>NC_138203.1:61472871-61922677 GCF_964194415.1 Vipera berus
GCTCCATGTAGCATTTCATGATGATAATGGATGTTTCATGGTAATGTTATCATCTGGAAATATTAGTTAAGTCCATCTGGATACTGGCATCCACAGAGCTATGATACAAACAGCCAAATACTGAAACAGTAGAAAAAATGACTGTATTCTATCAGAACCATACCTAGAATTTGGAAATATTATCTTTCTCTTTTTAATCTTTCTCTAAATTTGGAATGAAATGTGTTTAATGGTAATATGTATATTTCATCCTTACCACAGGTTATAAATAAAGAAAAATAAAGGACAGATAAAAACAAAGGGCAGATTGAAAATAACACCAAGTGTTCACCAACAGTAAACATGGGATCTACAATATAATGATGATTACAGTTTTTTAAAAACATTAATTACTTATAAATTATATTGTATTGGTTTTTTTTAAAAGAAAAATTGTGAATTGCTATTGAGGTCTAGACAAAAAAATACATATTAGCAACCATGGTCAACATTATATTAATCACTGTCTAAATTTATAATGTATAATAAATTGAATCAATATTTTGAATCTAGAATATCCCATGAAGTTAAAATATACTGTAGTAAGAAAAATTCAAAGTTTGGATGATATACAAATCCATGTTGAGTTATAATGAAGAAATTGTTTCTAGCTGGAACTGAATTCTACATCAGATTTACTTTTAAGATACAAAGTTAGGATATTAAAATATAATACTCCTACAGCTTGTTTAGTCATTTTATCAAAGAAGGAACAAAACAGCCTGCCTAGTGAGAAGCATATAAAATCCTTGTTGCAGTTAACTTATGCAAACCTAATTTGAAAGGAGACGTGGTTTGGTTTAATGAAAAATAATTCTCTCATAAGTTTCAATCCATGTAAAAATTATTTTGAAAGATGTAGTAACTACATTTGTTAGTGATTGGAAAACCTTTATAGACTTCTGCTGAAAACAGGAAAAAAAATGAGTTTGGGATTTATGGGATTAGAATTAGAATAGAATAGAAAGGAGCTGGAAGGGATCTTGGAGGTCTTCTAGTCAAGCCCCCTACTCAAGCAGGAGGACCTATACCATTTCAGACAAGTGACAGTCCAGTCTCTTCTTAAAAATCTTCAGTGATGGAGCACCCATGATTTCTGAAGGCAAGCTGTTCCACTGATTAATTGTCCTCACTGTGAGGAAGTTTCTCCTTAATTCCAGGTTGCTTCTCCCTTTGATCAGTTTCAAACCATTGTTTCTGGTGCTTTGATGAATAACGTGACCCCCTCTTCTTTGTGGCAGCCCCTCAAATACTGGAACACTGCTATCATGTCTCCCCTATTTCTTCTTTTCTTTAGACTAGCCAAACCCAGGTCCTGCAGCCATATGTTAGATTAGAAAGGAAGAATATTGAAAGAAGGGAGCAATGATGTAAGCTTAGAAAGAGAAGATAAAATATAAAATATAAGTGCACTGATGACTGTTGTAAATAAGTTTGGAAGCCACTTCTTTCTATATATTTTTTTTTCTTTTTCTTATTCTGTCTCTCTCTTTTGCAGTTTTGATTTTCTTTATATTTACTCATCACTTTCTTTTTTCATTAAATTTTATATTGTTTTTACTTTGCAAAAAGAAACTTATTTAACACAAATTAATTTTAATTTTTTTTTGAAAGATTATCAGGTCTGCCAAATGCGATGAGTTTCATACTTTTTAATCTTCTATTTCAAATAGATAGCATGTAAGTTTAACTAGTAAAGACATTTGCATTCATTTTTTTTAAAAAAAAAACAATTTTCAAGGTCTTTAGGGTATAGTACTGTATATAGCTAGTTTTGTCTAGGCACCAGGGTAGATAGTGGGAAACTGTAAGTTCTAGTCCCATCTTAGCCATGAAAGTCAACTAGGTAACCTTGGGCCAGATACTCTCTCTCAGTCTCATAGGATTACTGTTGTGGGGAAAATAGAAGGAGAAAAGTGTATTGGATATTTTGCTGCCTTGAGTTATTTGTAAAAGTAATAAAGGTGCAAAATAAATAAATATATATAGAGATGATAGACAGACAGACAGACAGACAAAGATAGACAATTTTTTGCATTTTATGGATTGAGTTTTTATCTCCAAGCTCCAAATATTCTAGAAGGAAAATAATATTGCATCACTCTGCTGTGAACCAAGTTAAGGTTTCAAAAAATTGGCCAGAGAAATTCCACATAGAATGGATGTCACTGTTCAAACCTTGAGATAATAGATTATGGTAGTCAGTTCCTTTTCTTAATGAAAAAGGATTACATTCTTCTCACCAGATGGTATACGTTGCTGCCAAAGCCATGTTTAAGCCATCCATTCTGCAGCAGAAGACAATTTCAGAAGTGGAGTGAAATATGAATAGGGTTCATTCAGCTCTTTTTAAATCAGAATGCTCAGCTCCCAATTCATTCTATTTTATTGTGCTCTTCTGATAGAAAACCTGCCCAATTCACAATAGTTTTTATTGCTCTCTGTAATGTTTCCGGAGTTCTGCTCTTTTTATACACTCTGTCAGCCATTGTTTCATATAGAGTATAGTTACAGTATACTGTATAGTATAGTTGAGCAGGAAAGTCTTAAGGAGTAAAAATGAAGAAGAAGAAGCTTTATTACTGTCTCAATTATTCTGTGCACACAAGTAGGACAAGCGTTCATGTATTGCATCAGGCACGTACGTATAGGTTACATTTTTATTACTTTGACTATTAAAATGAAGCAAACAGTGTGGTGTTTTTCAATTGGATGAAGGTTATTCAATAATGCTCTGCCAGATATGGAAATATGATATTTAAAGAAGGTTAGATCTGACTTTGTGATATATTGTCTTCAAATTATGACACCAAATCTGGATATAACAAGATTGCACTGTTTGATATCTTAAATATACTCAAATTCCATCATAAGGACAATTGGAACCTTTATGCAAAAACAAAAACAAAAGAAAAGAAAAAAACCCATGAAATAACATGAAGCTAAAGTACTCCAAACTTTGGGCAAACTTCAGTAACCAATATAGGTAGTCCTCAACTTACGACCACAACTGAGTCCAGAATTTATGCTGCTAAGTGAACTTTGCCCTATTTATGACCTTTATTGCCACAGTTGTTAAGTGAATCATTGAAGTTAATAAGTGAATCTGGCCTGCCCATTGACTTCGTTTGTCAGAAGGTCGCAAAAGGTGATCACATGATCCCAGGACACTGCAACTGTCATAAATATGAGTCCGTTGCCAACTGAATTTTGATCACATCACCACGGGGATGCTGCAATGGTCAAACGTGTGAAAAACAGTCATAGGTCACTTTTTTCAGTGATGTTGTAACTTTGAACAGTCACTAAACGATCTGTTGTAAGTTGAGGATAACTTGTAATAAGAAATCATTTAACCAATATTTTTTAAAAAATCCTTATAATATCGCTCTTCTAACAAAGTAATTGCTAGAGTATACAAAGAATTTCCAACATGTCAGCAACCCACTCAGTTTAGTACTATCAAATAATCAAGTAATCAGTGGATCTTTGACTTATACTCTTCATTCAGGGTGTCAATATTGAAAGCACAAATGCAGATTTAATGGTCGTTACTTTTCCTAATAAGCTGTCTCCCTTTCAGCTCTTGCGTTCTGTTTAGATTTGTGCAACCAATTCAAGTCAATTACAACTCGAAATAATTTAATTTAATTTAATTATGGAATTTATATGCCACCCTATCTCCTGAAGGACTCAGGGTGGCTAACAACAATAAAAACAACAATAAAAACAATAAATACAAATATTAAAAGAAATTAAATTTTACAAAGCCCCACTAAAAACCAGTAAAAATTAAAAACATAATTAATTACTTGTATGAACAATGCTAACTATTGCAACTAATATTTTCAGCATTAGTCACAATAGTCACAAATAGTCATTTTTATGCAGATGTTTGGAGTTTAACCAATCAAATGACTATTAAAGAACCACACATCCCAGTTGGAAAAGTCTTGTGCTTAAGGTCAGAGTGAGATGCTGGTAGTTAGAGGAAAGGAAAAGTAACCATGGGACCATCTGGGGAGTACAATCAATGCAATCAATAGAAAAGCTTGCAGAATGTCAAATTTACCAGAATTCTAAATCAAGTAACACAGTATTTTTTCAACCTTTTTCAATATATATATCAGAGAACAGGGTGGTGGGGAGAGAACATCTGGGGATTAAAACCAGAGTTCAGCAGTTTAAAGAATCTTGAGACAGAATTAGTAGATTGAATATAGAATGAAAATTAAGTATTGTTGCTATGGGATTATATTTACTCTTTAGAAACCACATAAAAATTATTCTGTCCAACTCTGGAGATGTAGAGACTTAGCCTGTGCAGGATTCTGGATATAATTCAGAAATGCTTTGGAACATATGGGAATGCAAGTGCAGCATGTGTCTTTTGCATTAAAAGAGTCATATAAATTAAAATGGGTTGCTCAAATGAGTCAAAACTAGATGCTTCATTTGTGCTTCCATACATTTTTGAAACATTTGATTCAGCCCCACTGAATCAAAACTGAAATAAACACCCCTTTACTTAGCCTGATCAATGTTCTGACAAGATATTATTAGCAGAAATAAAATTATGCGTATTAGATGTGGATGCACAAAATGTAGCCAAATAGCAAACATGTAACTGATCTTCTCATTAGATTTCTTAAAATCCTGAGGGTATTAAAATTTTTACCATTAAGAATTTTTTAAAAAATCCAATGAGAAGATCAGTTATATGTTTGCCACTTGGCTAGGTTGTGTATAGATCCAAACATTTTAATTTGGAAGATAAGAATTTTAAGAATGGAGAAGAATGATCATTAAAGAAGAACTATAGTTCTTGCCAAATGCCAAATAAACATTTAGGATATCTTTCCCCATATAATTAAGTCAATCTTGGTATCTATTGTGACAGATTTGATAGATTAAGCAAGATTTCTGGGAATTGTGGCTTGGGCAATTACAGCAGTTTGAAACTCTGTTATCAAAAATTTCACAGATTTAATTGCAGCATACTTTGCAGTTCTGATTTTTACTATTCCAATATTGCAGCATTTAGAAAAGATGGAATGTTTGATATGAATATCAATAGTTTCATTTATGTATTTGTGTATGTATGTATGTTTGTGTGTGTTTGTGTGTGTGTGTGTGTGTGTGTGTGTGTGTGTGTGTGTGTGTGAAAAACATCCATATCCAGCAATAGACAAGATAAAAGTCTGTATTAGGTCTGCATGCTGTTACATGCAATTTGATTGTGGTCTGCATGTGAATATGTTGATTGGACAGGAATGACCAACAGGGACATAGGCAGTATCTGTCTGGTACAATCAGTGATAGGACTTTTTAGTTCCTTTTTATTTCCTATTATGAATGGGACATAATATTGTACTTAAATAGTAATCTGTTTAATAAACAACCAAATTAGGCATAGTAAACAAAGTGGCTATTGAGGACCTAATACATAATTGTGGTAATCTAATATTATTGTATGTTGGGTAGGATTTGGCTCCTTTATAAGACCGATTTATGTTTTCTTTATTTACCCATTTTTTTAGTCTTAGTCTTATAGTTGCAAGATTATTTGGGCCGTGCTTTATTTAATTGATTTTATAGTTGCAAAAAACAAAACAAACAATCTGGGAAGCTAATATAGATAAGCAAACATTTTAGAAAAGGTTTGCATAAAAACATCTAATGATGGCCAGTCTTCTATTAAATATCCAATGACCTGTCAGCTAAGAGGACTGGGATAATGTTTTTAGACCATTCTCACTATCTAGTGTGCCACTGATTGATTTCCTTTTGGATAATATTTGTGGCATACTTTGGACTTAGAAAAGCAAAGTACAGAAATATACAATCCATATAATGCAGTAGGAAAAGATTTAATACCTTGTACAGTGGGAAACAAAGTTCCCTTATGTAGTCCACATCTTTTATTTAAGCACCTGCTGGCAGAAATTTTAATCTTTGGGGAAAACAAACAACTCCAAGATTTTTAATAGCTGATTCACATAATATTTAAACATTGGATGAATACAAAACTACTCTATCAGCAAAAACTCTGAACTATTTATATTTTCTGTATTGAAATAAAATCATTTTATTGTGATTTCTTCTGAATTTAAAGATTGCCTTTTATAGTGAAGTATCAAAAAACTGAAAATAATTATTGTTTTTGCTCTCATCTGGCTTTGCAAGACTAATTTTCATCCTTCCTGTATCCCATGGTTACATTTCAATGTTGATGAAGTGCAAAACAAACTGTTCTAATTTTTTGACATTTTTATTAAAATATATGTTTGGACTGGAGGCTTGGTGGAGGTATGGCAAACCATATTACAAATGAAAGGCTGAAAAATGATTTGGAAAGGGAAGTTTTACTGGTTATACAAAAGAAACTGGCTGAATGTTTAAATGATAAACCAAGTGAATGACCTGGAAAAAAGGCTTATTAAAGCTTCGAAGAAATATGTGAGATGACTAAAAAGAATTGAAGAGAAATAAAGTACTATTAAAATATTGGATTTCAATATGTATTAACACACCATCAAAACTGGCACTAGCCAGAGCATAGAAACACTCAAACACTTTGGCAGCACATATACTAAAATTGGAACGATACAGAGAAGATTAGCATGGCCCCTGCGCAAGGATGACACGCAAATTCGTGAAGCGTTCCATATTTTTTAAGAAAAAGAAAAGAAAAGAAAGAAACACTCAAAGTTGTGCCAGATCAGACAATGTAGAGAGACCTGGCCCATAGAATCACCAAAAGTCAGATAGGACTGAATGGAAAAGATTATCACTATCATATATTAAGAAGTAGAAGGAAGGAATATAAAGTTGGTTTTCCCAAGGATGCTTTTTCAGGAGGCAACTGGACTTTCTTGTTTTTCTTTGAAGGTGTTTCGCTTCTCATCCAAGAAGTTTCTTCAGCTCTGACTAGATTTATATCCTTCCATTCCCCACCATCTAGTCAGAGCAGAAGAAGCTTCTTGGATGAGAAGCAAAATGTTTTCAAAGAAACAAGAAAGTCCAGTTGCCTCCTGAAAAAGCATCTTTGGGAAAACCATGACCTGGATGACTGAGACTCTCCATAGATATTTAGCTATGCACTTTGGGATGAACACCTTTCTAATGGTGAGAGAATATGAACAGATTTCCCAAAAACATTGCAGACTACAGAACCATTTGCACTTCAGTTTGAGGTGCAGACAACACAGACTTATCCCCAACAGTTTGCACCTGTCTTCAAAGTGAAGGGTCAAAGAGCAGAAAACATCCTGCAGCCAAGTAGTCTCCACACATATTTGCACTGCTCATATGACTCTGAGGACACAGACAAACCTCCAAATGGCTTCAATGGCTCTCTAAAAGGGTGCAAATGACCAGCTGTCTGCAAGGAATATAAATCGTTCCATTCCTCACAATCTAGTCAGAGTTGAAGAAGCTTTTTGAATGAGAAATGAAATGTCTTCAAGTAAAAAAATAGAAGAAAAACAAGAAAGTTCAGTTGCCTCCCAAAAAAGCACCTTTGGAACAACCATGACCTGGATAACTGAGAATCTCCATAGACAGAAAGTTGGTTTATTTGATCATGGTTAAAATAAGACATTTTGTTGCAAGATTCTGTCAAACATTTACAGACTTTTTCTGATACCAGGACTTCCCCGGCTCTTCAGGAGACCGCGGGCGCCGGTGGCTGGTCTCGGGGGCCGGTGGGTCGCTCCGCGGCCTCTCTGAATGTCGGGCGTGCCGGGCCCGACAGTTAGTTTAGTTAAATATTCTAAAATTCATAATATACTTCTATCAATGATCAGCAGATAAAAAAAATATATATCATGGTGTACAAAAACATTATGATAAGGTGCACATTATAAAAACCTACAACACTGAGGGAAAAGTACAGGAATTCTTATGCAGAATTATAGAAATGTTTGTATGTATTTGTAAAA
This sequence comes from Vipera berus, assembly GCF_964194415.1. Taxonomy (NCBI): domain Eukaryota; kingdom Metazoa; phylum Chordata; class Lepidosauria; order Squamata; family Viperidae; genus Vipera; species Vipera berus. The sequence continues at coordinate 61,480,854 of NC_138203.1, forward strand.
AATCAGATGTAGAAACTGACTGATGGCAAATGTAGGAAGTAATTATTGCAAATTAAGTATTAAGTAAAATGAACACTGAGCCACACCATAATTGACTAATGTGCTCATTCATAACATACAAATATAGATAATTTATTTATTTAATAATATTTATATACCGCCCTTCTCCCGAAGGACTCAGGGCGGTGAACAGGGCAGAATAAAAATACAGAATTACAAAAATTAAAAAAGGATTAAATATATGCCCACTAAAAACAATCAATACAATATTAAAACCCCAATAAAACAACATCAGGCCAGGCCGGCTTGTTTGAATAAAAATGTTTTTAGATCGCGGCGAAAGGAGCGAAGATCGGGCGCCATCCGGAGCTCAACCGGTAACTGATTCCATAGCTCCGGGGCGCCCACAGAGAAGGATCTCCCCCTGGGGGCCACCAATCGACATTCTCTGATCGGTGGCACCCTGAGGAGGCCCTCTCTGTGGGAACGCACAGGGCGAAGGGAAGTTGATACTCTCTACTTTCCCATTCTTCCCTTGGAAAGGCAGATATTGGAAAACAAGGTGTCTTCCTATTTCTTCCAATTATTGCAGGAATAATTAAGCCCTGTAGGTAATGGCCAAAGCATCTAATCCCTTGAAATCAATTGATCAATCAATCAATCATAACATTCAAGCTGATGTTTCTTCGAATTATAAAAATAAGTTTTCTCACTATTAGGAAAAAAAATGTGAGTATAACATAACAAGCCAAATTCCACAGTGTATATTTTCTTCTACTTTAAGTAAGTCTTTTTCATTTTTGTTTATTCTGTGGTATTATTATTGTTCATATTAACATAATGAGCTTTTAAAAAAAATATTTTCCCATGTAGAAATTTATTTTTACAGTCTAATCTTGCAAAAGACATCGGGTTCAATATGATGGCTTTAGATCACTCTTTCATTCTTAACCTAAAACGTAGGTTTGTTTGGGGAGGGGGGGGACAGCAAATGAGTCTGTGATTCCTGAATTTAACTTCAGGAAGAAAGAATAATATAAAAATCTCACAAACATTTACATTACATAGTGTAATTTCATTTTTTGCAAGTTACTTATAGAAGCTAAACAACTTTCAGAAGTAAATTATGGGCATTTCATTTATGAACATCTGGCTTGAAGGTGTATTGATTGTTATATGAAAGCTATTCATTGTTTAGACTGTGTTTATTGACTAAACAATTATTTAAGTATCCACACATATTTTATTAATTTTTGTAGAGCGGAATCACTGATTCCATAACTATTGTCTGAAAGGTTGCCTGTTCTGAAAGGTGAATAAACATCTGGTATTACGTCAGCCTATCTGCTTATGGATTTTGTAATTTTTTTAATAAAATCATGGACTGTTTATGACATATTGTCCAATGCCCTTATTCATGCAAGAATCCAAATTAAAATATCTGCAATAGATGGTTATTTTCTGCTCCAATATTCTTAGCAAAGCTGATCTCACCTCTGAGTAGCTGATTTTGCCGTCAATCCAGATTTCTTTTTTTTTTCCAAACATTCAACCAGAATTTTACATTACAGTCTTCCAGTAATTATAATCTACAGTTTCGGATTTTGCATTAATTTGTAGATTATCAAATGTATATTATAAATATACATTTTTTATAAATATACAATGTACACAGCACCACAAATGGTATATACAAATACTGTATATAGGTTTTTGGTAACATAAAAAGCTTTTCAGGCACACAAGCCACCCCCCATACACATAGAGGGATAGGTAGAGGGAGAAGGAGAAGGAGAGAGAAGAAAAAATCTTTAAGGAGCCACAGTCTCTTTGCTGATTTTATGCAGCTGCCTGACCATTTTGTGGGAAATGCCAGAAAATGAGTGGTTCTATGCATTTTGTCAAAGAGAAATAAGACACTACAGTATAGGAGAATCCTAAGTGTCTTTATATATGTGTTTAAGATTGCAATCCTTCACATCTTGTAATAAATCACAATAAAATCTTAAGATTTATACTGCCTTCTGAGTGACCAAACTGGAACTTGAATTAGGGATGTTTTTTTATTTGTTTGCATACTACACAAATATGTTTTCTAATGCTTACTAGTTCCTCTTTGTTCTCATTCTGTCATGTAAATGATTCCATCATATAATTCTGGAAGTATAGTGCTAAGATTTTCAAAAACAGAATCTTCTTGGAGACAGAATATCATCAGTTTTATATAATAATAATAATAATAATAATAATAATAATAATAATAATAATAATAATAATAATAATAATAATAATAGAATCAATTTGTCATGTTTCTTCAGTTTTAAGTAGCCATCTGTCTTGTAGATTGGTTCATGTTCTTATACCAAAGTATCACTCAGGAAATTTGTTGTATGGATAATTAAGTAAGACTGGTTAATATCTGGGCTAGATAAGGCCAAAGAAACAATTAATTGCCAATATTCCACTTCAAAATGAACAGAGTAAATCATAGAGCATCAACCATTTAGAGAACTGAAACATTTATTCTGACAAAAGAATTATTTTCTCTTGCATATAATATATATTGATGGACCTTCTCTAGAGTTTGTTTTAATGCTTTCTCCCCAGCAATTCTGGAAGGCAGATTTAATAACATTCCATTGTCACAGAAGTTAACCATACATAAGCCAGGTGAAACTGATTCAATGGCACATGTTTTTCAGTCCAACACAAATGTTTGCTGGTTTTTTTAAAAAATGTGCCCAATAGAAAAGATAATTTTATGTAAGTTAGCAGATACAAATTTCAGTGACACCTATTTAATTGCCAAATTTTGTTACTTTGCCACAAGGAAATATCCTCCAATGATCTTACCGTTATAGGACAAAGTGATTAAACTGTATATATTGATAGTTTTTCAAGTATACATAACGAAAATAATATTTCATGCTTTGTGTATATTTTTATTTGATTCTGGTTCATGATTGTAATGAAGTTTGAACCTAAAAAGAGCTTCCTTTTACACCAACTTGAGCACCAGAGAAAAGTTAGAATAAAAACAAAGTAACAGATACTTTCACTCTTACTGGCCTAATGAGAATACCATTTTTTGTTTATTATGAATAACAGAATAACAGAGTTGGAAGAGACATTGGAGGTTTTCTAATCCAACCCCCTGCTCAGGCAGGAAACCCTATACCATTTCAGGCAAATGGCTGTCCAGTCTCTTCTTAAAAACCTCCAGTGTTGGAGCATTCACAATTTCTGGAGGCAAGTTTTTCCAATGATTTGTTGTTCTAACTGTCAGGAAATTTCCCCTTAGTTCTTGGTTGTTTCTCTCCTTGATTAGTTTCCATCCATTGCTTCTTGTCCTGCCCTCAGATGCTTTGGAGAATAGCTTGACTCCCTCTTCTTTGTGGCAACCCCTGAAGGAATCAAGCTATTGAATCTATTGCCTTTATTTCTTTTTCAGTTAGCATTTTCATATTTGTGTGCAAGTGAATGAAATGCATTTTCCACAAATTTATGTATGGTTCAGCTACAATGTCATGGACTTTTGTTTTGATGGTGTTGCTCACATCTCCATGCTTTTGGTGTAAACTGATTCATCTTTTTGTTTTCTCTTCTTATTTTTACCATTAAAGGTGCTGGTGGTTGGACTCCACTTGTATCAAATAAGTACCAATGGCTCCAAATCGATCTTGGTGAAAGGACTGAAATTACTGCTGTTGCTACACAAGGTGGATATGGGAGCTCTAACTGGGTAACCAGTTACCTCCTAATGTTTAGTGATAGTGGAAGGAACTGGAAACAATATCGGCAGGAGGAAAGCATTTGGGTATGTTTATATAATGGTCATTTTTTTCAGTCAACCAAAATTACTGTTGGGTGCATTTCTGGAATATATATATAATGATTCTGTGTGGTCAGTTTTAGGTTTAGACACAAATATAGATATTATTAAACACAACCCAGCAATACATAAAACTTGATGCATGTAACATTCACTGCTGAAAAAAAGTCATGAAAGTACTTGGGAAATATATTGTAGAACATAAAAGTAATAATATAGACATTGTATAAAAATAAAGAGGAAAATTCTATTTTTTCCTTGAATCTGAATTGTTATCAATATTTACAATATCTCTAATTCTAAACATCATGATCGTTAACATAGCAAGATATTTTTCTCTGTTATACACAGTACTCATCTTAGTAGTTCTTAATCTGTGTTTGTTCACCATATATTTTAAAATCCCTTGCTGGAGTAGAAAACATAATTGAGAATTCTACCATATGATTTGAGAGATATTGTATGCATTTGTTTTTCTCCTTGCTCTTTCTAGGAACCTTCAGATTGGTTTCATCTTATTGGAAGATTTTCAGTTATACTTTACCCTTTGCCTTTTTTGTAACAGTTTTAATTGTCTGTGTGAAAGTTGGGAACTTTTAAATAGTCTGGATTGAATTCAGAGTTTGTCACAACTATCTTGCCCCATTAGTTTCAAATGACTAAATCTGAATTCACTGCAGTATATTAGTATATAATTTATTTTTTTTAAAAAATAACCTTAAAGACAACTGTTCAACGATTGAATAATTTAGCTTAACAATTTACTACTGTGATATTTTTCAATTATCTTCATTTGAAATTCTGAACAAAATACAGCAGCCCCGAGGCCTAGAATAAGCTAACTATTTCTTATATAAGCTATTGAGGGTAATTAATAGCTGATAATGTAATGTCTAAACCCCTTAAAGATGTGTACATTCACTCACTGAATAGAACAATTTTGTAATTGAATAAGATATTATTACATAATTTAAGTATTGAAATTACAACCAATTTTCAGAAGAAGCTTCAGAGTAACCTTTTGTTATTTGGATAATGGATCCAAAATGTTAAAAGAATTACTGTATAAAACAGCAAATTAAAGTTATTACAACGGAAACTTAAATGCAACTAAATGGTATTGCAGAGATAGAAGAATATGAACACTTATAAAAGGATTAGCAAATCAATTATTTTAATCTCTTTTAGTGGCCAAAACAGACTACCTGTAGATAAGAGTGACATTGTCAAATCTTTTAATATGCTTTTATTGGGAAGTTACATCTATAGCTGTTGACTATTTTCTTCTGCATGTATAGTTTCTCCCTAGTGAAACATTTGGGATAATGAAAGCAATGAAGCTGCTTCTAATCTCCTTTCCAAAAGTTATACAGGTAGTCCTTGACTTACAACCAAAATTTTTGTTGTTATCTGAGACATTTGTTAAGTAGTTTTGGCCCATTTTATGACCTTTCTAATCACAGTGTGTTAAGTGAACCCCTGCAGTTGATAAGTTAGTAACCTGGTTGTTAAGTGAATCTGGCTTACCCATTGACTTTGCTTGTCAGAGGGTTGCAAAAGGTCGCAAAACACTTTTGCAAGAATAAAGGGGAAAAAATAAATATCACTTTAACCTTCCTTCAACAGGAGTTTTCTCTGAAGATGAGGCTTGTCACAAACTCAGACACTGCTAAGCTTGTAAGCTGCCCTGAGTCTTCGGAGAAGGGCGGGATATAAATGGAATTTAAAAAAAAAACTTTGTTAAAAGGTGACCCAAACCAGCATATGCTTTAATAACAAACACTAGCTACTTCTTAAACAACTTTCAGAGAATTTATAGCTGGTGGTTAAAAAGCATCTGAGATTATTTAAACCAATTCCTTTCCTTTCCTTAATGCGGGAATCTATTAAACGATCGTACCCAGTATCCATTTTATAATCCTTAACAAGAAGACAACATCATTTTAATATTCTCCTTCTAATTTCAAGCTGTCTTGCCCCTTGTTTCAACAGAGCACAGAATTACTCCATTTTGTGTGTTTTGTGTACTTTTAGATGTTCTTAGGTTGTGACACTGAGAATTTTGTAATTTGGGGCAGGATCATTTATGGCTGTCTGAACAAGGTGAATGCATGATTGCATGAACCCATACCCATTGGTTGCTATCATGTAGGAAAAGGAGCTTGAAATAGTTATGTGAATCAGATTTTGCAAATAATTAAAAGGAGTACATTGTCATATTCTGTATGGACACTGCATGGGTTATAAATAAGGTAATTTATATTCATGTGGGCATTATTAACATGAAATTGTTATTCTTTGCGTGGACTTTATTAAAAAAGGAAAATATTTGTACCCAATATTGATTTAAACTTTCTAATAAATTCTAGACTTCACTACCTTTCCTTAATTGATTTTCTGAGATACTTAGAGATAAAAATAAACAATTCTAAGTGTGTATTTGATTCTTTTTGTTAATATAAGTGTCAATATATACTTTCTGCTTTACTATGTTTCACTAACTTCAATGGGACCATTTAAAACATTTGACAACTTGGTTTTATTTTGTTAATCGTCCTAGACTCAGTTCACTATCATGCTAAACTGTTTGGAACAATAAATGTAATAATCCCCTGAAGTATTATTTAGAAAAACGGGAAACAATTTGGGACTGTTCTCTGTAACTTTTTATTTTAGAACACTTTTGATTATGCAAAGGTTTTCAGATGAAGCAGCTGTGGTTACTGATAAAATACATTTTTCGAGGAAACATCTTAACTTCTCCAAAGATAATTTCTTTTCTATTTGATTAAATTCAGATCAAATCAAATGCATATATTCTTTCACTTTCAAGTGGTACTGGCTTAAAAGTTGAGATTAATATCCCTTGGAATTCAAGGCCCTGTAATATTAGCGGTTATGCTCTAGTAGTATCTTGTGAGTCTCAGTGCCAGAATGGGAGCAATATTTTTTTTATCTTCTCTACTTTTCTTTGGGTTGAGCACTAATGTATGAGTGGCTATACTCATACTTCTTGGTAGCAAGCCCTGTTCTGAAACTTCATATAAGGTATTATGTACTGGAATGTAATGATGCAAGCCATGGACTCTTGCCTATTGTGGAGAAGCTAAGTAGGCATTTCCTGCCAAGCTGAGGCTAGCCCTCAGGGGCTAACTTAACGGTCAGTCCCAACAGTTTTGGTGGGAACATTCATATTTGGGGCAGGAGAATTCAGGCTACCAGAATTCAGGAACACCAGAAGGCTTATGTGTATAAATACCAGCCATTACCTGTAGCAGGCAGCTGTTTTTCTGGAGACAATAAAGAAATGCTTTGACACTGTGTTGCTCCTTGCCTATTGACTTAACCCACTATATAAAATAAGGCATCCCAAAAATTGAGGAGGGAAGCAGCATCAACCATGGGGTCACTTTCTCCCCTCAAAACCAAGGAGGGACCCTAGGGACAGATGTTGGATTCTTTGCAAGTAATTGGAAACAGTTTGTCCAAGGAATGCAAATCCAGAAGAGTATCGTTAAATATATGCAAATACAAATAGCTCAGATTGATCATAATTATTAGAAGGACAGGTGAGTTTGCCACACTGACATTCCAGCAAGTGGTCTGTTTTTAAATCAGACAGCTATGAAGTTTTAGGAAGGCAAAACTCTTGGCCAATTCTATACAACACAGGTAGTTTGAAGCACTTACTCTGTAAGGTTGTTGAAATCTGAAACAACCCTCCTGGTATTGCTTTTTCTTCCTGTTCATCTATGAAAGCTCTTTGCATTCTTAGTGATGATTTGGGATGAGAAGCCACTTTACATCTCATCACTGTTTTGATAATTATGACACCCCTTTTAGTAATATAAGAAGTAACTCTCACAAGAGAAAGTGTGATGCCTGATGAAATCATTGTCCTTCCATCACTCCTTTCACTCTATGGAGGGGATGTGATAGGCTGACTTTTTGAAAATCTGTACAATTACCTGCTTTTCTACCTTACCACAGAAGAATGTTATTGCTGATTAGTAGGCAGATTGAACAGGTTTGCTTATCTCTGGCTGCTATCAAATAGTATCAAATGCTTTTGATAAAAGTATCATTATTATCAGTGCTTTTTTTGTAAAAGAAAAAGGTGCCGGAACTCACACATGTCGTACAACCTGCCTTGCCTACCCTACAAGGTTCCATCCAAAAAAGGTGCTGGAACTCCATTCTGAGCGTTCTATGACAAAAAAAGCCCTGATTATTATAAAGAGGAGAACTTCCTTTATTCTCCCAAATGAATTTGGCCTTCATTTTCCCTTGTTTATACATCTCATATTGATAGTCTGTTCATTCATATGACAGTGTTTCCCTAATCTAGTGTGTTTGTGTGTTTGTGTGTGAGAGACAGATATACAGACACACATACATCCATACACACATACACACACAAACACACACAGTCCAGTTAACATGTATGTTTTTGTTTTGTTTTTTAAAAAAGATTATTTTATTCATTATATCCATTCTTTTGCTTACAGATTTATTCATAGGAATTTAGATCTCCAAGTAGAGCTACTAAGGATTATAAATTAGTGTGGGCTTTCCTCTTTCAGAGAGACATCTACTCACAGAAGTAAGTTAACTGAAAAAGTTCATTTTGAATAGCAATGGAAATGTCTACTAGAGTAAGGGAAAAAAGTTGTTAAGAATAAGGCAGGATAAAATTTGATTCTAGTTTTTCAAAGCATCTTCTTTCCATGGAGGTTTTAATAGAATTTCTTTTCGTATTCAAGTCAACTAATGTTATACGGAGTAGAGAGGAGAAAAGAATAATTGATAATAAATATGAGTGAGGGATACCTAAACCATCTATCACTGAAATGGAATCCCCCCACTTCAATAGGAATGTTTTATTAGTACCTGTAAAAGCTGCTATTCTTCCAAAGGTAGCTTAAAGAGAAAGGCTAAAACTTGAGGGAAAAGTTTACATTTTCATTATAAAGAATGTAAATAAGTACGCTGATCTCAGATACTATTTCTGCAACTGGTTACTTTGCTCTATAATTATTTTTCTTTTTTAAAAAATGCAGTAGCAAGTAAGCCTGAACAATATGACTAATTCTGTATTTTTAGAAAAATCTAACAATTTTAGTAACTGCAAAAATGTTTACATGGCTCGTTTTTCAAACATTGTCTTCTACACAGAAACACGGAAGTTGTGCATTCATTTTATAATGGAATAAAGACTGTTATCATTTACAATTGGGGAAAGTAGTTTCTGTTAAGGAATTAGAATTTTAATAACAAAGGTTACAATATGAATCTGAATCTACCTTCTTCCAGAGTTTATGGAACCAGATGCTTTACAGGATTTAAAAGTTCACAGATCAAACATATTTTTTTTCCTGGCCACAGTTGCATAGCTGCCAAACTGATAAAGAATATTGGAAATCAAATCCACCTCTTGATGAATGGCAAGGTCAGTGAAATAGACAATATTGCCTATTTTGGAAATAAGCTTAAAGGTTGTGATCCAAAGCTATATGGGAAATGACTCTACAGGGATTTACTTTCCTGCTCATTTAATCATGATTTTGCTGATAATTTATCATTGTACCATAGGAATAATTAAAATATGCAAATATGTTTCAAAGGTGCTTTTTTCAAGAGTCTACTGGACTTTCTTTGTCCTTTGACAAACTGGACCTTTTGCTCGAAGAAAGGCTATCAGAACTGAAGAAGCTTCTTGGATGAGAAGCAAAACATCTTGAAGGAAAAACAAAGGAAGTCCAGTTAACTTTTGAAAAAAAAAACACCTTTGGGATAACCATGACCTCAGTGACTGAGAATCTCCATAGACATGCAAGATATTTCTTATACTTCCCGCACCCAAATATTTACTAATATTCTCTTTGAATCTTTGTATTCTGAAACATAATTGAAACTCACTAATAATAGCTTTCCTCTAGTAATTACTGCAAATCTTGATGTAGCATTTTTAATTTGAGACAGAATCCTCTATGAAGGCCTGAAGGACCATTGTGAGCCAGAGTATTGTATTAAATAGATTAGAGGGCAGAGGTGAGTCTTTTTCAGACACTGACTGACACATTGGGAGCTTCCAACTGGGCATAGCAGAACTGGCCAATGTTGTAATCTCTTAAAGTACTTATCTTGTGAGATTTTACCCATTTTAAATGACATTATTGATGGAGGGGGGGGGGGTTGCACCAAAATTGCAGGGTGCCTAGCATCTGAAAACTGTTGCCCATTTTGTTGGACATCTTAAAATATTTAGAGAACTGCCCTCAAGTTAAGGAAACAGAAATACTACTGAAAACCTCTGGCTGAATGCATGGAGCTCAAGGATCAAGCAGCAAACAAAAAGGTATCTGTGTATCTGGTTTTCATCCCAGTTTAAAGCTGTCCAGATATTAAGCTACAGTCGGTGCCTGAGGAGATCTCCTTTAGAAGTAATTTATATCTATATTTTACTATAGATGAAACCATTTATCTCTGAGTAGTAGTAAAAGAATATCAATAGATATGTTGATATTGGCATTTCACATAAATTCTCTCAGTACCCCAAACAGCAGTATAAAGAGAGTTGAATTCATAGTCTGTTTTTCCCAGTTGTACTCATTGATGTGAGAATTCCTTCCTTCTTATACTGTATAATGAGCTTGCTGTTTATCTCCAAAAAGCAGATCCCTGAGCTGTGAGGACTTGTGCCTGGGAATTTTCCTCTGTCATCAATTAGCAAAAAAGTAGTTACAAATTTCTAATCTGACAGCTCAGAATCTTAACTATGCTTTCAGTTGCTATGCTTTCTCCTCTTTGCAGTTGCTGCTGGTATTTTAGAAAAACTGGTCATTCTTCATAATTGTGTTTACAAGCACACCTTTAAAGGATCTCTGAACTGTCAGTGATAAACTCATCAAAAGAAGTTGATGGCTTCAGAACATTCTGACGTCCAAGGCTGGATAAATTGTAGCCTTCCAGATCATGCTGTGTAACATAGTCAGCATGTTAAAAGCTATTTTTGAGCAAAATCTGAGGTGGCATGAATTTCTCATTGCTGGGCAAAGGAAAGGTTTAAATCTTAATCCTCACAAGTTTAAAACTCTTGCTGATCTTAGCTCATTATCTTAAACCAGACATGTCAAACACAAGGCCCGGGGGCCAGATCCGGCCCACGAAGTGGTTTCATGTGGCCCACGAAGCCATCCTGGAAACAGTGAGGGAATGGCCCCCGCTGCCTTGGCCCTGGCCCAGAGACCCTCCTTCTGCCAGAGACCCTCAGATCTGTCCCACTCCTGCCCAGGCCCCCATAGGCACCCTTGATGTGAATGATGTAGAGTTGGCCACGCCCACCCAGTAGGCCATACGCACTCTAGCCATGTCCACCCAGTAGGCCACGCCCACCCTGGCCATACCCACCCAGCCCCCTAACGGCAACTGCAATGCTGATGCAGCCCTCAATGAAATTGAATTTGACACCCTTGTCTTAAACCATTGTTGTCAAGCATTGCCATAATATTTTTTTTCAGGTATAAACCAGAAAATGGGTAGAACCATGGATAATCCTTACATGATATAAGTACCAATGAATCCAATATTTATTTAATGAATGATATTTTGACACAGAAAAAGTCTGAGTTCTAATTTCTAGTTATATAATTTTTTGAGGCAAATATGGCAAACATGTTGCCATTAATACACTGCTGAATACCAACTCATTCGTACTGAGCAAGGTCTATAGTGATAGATGAGTAGGATTTCAGCCTTCATAAACTGACCATCCCTCTTCTCTGGCATGCTGAATTCCAACTTCTCGGATTACTAGTATCTGCTTGTGCATCTACTATTTTGTTGGTATGTTAGTGAAAAAGTACTTTGAAGTGTATTACATTGGGACATGAGTACTATCAACCATAGGTGTGGGAGACCATCGTTAGAGTCTGTGATAGTCTGCTGAGCACACCCACAAGTTTGGAAAGATTAAATAACAATGAATAGGACTCCCACCTTTTTGGCCTTATGGAAGAGCCTTAAAACCTGGCTCTGCCAGTTGGCCTAGAATCCTGATAGGGAAGCTATTTACGGGGGATGGTCCCATTCCTGTGCTGCATGACCTCTTAGATATTTTTTTTGTACAAGTTTTATTAATTTTTAAAATTTTACATTCAGATATTTGTGAAGCAACACGGTGGTTGGGTACAAAAGTAAACAATTGCAAATAACAAATTATTTGTAATTCGCTCAAGTTGCGTCGACAAAGATTCCTTCTCCGATTCCCTTAGTTTTGACATAATCAAATTAATCGAATTAATACATTTCTAATTGTGACATAATCAATTAGAAGAATTTTCAATATATTTTCACTTATACATATCCATATCCTGTTTTTTTAATTTTTACCTAACTGCAATAGAATATCCTGGAATAGCCCTTGATATATAAAGAAAATAAAATAAAAAGAAAGAAAAAACTTAAATTTCAGGTAACCCACATTTCCCTATTTCAGTAAAAAGTATTTATCCTGTCTACAAAACTTACATTATTCATTTCAATGCATTCTTATTTTTACAAGTAAATTCTATTTATCATGTAAATAATTCACCAATTATTAGAAAAATATCTTTTGGTATATCCTTCCAAATTAAATAATAGAGTTTTGTTTGTATTTAATACTTGTTAATTTTAATTGTTTTTATATTTCACTTTTTATCATTTTGTTATCCACAAAGAAATACTTCAATAATGAGATGGGCAGCATTTGAAATTAATAAATAAATAAAGAGACATTTTCCTCTGGGAAACAATGCTGTATCATGTAGCACAGACATGTCAAACTTGCGATGTCACGTGACGTCGCACAACGTATCAGGACGATTTTGCCATTGCAGGCAATGGGGTGGGCGCGGTTTCTGGATGACGCGTCTGACCTGCAGGCCGGCAGTTTGACACCCCTGATGTAGAATATACTGAAAGTACCATGATTTGTATAAGATTACATTCTAGGCTCATGTTTTTCTTAAACATTCAATTTGTAACTTAGATTATGGGAATCCCAAAATGATCTGACATTTTTTAAGTATATGTCATTCAAAGCTAACAGTACAGTTTGGCCAAATATCTTTTAGACATGGCTTAGTTCTGCTTTGTTTCAATTTTGCATAGTAATTAGCAGCACTTTAATTAATGGAGGAAAGTAATTTTATTTCCTTTCAACATTTACCATAGTTTGCCTTAAGGCCTGTGACCTTGGCATTATGCATATTGCATACTGATCAATTTCATCGTCTTTTACAAAATATGCAACAAGAATGATCATTTCCTTGCAGTTCTAGTGAACACAAGTGATGGCTCTGTATTTATTACAGTAGTCTGAAATGAAGGAGTCAAATCATGTTACTTCTATCTTTACTGTGACATTTATTTTCACTGTTCTTCAATTGCTGTCTCCTATTTCTGAAAATCCTAAATCAATTGTCTCTGTGCTTATGGGGGATGCATCTTCTGTATCTTCCATTTGATATCCTGCAGATAATCTAGGATTGGCATTATGCCTCGCTACACAAGTTTAATATCCCTCAATAATATTTTCAGGTGGTATCGATCTGTTTACAATCCATCCTAAAATTAGACCCTGTGTGTTGTTCTTAATTTGAGTTATAGTTTTGGGGAAAATAAGATACTTGCAACTTTAGCACTCTACATCAGATTCAACATATTGCTGATGATGGACTAGTTTAATTGAGAGTCATTCTTTTTAAAGTCTGTGAATTCCCATGAAGAACCAACACCCAGAAGATAAGCTCAGGATCCAAAAAGAACTTGAAAAACTTGAAAAATGGACCCTATCTAACAAAATGAAGTTTAATATGGAGAAAAGCAAGGCTTTTAAACTTACAGGAGCCTTGGTGGAGCAGTGGGCTAATGCCTCCTTAAGTAACACCAGCTGCCTGCAATTAGTGCAGGTTCGAATCCCACCAGGCTCAAGGTTGACTCAGCCTTCCATCCTTCCGAGGTAGGTAAAATGAGGACCCAGATTGTTGGGGGCAATAAGCTGACTTTGTAATAATGCCTCTTGGGGGCCCCCGAAAGCCCTAATAAGCAGGCATATACATAGAATGAAGGCTATTGCTAAGCACATTGATTTGTGCTTCTTCTTAGATTGTAAGCCACCCTGAGTCTTCGGAGAAGGGCGGGATATAAATGGGATTTTAAAAAAACAACAACGGTACAAGTACAGGTTAGGCAAAAACCTGGCTCAAAAACAGTAACTGTGAGAGGAGGTTTGGGGGCTAGTGGACAATCACTTAAAATATGAGGCAGCAATATGCTGCAGCAACCAAAAAAAAACAATACAATCTTTGGTTGTATAAACAGAGGCATAGTATCAAAATCACATGAAATATTAGTACCACTTTATAAAGCCTTAGTAAAGCCACACCTGGAATACTGCATATTACAAAAACGATGTTGAGATTTTGAAAATAAGTGCAAATAAGAGCAACTAAATGATTAAAGGCCTGGAGATTAAAATATGAAGAACTGTTGCAGGATTTGGGTTTGGCTAATGTAGAGAAAAGAAGGACCAGGGGGGACATGATAGCAGTAGAGGCTGTCACAAAGAGGAGGGTGTCAACTTATTTTTCAAAGCACTAGAGGGCAGGACAAGAAACAATGGATGGACACTAATCAAGGAGAGAAATGACCTGGAATTAAGGAGAAACTTCCTAACAGTGAGAACAATTAACCAGTGGAATAGCTTGCCCTCAGAAGTTGTGGGTGCTTCTTCACTGGAGGTTTGTTTGTTTTTTTTAAACAAGTTTTATTGATTTTTTTTAATATTTACATATACATGTATTTGTGAAACAATATGGTGGTTGGGTAGTTAAAATAAGAAATAGCCAGTTGTAAATAGTTCAGGTTACATCAACAGAGATGCCCTCTCTACTTCCCTTAGTTATTACATAGTCAAAATAGGCAAGTTAGTACATTTCTAGTTGTAACCTAGTCAATCAACAAAACTTAAAATATATTTTCAGTAATACATATCAATATCCTGTTTTTAAATTTTATCTAATTGCAATAGGATACTGGACACAATTTTGGCAATGACAGAGCAAATTAAAGCCAAATTGCAAGAAAAATCTGACAACTTATAGCCACCAAATCAAATTTTGACTTTAAATCACTGGAGGTTTTAAAGAAAAGACTGGACAGTTAATTCTCTGAAATAGTATAGGGTCTCCTGCTCAGAAGACATCCAAGGTCTCTCCCAGCTCTATTCCAATCAATTGATTGATTGAATCGATTAAAATAGTGTTGTAAAACTGTCCTTAATAAATAAACATTCAGAGTTTTTTTTAATGGCTGTTCTAATTACCTATGATTACCATTCAGTAAGATGAGAAAAAGTGAAATTCTCAAGAATAAAGCATGGGGATCATTTCCTTAACCTAGATATAAAATGGCAAAATAGATGTGAGAAAATAGATAATCACCTCTCCACTGGGCTGCAATCTTCCTGGCTTCTCATCTTATAATTAAACTTTAGAGAAAATATATTAGAAAGGGCCTTTTCCATTGTTGGTTTTGTAAGCATTGAAGGATGCTCCAAAATGATGGAAAGATGTTCAACAGAAAAGCAGCAGCAGCACATTGCAGGACTTCACAACCATCAAATATGATCCAGAACAGCAATAACATAATTTCAGATGTATCCTGAGATTTAGTACCTTTAGCAGAAAGGTTTACGGGAATTGTATAACCAGAAAAAGCTAGCACCTATTGTAGCTAGCCAGATCCAATCAGGAAGGGGTTTCCAAGAGGTACTAGAAAGGAAGGTTGTGAAATAAGCAATTGATCTCAATTAGATCCATGAGGTTTATTTCTAATGGGAAAGCATAGTGTAAGAAAATACAGGATTATGGCCTAAGTATGCAATCATAATCACACATGCCTTGCAATTAGATGTACTGAACACAAATTATACATTTGTCAGAGAAGACGTGTATATTATTATAATCCATTTGCTATATAAATCTACTACAAAGATGACTGAGAAAGGCAGAGAGAGAATTAGCATATTAATGATTTTTATCTGCTTGGTATTCATCAAGTGATATCAGAAATTATTTTCCTGTAATCCAATAGAAAACAGATTTGAAGCTGATCCCCTTTTTCTCTTGTTCTTTCTGTGCTAATGTGAGACTCTACAAATGACTTTTGGAGGGCATAAGTGATGGTAAGGAAGGAGAATCTAATTAGCAAAACTCAGAAAAAATTAGAGTGAGTGATTCAAGCGAATGAATGAATGAATCCTGTGCAATAAAGAAAAAAATAACCATAGAAAACTGCAAATATTAGTTGAGTTCTGAGTTGTTATAGATTTTGATTTGCACTGAAGCAGGTTTGTATTTCTTACGAGTCATATTTATTTCAAATGATTTTTGAGGTCCAATACTTTCTATTTTTCTTACCATGTGTCTTTATTTCAACGTATTATAAAGTAATTGCAGATCCTATGCTCAGGGAAATCATTTTGTCATTTGATTTTTTTTTTCATTTTTAAAATGTTTATTTAAAAAAGGATGGAAACCACTGGATAATTATGAATAAATGATATTACAGCCTGTTGGTTCAACAACAACAACAACAACAAAAAGGAGTGTTTTCTGGAACATATCCCACATTTATTTTTCCTAGTAACACTAAATGTTAATATCTGAAACTCAATTTATAAATTCTCACTAAAGCATAGAATCATTACTTCTTAATAAACAAATAGAACTCCCAGATGTTCTTGAAGCTTACCATAAGTACCTGCATATAATTTTAACTGTGGATAAGCTGACACCAAAATACCATGAAAAATATGCCACCCATGGATAAGCCGACCTTCAAAAATGTCTTGTGTTTTAATTTTCATAGTTGGGCTCATCTATGGCTTATCCATTTTTCACAGCATTTTTGATAAAAATTCAAGAGTCAGCTTCTCTGTAAATGAACTTACTGTATATCCATGTATATATGAGACATATGGGACTTTTAAAAAAGGACTACCATATCTACTCATGGATGTATCCACAGATTGGCTGAACTCAATATTTTGGGTGCATTTTAGCACATTCACAAGTATATATAGTAATAAGAGAACCATTTTTCCCCATGGCTTACATTGCAAATATAATGTCATTATATCAAAGCCCTACCTGGAATCTCTTTGGATTGTCACCCATGGTTTGCTCACTTCATTTATGGATTTTTGAAATGCACACTATATGAAGCTGCTCTTGAAAACCACTTGGAAAGTGCAAATAGTCCATATTGTAGCAACAGGGGCAATTAATATTCCAGTTGAACATCTATTCACATATAGCACCATCTATTATTAATATCCCCCTACCCTTTATTTCCAATTACTTCCAAGAGATCTAAGTTGGTAGAGATATATTTTCAGGAGTGCAAATGAAAGATGGACTGAGACTCGTTTAATCCTTAACAAATCAAACTGTAAATAAAAATAGAGTAAAATTTTGCACTCAACTTTTTCAACTGAGCAGAGGGAAATAATGAGTTTATTTGAAAACCTTATGTTTTTCTTATCCTCTTCTCAGTATCTAGTCACTATCTAGGGAAAGAATAGTTGCCTTTGGTTGGCAGCTAGTGGACAGAGGTCTGAGTGCAGAATGAACAAAACAGGACATGAAGTCTATGCATATCTCTTCCCTTTTCTTCATTTTTCTACAACTATGAAGGGGATTCATTATATGAAGGGTGAATTGAATCCAACACATTAGGCCTTTTAATCTATAAAAGGTTCATCAGATAGGAAGTTATCCTCAAGTACTTCTTCCTCCAGCTGGTGGTAGTAGATCTTCATTCACGCATACTGATGAAATGGATTCTTCCAAAAGACAGACTGATTAGCCCCTTGTCTTATGGCAGATGGCAGCATGTCACAATAATAATAATAATAAAAGTCTTCAAACAGCTCTAATCCTGGAAAATGTTTTCTTGAAATGAGAGCCAACGTGACTTGGGATGTGATTTAGGATCCACTGCTCCCCAATCACATTTTGAAGTGTTTGATGGCAGTGTATTTTTCCTTTATATTACCGTAAATGTAAATTGGCATTAAAAAGGCATGGGTTTTTTATGTGGGTTTGTTGTATTTCCCACTCTCTGATGCTTCTGCTGTAATGTCTGAAGTGGAACTCAAGAGTCTCCCCATGGAAACATGTGCAAGTCATCTGCACATCTGGAGCTCTTGTTTCTTATACCATGGGGAAGATGCAGTTCTGCTTCAGTGATACATGAAATGGAAGAGATATGTACTACTTTTAAGAAGAACCTAAACTATTTGTGCTGAACTTCTAATCTAAAGCTGCTTTGAAATGAGATCAAATAAATTTCTAAATTATATGTCTAATTCCTATTGGTCACAATGTTTACTAATTAGAAATTTATCTCTACCAACTTATAAAATATTAAATTTATATCTAATGTAATGTAAATATTTAATCTAGATACTACTAAAACTAATTGTGTTTATCCTCAAATTAGCCCAAAGTTTACCACATTTACCTAAAATCTGCCAACTTAAGGAATGGGTAAAAAAAAAAAAATCAGAATCTCATTAGTCCTGTGAAATTCAGATTTAGACCAGTTTTATTTGTAAATTTGCAGCTGTAGAAGCATCCCTATGATCTGATGAACATGATTTGAGATGCTTCCTGCCTGCTTCCCACAAACCAAGTCAGTGGGGAAGCCAGCAGGAAGTTTTTATTCCTGTATGCCTGCTTTTTTGCCTGTCTTTCAGTGTAAATGAATATGGGCTTATTATTATTATTTTTGTGTATACAAGTTTTATTGATTTTTAATATTTACATATGCATATATTTGTGAAACAACATGGTGGTTGGGTAATTAAAATAAAAAATAGCCATTTGTAAATAATTCAGGTTACATCAACAGAAATGCCCTCTCTAATTCCCTTAGTGATATATGCAATCAGCCCAGGTTCGAATCTCAGAAGGGTATAGCTGACTGATGAAGACTAAAGAGTTAGAAATGCATCTCAGTTTCCCTTTAAATTCTTTGTTAGTAATTTACACAAATATATGAACTGTCCAGTGTGACTACAGCCTGTTCGATGGCCTTCAAGATAGGCTGAAAACAGGAAATAAAGATTTGCTCCATGTTTGGGGCCTAGCAAGGTAATCTAAATAGTTAACATTTGAAACAACCATATATATATATATGACCCACAATTCCCTATTTCCTTAAAGGATAATTCTTTTGCCTACAAAACCTATATTGTTCATTACAAAACTTTCATATATTTTACCATTAAAGTCTAATTTTCATCTTAGCAAATCACCAGTTATTAGAAATATATTTTTTGCCTTAACCATTCAACAATTATTAAAACGCTATCTTTTATATATAAAATTCTAAATTCTATACTATAGTTCAAAAATAGCCACTGAATATTCTATAAGGCATCTTAAGTGTACATCAATTATTAAAATATTATCTTTTGATATATCATTCTAAATTAAATAATATACAGTAGTTCAAAGTTATATTTCCTTTACAAATCTAAAAGCTAAATATAGAATCAGTGATTTTTATTTTTTTTATTTTTTTAGGGATTCCCCTTAATCCATAGAGAGATATTTTTATAGTCTATCTTTAGGAATCCCAAAAAAGAAACAAATTCAGTCTTTTGAGTCTAACTCTTGCCTTCTTCTTGTGCCAATCATGCTTTGATCTTGGTATCTTTAAATTCTCAAATGTATCTTCCTTTCTTCCTTTACCTCTTATTTGAGTCCAGGGAATGTATCCAAATGTCAGTTTTGCGAGAAACATCTCCCCTTTGTAATCATTGTATTCTTGCTTTAGTAGTTCAATTTTTGGTGGTTGATATAATATAATTGTCATTAAATCAGTCAAATCTTTTTGTTCTTCCAGTTCTATCTGGGTTAGGTAGAAAGTAGTAGCTGGAATTGTGTTTGTCATTTGATTAATTGACTTCTCAATATATTGTATTTGAAGGCCTTTAGTATCTTCACTCTTGGTGTTGCTTTCTTCAGGTGCTGTTACTTTTTGGCTTGAATGTTTTGTACTTACTATTAAGGTTTGGACTTTAAGGTTTTCTGTAGGTTGCTTTTGTTGTTCTATGAAATCTCCTGTTTTAATATCAGTTTCCACTTCTTCTATTTGGTTTTGGGTTATCTTTTCCTCATTTAAGGTTAGAGTTTGATTTAGTGGCTTTAAATTGTCAGATTTTTCATGCAGCTTGGCTTTAATTTGTTCTGTCATTGCCAAAATCGTGTCTAGAATCAGTTTATAATCAAGTGGTGGGATGTAATCATCCATTTCATTGTTATTTACTGTTAAATCTTCCATGGAGGCTGTTTTAATAATAGTCAAGGATTTTCCACCTCCTGAAGGATTGTAGTCAGTGCCAGGTGTTCCCACACTTATCTTCATGGACAGCTCTGTTATTCAGACAGCTTTCACAACAAAAAGAGGAAATTTACATGCTGTACCGGGTTTTGCCATAAGATGTCATCAATAACATATAAGATGCAATGCAAGAAGTTTTGTTTTATTTTTTATTTTTATTTTTCCAAATTATTATAGAACTTTTGTAGAATTAGTCCAAATTTTTTTCTTTAGTTCCCAGTTTAAAGAAAAAATAGGAAAATAGGATAGTGACTTCCCAGCAACAAATAGAAGCTTTTTAGTAAAAACAGCTGCAATTGCTTAGTTTTTTTTTTTTTTGCTGCGTTAGTTGAATTTCTTTAGTAACTTTGAGGCTTTAAGCTTTGTTCTCAAAGTAAATATTCACCATTTTCTCAAAAAGTGGAGAAGGAGATTTTCAGGAAATCTTCTTAAGGGAATAGGAAAGGTAAAAGCTCTCCCAGGTCCTCCAGATTGCTTCGTAGTGCTAGGTGGTATTTTTTGCTTTCGGTAGGGAGCGGCTTAGTGATCGGCCATCTTTATGGCTGGTCTCTTCTTTGGGCCAAAAGGAGATGATCCCGGATTCCAGCGGAGGGCTGCCACCCTTCCGTGATTGCAGGGAAGTCCTCCTCATGGTGATCGCCCCTCCAGGGAGATTTTTGACCCTTTTCAGGGCCCTCCGAGCAAGAAAGAAACAGACAGCGGAGACAGACTGTCTCTGCACATCCGGAAGTGCCACGTGCATGAACCAGAAGCCAATATTGGCTTATTATTGAAGTTCATTTGCCATTACAGTTATTTTTCTATTTGTAGTATATATTTCTTTTTAAATGATCACAAGACTGTTTAGCACCAGAATAAAAGCAAAATATGGTCAGCCTAAAAATTAGTATTCATAGATATAGATGATAGATAGATAGATAGATAGATAGATAATAGATAGATAGATAGATAGATAGATAGATAGATAGATAGATAGATAGATAGATAGATAGAAGAGAACATAGAATAAGTAAGTGCAATCAAAACCTATGTTATGTTTAGTCAGAAGCATGGTGAAGCGATGTTGGCTTTCTGCACCACAGTCCACAGCTCTGTATCTCCTATGTGTAACCCAGCCTAAAAATTCTATTTCCATATTTTAACTCCTTCTTTGACTTTGATCACAGAGATGACCAAGTGACAGCAACAAAGCAAATGTCTTGAGGACTAGTAGGAGGGAAAAGAGTTTTACAAGTTTTCCTGTCCCTGGGACTAAAAGGGAAAACTGGCAGAATTTGAGTCAATTCTCTCAGATGAAATGAAAATAAAAAATAAAAATGGCCAATGTTTTGACTTCTCATTGTTAAGTGTCCAGCAGCCCAGATGGCTGTTGAAGACAGAGACTGATGACTGAGGGTCCATCAGAGCACACATTCTAATTAATAGCCATGTGTGTATGCAAAATAAAGTGTAGCAGGCAGATCAGATTGAAGCCCTTTTTTTTCAGCAGAGAGGGGGAAAAATCACTTTTGATGGGGAAAAAAAACCTAGGGTAGAGAATGTTTGACCAGAATAAGTAGACATTATCTATTCCTGTTCATCTGAAGTGTTACATGCTGAATGAAGCAGACAATATGGATTAACCCTTAATCTATGCCATCCACTATTGCTTGATTGAGACAAAGTATTGCATCATTCTGCAAACTGAAATGATCTCTGACATATCTCTTTGAGTGTGAAACTTTCTTGAGCATTTAAATTTTCATTCTATTGCTTTAATATGTAAAAAGTAAAAAAGAGGGGAAAGCAAAGAGAAGGGAAAAACAAAAAGGTGTATTACTTAAAATATTGTCATTCAACCTAATTTTTAAATACATTATTAAACCTTGACCACATGGAACAATATTGATCCATATTTCCTGGTGTTTTGAAAAGCTCTTAAGACTTGGCTTTGCCTCACTTGTAGTGGTCTTTCTTTTATCATAACTGAAATAGTTTAAAAACTGTTTTGACTCTACCATGGTTTTTCTTTATTATTAGGCTTCTTATTTAAGACCACAGTAGCATGCCTTCCTATAAGTAGGAAGTAGAAGGATGAAAGGATGAAAAAACAAGCAAGAATCATCAACCAGATGGTATATGCTACTACAAGGTGCTCCTGTTGGATGCTTGGTGTGTTGAGTGGGTGACTTGCTGATCACCAGTTCAGTAGAGTTGCCATATTGCTGGCTCCCTGGGTGTGTGAATTTTATAAGCTGTAATTTCGGAAGTTAATTATATCTGACATTTGAGTCAATGCTGCTGAGCTTTGGTCTTGCCAGCACAGGGGAAGTGAATATATCTGGTGGTGGAGCATCAGGGAGATATAATGGGAGACATTGAGTTGACCCTTCCAGGGGGAAAGAGTCGCTTCTTCCAGCTTGATATCATTATTGGGATGCTAGCGATAAAAGTTGACAAATTATCTGATTAAGCTCAGCATGAGCACTAATTTGAGCTTATATTTTGGTGATCAGGGTGGCAAAGCACACCAATTTCTTCCTTGGAGGTGGAAACAAGCAGATCTACCACCTACTGCTGTGACCAATTAGCACAACATTTTGCTGATAAAATTGCTCAAATTTATCAAAGTTTTGACTTTTCATGGTCTGCTCCATTGTGATACTTGGGTGAATGAAATAAGGGCCTTGAGGAAAGCAGGAATTATGCCTTGGGCTTGATCCTTTTGGCTCCTTAAGGGGGCTGGTGAGGGTGCGACAGACTGGATACACAAAGTGATCAGTGTTCTTCTTCAAAGAGAGCAGTGTTGGCACATTGGACCCATATCTTTTTAACAACTGTCACATATTGTTGTAAGGAACTTCACATATATTTAGTATTTGGCTATGGAGATTCTCAGTCATCCAGGTCATGATTGTCCCAAAACGGGTTTTTTTAAAGAGTCAACTGGACTTTGTTTTTCCTTGAAGATGTTTTGCTTCTGATAGCCTTTCTTCAGTTCTGAAGAAGCTTCTTGGATGAGAAGCAAAACATCTTCAAGGAAAAACAAAGGAAGTCCAGTTGACTCTTGGAAAAAGCACTGCACTTTGTTTGCAAAAAAACCCAACAACAACAACAATAACCCACTTTTGGGACTTAGTATTTGGGTTCTCCAGATTTCAATAGAGGTGTGGATCAGATTTTATGCAGATGTTTTGTCCCATGTATAATAATTCTAATAATTCTAAGTGGGGTTGTCTTACAATATTTATAGTCTGTGAGCTTGAGGTGGGCGGGGAAAACTGGAAATTTTCTGAGTCAGGTAATTGGTGGATGCAAAAGTATCTCTATTTTGATTGATGTTTCTTGTAGGTCTGCTGAGTGGTAGATCGTATCTGGCTCCATTGATCTGTTGATGGTTCATTTATTTGAACATAGGCTCCTAAAAGTAGTCTGGCACTCTTGCTGTTTCTGTGATCTCTTATTTCTGTGTTCTCTAATTAAACCTAAGATTTGCATTGAGAGCCTATAGATGGCTGGCAAGTATTTGTAATCTGTGTCCTTTACTGAAATTAAATATTGCTCAGTCCCTTGATATTGATGTTCTGTTTGTCCTATATAATACAAGTTGCAGCCCCAGCTGTTAGTTTTGTAGACACTGTTAGTTCTGTCATGTGATGTGTGCAGGCTTTGGGTTTACCAAAATTATTTATAGAATTTTTGTAGGTTTGCAAGCAACTATAATGCCTAGTGGTTGGAGTAGTCTGATGGTGTATTTGAATGGATATCTTTCTTACATATGGGGGTGGTACTATAGTGGTTCTTGGAGTGTCTTTCTGTTCTTTTTAAAAAAAAATATAATGTACACCTCATAACACGATCCAGGTATACCCAGCAGCAACTGCCCTCAGAAAGTCTTGTTGTGGTGTGGGGTAAAAATGTCTACATAAACCCTTATTAATATACTTCCTAAAGCTCAGACAATGTGACTACTATATATTTACAATAAACCTGGGCTACCTCCAGTCCAAGAAATCTAAAGCAATTTTATATATTTCTAATATACTATATTATAATATTCTAATAAAACATTTATCTAAATAATGTTGACTATATAACTCTACTGAAAATTCAGAAATATGATCTTTGAAGGATAGTTGGGGAATTCTAAAATTCACACTTGTTAAACTTGCCAAATTTGAAAACTACTGATCTATAACTATTTATACACAGAACTTACCAGAGCCACTGAGAACAATACTGTGGATGATTAACATAGACAGTCCCCTGGGGAGTAGTCATTCGTTGTTCTAGCTGTAACCCTTTTATGTACATAATAGCAGCAGAATCGGGAACTAGGTGACCCCTCCTGCATTCTTCATCATGAAGAAAGCCATTGGGTGGACAGAGATGATGCCTCCATATTGGCCAGGAAAGCCACATTCCAACTAATTATTGATTTTCTGCAAGCTGTACAGTCTCACAGCACAAAGCAACCCATACATCTCAATAATTTTAGCAATTAGACCAAGCTACTGAAAACCTGTTTCAGAATGCAGAGAAGAGCAACAAGGATGATTAGGGGAATGGAAGCTAAAGCCTATGAAGAACGGTTGCAGGAATTGAGTATGTCTAGTCTAGTGAAAAGAAGAACTAGTGGAGATATGATAGCAGTGTTCTAATGTTTGAGGGCCTGCCACAAAGATGAGGAGGGCAAACTATTTTCCCAAGCACTAGAAGCCAAGACAAGAAACAATGGATAGAAATTAATCAAGGAGAGAAGCAACCTAGAACTAAGGAGAAATTTCCTAATGGTGAGAACAATTAACCAGTGGAATGCCTTGCCTTCAGAAGTTATGAGTGCCCCATTGCTGGAGGCTTTTAAGAAGAGGCTGGACAGCCACTTGTCAGAAATGGTATAGGGTTTCCTGTTCGAGCAGCAGGTTGGACCAGAAGACCTCCAAGGTCCTTTCCAACGTTTTTATTCTATGTTCTAGGTTATTCTATGTTCAAGCGTTCAATTATTCAAGTGATACAAAATTGCCCTGTTTTGAAGTGCCCTCAATTTATATTTTTATACAAAAGGGCAAAATGAGTTAAATTTACACAGAAATGTAAAGTTTATTTCTTATCCCTAAAGGATAACAGTATACTTTGGCAGAAGAGGTGCAAGGTCTCAGGGCCAGAACTACATTTTAATGCAAGATGCCAGATATTGAATCTGGGAACTGCTGTAAGCTTCTGAACTTTGACCCTTCCCTTCTCATGATTCCCATTCACTTTAAAATTAACTGCAGTAACTTTTTAATTAAAAGAAAAGTTTGGCAGGCAGTTGGGCTAAAGCAATTTACTATATTTTCCACTTTTGAAATCATTCATTTATTTGATATTCACTGTGACAACTGGGAGCTGTATTTTAATTTCATGTTAGCAATTTTGAGAATAAAATTAACTGCCTCCAGATTAATTAATCCCTCTTCCCTCAAAATTAAAGAATACAATCCAGCTAGATAACCTGATATATACAGAAGTTTGGAGCACAACTTCCAGAATCTGCTGCTGTTGTCGAAGTCCTGTAATATTTATGGAGATTGCAATTCAAAACATCTATCCTACCCTGAACTCTAGTGTTACTCCAAGCTCCTTCTGCAAACCAGCTTTTATAACTAAAACAACCAGTTTGAAAAAATCCAGACAATCTGTACATTGCACTTTGATTAATTCTACTGAATTTGGTGACAATATTTTTACTCTACAGAATCAGTTGCTCATGCTGATTGAATACATACATTAGGATTAAGCCTACAACTCATGCTGATTAAATAAACAAATTAGGACATTTATTAAGAAGAGGAGCACTTTTCATGATTAATTCTACCTGAGGACCCATTTTTATAGGTTATAGGGAAATGACTCTTAACTCCTTATTTTAAAAAATTTGCAATATATTGTTTAGGTGGCTAGCAATAGTTTCTAATTTTAATGCAAAATTCAGATAAGAATCATGCCAAATGAATGTGTTTTGCTGAGAATTTTCAGTCAGGCATAAGTCTAATTAAGTTGAATGGGACTTATTCTAACACAAGTAGCATAATATTGCACTTTAAATTCTGCTTTCTGGTTGGAAGATAACACTGAGAATAAATTATGCTTGCATTAAAATTCATTAGCAAAAACTAGAAAATATTTATAACATCTAGCTTCCAGTATAACATTACACCTGCATTATATAGTTCAGGTTATCTGAGATTCAGACACAGCATAACAGGAATGGTGCTTTCTTAGCTAACAGTTCTGCCTTGTATTCACTTAAAATTAATTGTGATATGAAAAGTTCCAAATGTAAACTTCAAATTAGAAGTAATTTTAGAAGAGAATTGTGAACTACATTTGGGTCCTAGGCTGCCTATCTCTAACATTCCAACATGATCTGGAACTCTATAGATTTTAAATCTACATTGTCGAAATCCATTACTCAGTTATAGCAAAACAAGAGAAATTGATAAAAATAAGGTATAATTGCAGGGTAATACACCCATATCTTGACACATGATGATCATTTTATGGCTTATATTTAAATGTTTATCCAGCTGGAGATGACTATGAAAGATTATTGACGCTTAAAAATAAGAAGAAAAACAAGATTCATTTATTGCTAAAATCAACAATGAGCTACTGAATACAGTAGCTTTTGGGAAAGATGTTATTCCATTCAAATAGACTTTCCAAAACAAAGATAAAAACATGGCATTATTACATCTAGCATTTTATACAATATTAAATCAACATTAACCATTAGGAGAACACCCACCCACACCCACACTTGGAATTGGCAGCATAAACTATTCTTAAGGCTGAATTAATTAAATTACAAATGAAGATCACTTTAGTTAGCTACTAACTCTATATATTACCATGCTTTGATTTTTATTTTATTTTTTATTTATTAAGCTTGTATGCCACCCATCTTACTGTAGGCAAGTCTAGGCAGTTTACAGACACTCAGTTCAAATGCACTGTAGAACATTAAAAAATAAATACGGATCACAAGCGTAACATTGAATTAGAACTAACCAGGATGGAGAGGGAGGAAGCAAAATGCACAAAGGAAGGAAGTGGGATGTTATCTACGCCATTTGCTACCTCCAAAGTGCCACATGCCCACTGGGGCACCAGGCTAGGGGGCACAGCCTAATCTTCAAAACCTTTTGGAAGGCCAAAAGATGGGTGGAGATCTTACTTTGGAGAGAATGACGTGCTGTGTAAGTATGCATGTATATCATCTTATTTATATATATATATACATATATGTAGGTCTTGGCGTATTCAGGTCTTTTCCGGTGTAAGATTGATAGTGTCTTGGCAACGTTTCGATGAGGTCCCACTCGTCATCTTCAGGCTGGTGTCTTCAGCTTCGTGCTTATCTTTCTGCATATATTTCTTTTTCTCCCTTGCTTTCGCTTTCCTTGTTTACTCAGCTATTTGCAAAGCTTCCTCAGACAGCCATTTTGCTTTCTTGCATTTCTTTTTCTTTGGGATGGTTTTAGTTGTGAACCTCTGTCCATAGTTTTTCAGGCACTCTGTCTATCAGATCTAATTCCTTAAATCTATTTGTCACATCTACTGTATATTCGTCAGGGATATGATTTAATTCATACCTGAGTGCTTTTCCCTACTTTCTTCAGTTTAAGCCTAAATTTAGCAATGAGAAGCTCATGGTCTGAGCCACAGTCAGCTCCTGGTCTTGTATTTACTGACTGTATAGAGCTTCTCCATCTTTGGCTGCAGAGCACATAGTCAATCTGATTTCTGTGTTGACCGTCTGGTGATGTCCATGTGTAGAGCCATCTCTTGGGTTGTTGGAAAAGAGTGTTTGCTATGACCATCATATTCTCTTGACAAAATTCTATCAGCCTGTGCCCTGCTTCATTTTGTACTCCAAGGCCAAACTTGCCTGTTATTCCGGTTATCTTTTGGCTTCCTACTTTCGCATTCCAATCCCCCATGATGATAAGGACATCATTTTTTGGTGCTAGTTCTATAAGGTGCTGTACGGCTTCATAGAACTGGCCAATTTCATCCTCTTCAGCACCAGTGGTTGGGGCATAGACTTGGACTACTGTGATATTGAATGGTTGGCCTTAGATTCGAACTGAGTTCATTCTGTGATTTTGGGGATTGTATCCCAGTATTGCTTTTCCTACTCTTTTATTGACTATGAAGGCTACTCCATTTCTTCTGAGGGATTCTTGCCCACAGTAGTATATCTGATGGGAATCTGAATTAAATTCACCCATTCCTGTCCATTTTAGTTTGCTGATTCCTAAGAAGTCGATGTTCAGTCTTGTCATCTCTTGTTTGACCACGTCCAGCTTGCCTTGATTCATGGATCTTACATTCCAGGTTCCTATGGAGAAAAAATCTTTACAGCATCGGACTTTCCTTTCACCACCAGATACATCCACAGCTGAGCGTCCTTTCGGCTTTGGCCCAGTCACTTCATTCTTTCTGGCGCTATTAGTACTAGCCCTCTGCTCTTCCCCAGTAGCATATTGGACACCTTCCGACCTGAGGGGCTCATCTTCCATTGTCATATCATTTTTGCCTTTTGGTACTGTCCGTAGGGTTTTCATGGCAAAGATACTGGAGTGGGTTGCCATTTCCTTCTCCAGTGGACCACGTTTTGTCAGAACTCTCTGCTATGACCTGTCCGTCTTGGGTGGCCCTGCACGGCATAGCTCATAGCTTCATTGAATTATGCAAGCTCCTTCGCCAGAACAAGGCAGTAATCCATAAAGGGGTATTTTCAATTACATAGTGCTGAATGTAAAAATGTCTGCGGTATCCAGGCCATTTTCAACAATGAAATTCCAGTTTAAAGCTCATTCCTGTAATGGGTTGAAAAAAACTGAAAATCTGGAAAGTGGGGCACATTTTCTCTTTCAAATGCTGCCGTGTAGCATTGTCAAAAAACAACATAACATTCAAATTCTGTTCCCCATAATGACTGCAATGTTTCTAGACCTGCCAAGAATGCTTTTTATAATGTACAGAGTCAGGATTAAAACTGGTCCAGATGTGCACTTTTGTATTACTTTGCAGGTGAGAAAAAGAATTGAAATTCTTTTGAAGAAAAGTTCTTACACTTAAACTTTCTATAAATAAATGTAAAATTGAATATTGGGATGTGTTTTTGATTCTAGGCTACGGGAACAGAAAGGCATACTTAAAGTTAGCTGCTCTTTTTACACAATACAACTAGCATCATTGTTACTGAAAGAGTCCCACTATTCATTTTACTAGTTTCCACCTCCATCATAACATAAGAACATACTTTCAAACAGTTTTGTAAGTATGCTAAAACTGAAAGATTATTCAACAGAGCACCCAAGAGCAAGAACAAATTTACTTACCTGTCTCTCTGCAGAAGCAATATTATAAACCCATTAAATAAATATTGTTTTTAGAACAAATCATACAGTTTTGTTTCCATCGGTACACTGAAACCCAAAAGGAAATTGTAGATTGGAAATGAAAGGTTCAGTTCAAAATGTCTTCGGAGAAGGGCGGGATATAAATGGAATTAAAATAAAAATAAAATAAAATAAATCCCCTGAATAAATTGGAAGGTTCTTTTTACCTGGGAATATGTGTGAGAAGGAGAAAGCAAGGCCATTTTACTAACTTTACTGTGATACCTAATTATTAATATTTGAAAAATAGTTTCTCTAACCAAA
The DNA here is from genome assembly GCF_964194415.1 of Vipera berus. Classification (NCBI taxonomy): domain Eukaryota; kingdom Metazoa; phylum Chordata; class Lepidosauria; order Squamata; family Viperidae; genus Vipera; species Vipera berus. Next base: position 61,510,839 of record NC_138203.1, read on the forward strand.
TTCTCAAGAACTTTTTGTGCTAAAAAATGAAAATGAAAATGTAAAAACTGCTACACTACAAGCTGGGAAAAAAAATAGATTTGTCGTAATAATGAATTTGCTAACTGCAAATTACTTGCCAGGTGAAGGATTTCACCGCAAAGCAATTATCTCTGATTTGGTTATTATTCCATTAGGTTCAATGTGGTTACTTGATCTAAGATAAATTTCATCAGGAATGAAAGTGAATTAAAAGTCAGTCATACCTTGGTCACATCATGACTTGAGTAACTGTAATGTGTTCTTTATCAGGCTGCCCTTGAAGACCACCCACAAGCTTCAGCTGGTCCAGAATGTAGCAGCACAGGTAGTGATGGACATGTCTCAATATGCCCATTTACCACCTCTGCTTTGCAAATGCACTGGCTACCAGTTTGCTTCCAGGTGTGATTCAAGATGCTGGTCTCTACCTATAAATCCCTACCTGACTTGATGCCTTTGGCAGGTTTGCCATGCATGAACCAAGACTTTATTTGTTTGCATTTCAAAATCCTACAATATTTTAACTTGCTCATTCTTAATTGGTTTTTCCCCCCCAATTATATGTTGCTACCAATTCTTCATTCCTGGCACATTATAATTTTACAGATGTTCCAGTGAATCATTTTAGTGATTATGTTATGTCATTGTTTATAAACAGTTAGTGCAATCTTTCTGTCTCAATTTATATAATATCTACTGTTTCTTCTGCTTCTTTGTGCAATATACACTTTGAATCATTTGATGGTTTGGTGTGTTTTCCCCCCAATTCATATAGATTGTGCTTGAGCTGCCAAAATCAATCCTTCAGTTTCTTTTTTAAAAATGTTGCACCTGTAAGCCATTGTCAGGTGTTATCTTTACTCAGTTTCCTCTGATCTTTTGTAGAAGTTGATGGTGATGCTTTTCCTTGCCATCGTTCTGTTGGTGTTTTACTACATTATTTCAATGTACAAATTTTGTTTCTGATGGATTCAGTAAGTTTTTAACTTGCATCAGTGCTCCTTCTTCCCTGTCTTTCACATAATCAGGCTTAATGGTACTTTGCCTCATTGGCAGTTTGACTTGAAGTAAACCTCTACCTCCATTTTTGAGGGGCAGTTATCAACTGTCACTATTGCTACAGGGATGTAATGCATAGTGAATAGTCATGAGTTTTCTTGGTTTTTGATTCAGTTCATCTTGTGTTCAGTTAATAATTCCAGCAATATGTTGTATCTCAGGTACGCCTCAGGTATTGATGGCCTTCATGGTGTTTCCAATTTGTGTTGATCAGTTTTCTCACTCTTATTATTCTTATGGTTGGTCACACAGTCATCCAGATATTTGCACTGTATTTGGCATTTTTATCCACCTATCATGTCCTTCCCAAGGAGCTGGGATAGGCAAATGTTGTTGTCTGATAGTGTTAAAGGTATGGTTACAGGATGTAAACTGTAAGCTGCCTTTTGCAATTGACTAAACTTGCTAATGCCGATGATGTTCAAGTGAAATGTCAGATTAATTGATTTATATATTTTCTAGAAAACTGCAGTAAGTAATATTATTTACCAGGCTGCATGATACAACATAAGAGCTAAAATATGCATTTTTTTATGTGTTATTTGGAGAAAAACTGTTCTATTTATGGCTAAAGTATTGCTTTTAGTTTAGTACAGACTTTTACTTAGAGTTCTACAGGCTTAGAGAGAGCAATATGGACATAGGGATTATAGGTTTTCTGTAAATGTTTTACCTTGCATTCCAACATGTCTTCCTTAGCACAATGATTCGGAAGTGAAGATAATTTTTCCAGGATTCGTAGTCTACGTGGAATTTGACTTTTGTGAGGTTGGTTGGTGTTTGAATGCTTCTACAGAATATCAGTTGACTGGTGGCTGGGAATGGTGTTAACTTTATTGGGATTGGTCCACACTGTCAATTTGTTCTGCATGGCTTGAATCAAGAGTTCAAGTGAGTAGTATGGGTAATCCTCAATTTATGACCACAATTGAGCCTGAAATTTTATGTTGCTAAGTGAGACATTTCTTAAGTGAGTTTGTCCCATTTTATGGCCTCTCTTGTCACAGTTGTTAAATGAATCACTGCAGTTGTTAAGTTAGTCACACGGTTGTTATGTGAATCTGGCTTCCCCAATGACTTTGCTTGACAGAAGGTTCACAAAAGGGTATCACATGATTCCGGGCCACTGCAACTGTCATAAACATGAGTCAGTTGCCAATCCACTGAATTTTGATCACGTGACCATCGGGATGCTGCAATGCTCATAAGTGTGAAAAACAGCTTTAAGTCACTTTTTTTCCAGTGTCATTGTAACTTTGAATTGTCACTAAAAGAACTGTTGTAAGTCAGGGACTACCTTTACATTGATGGCACTAGGTTCTTCAGTAGTGATTACCCTAAGCTTGGAAAAAACCAAATAAGTGTATGCATGATTCCATTTATTTATATTTTACATTTTTAATCACCCTCAGAGAGAGAAGTTGAGGGGTGTACAAAAATGTATAACGAACCTGGACTATCATTGTCCCAAGTAATCCTTATTTGCCTGATTTTTAATGTATTAATACTTAGATTTTTCATTTTTTTTTTTCATTTTATTATATTTGTATAGTAATCTTAACTGATAAAGGGTCCTTTTCAATCAAGCTCATCTCCTAATGACTTCATAACACACCAATGCAATTGTCCTGGTAATAATACAAACATTGCTTTCTTCTCAATTTCTAAGTCTAGCTCATAAGTTTGATAGTCTCCCATCTAAATATTAACCAGGCATAACTGCCTTGCCTTTCAAAAACCACAGAAGTTGACTAGATCTGCCACTCATCTAGATGAGTATAATGTGAAAGCAAAGTAAAATTTTCATGTTGACCTTCTCAAGCTGTTACATTTCACTGATTGCAAATGCAATAAGATAAATGACTTTACTTCATTTGAGGTTAAAAGTTTTCAGAAATAATTGGTAATAGAAAGGAAAGTTATAATACTTCTTATGATACTTGTAGAGTTAAACTTTATGTTTTTTTCTTAATTCCCTCTGGGGAAAAATAACACAGTGTGCACTACATTTTTTCAAGTATTTTGAAAAAAGATTTTTCATTTATATGTAAATGTGACTTATTGATACTGAGCTTCCATCTCTCATTTTATATTATTAATTAATGATACAGATGTCATTCAAAGCTCTGTAATCACTGAGCAGCACACATTTTTAGACAAAAAAACCCCAACACACTGTACTTGTAGCTGGTAAAATTTTAAGTGTTTTTTTTAAAGAGAAGGCAGCTATTTACTTTATATTGCATTGTAACATAGTCATTAAGAGCCAGGTTGGTGTACTAGTTAAAGACTCCAGGGGAGATTGTGAGTTCAGGTCCTGCTTTAGACACAAAGCCAGCTGGATAACCATGGGCAATAATGCTCTCTCAGCCCAGCAAAGAAGGCAATGGCAAAGAACTTCCAAAAAACCTTGCCAAGAAAATCTTATATAGCGACTACATAGATATATTTCTCCATGACAGACTGTCCTTATCTAGTCTTTCACATATTCCAGTGGTGTGCTCATTTCTACTGTAATTGAGCTCTCTCTGGAGACCCAGGTCTTCATGATGTGTCCAAAGTAGGATAATTTGAGCCTGGTCATTTATAGTTTCAATGAGAAGTCTGGATTCATTTGTTTGATCATTCATTCATTTGTTTCACTGGTGGTTCATGGTATTCTCATGAGTCTTCCCAACACCAAAGTTTAAAAGCATCAATACTCTTCATATTCTGTTTCTTCAAAGTCCAACTTTCACTTCCACAAAGAGTCACATGGCATGCAGATTTCTGATCTTTGTAGATATACAGATATCACAGCATTTCAATTTCTTTTCCACAGTATTCTCCACTATTCTACCAGCTGCTGGTCTGCAGTGTATTTCTTGACTGTTCGTTTTCTTTACCGTTAATAGTTGATGCTAAAGGCAGAAGCTATTCACCACATCAATATCTTAGGTATATCACCTTATCATATCTTCATTCATTCACTCATTACAATGGATATTGTCTGTAAATTCTGGAACAGTGAGCCATATTTAAGCCAGTTTTGCCTCTATTCTTGATATTCTCCATTTCCAACCTCCAAAACATTTTTTTTAGGACAAGAGGGAAACTGTAAGAAGGAATTAACCCAGTATATAAACTGGGAACCAGGAATTATTCAATATACATGAAGAATCTCTAATTGCTTTGTTCTTTATTCAACTCATTCCCCAAATGTTAAGTAACATTTGATGAAATGTATTTTCTCTCATTGTTGTCTAGTTTGACATTTTCACTTTGATGGCAATATTAACTCCTAGTTAGCAATTTGTATAAATTTCAATTGGAGTATGATGGCTCCCTAATTAAAGACACTGAGGTTGTCAGCTAACAGTTCAAAAGCATGCAAATGTGAATAGATAAATAGGTACCACTTCAGTGGAAAGGTGACAATGTTCCATGCACCTTTGGCATATACTGTAGCCATGAGGATCACATGACTATCGAAAATGTCTTCAGACAATGCTGGCTCTCTCAGACAAGAAATAGAGATGGGCACTGCACCCTAGACATGACTGGACAAGGAAACTTGTACCGTTACCTTATAAAATTCAATAATTCAATAATTGCCATGAGGGCATTTACTATTTTGCAAGTCTTAAATATTTCAGCCTGTCTGTTTATCTTATTTAATGCCTGAAAATATTTCAGATCATTGCCATTGTTCATGTAGGTTTTTCCCCCCCAAAACATTTTATCTTGAAATGGTTAAAGAATGGGGAAGCTTGAATAAAATATGTCCAGAATTCACTTGTAACCTAGAAAAGGAATGCCCAGGAATATGCACACTAGCCAATTTGGTTTAAATCCAATGTAAACTTCTTGAAGTCTTGGAATTATGGATTTTCTGCAGTGGTTCTATAATTTCATGCCTAGATCCAAGGAAACATTTTTGGGGGAAATCCAGTCTACTTAACAATTTGAAGAAAACTGACCAACATTTTCACAGGAGAAAAATGTGACTGAGACATACTCATCATACGGTTTATATAACACCACCTTGATGGTGTTTAAGAATTGTTTAAAATTCTGGCTGTTCTTCCAGGCTTGGTGGTGGTTTTAGGGGTACCTGTATGAATATCCTCTCCTTCTTTCCTTTTTTCCCATTCCTTCCCACCGCACCTTAATTTCAAATATAAATCACCCAGAATTATTCTGGAATTAGTGGTCTCTAAATTAACTAATTAAATGATACACTCTATTATAACAATGGTAATATTATTTGTTTTCTATTTTTGAGACAGAACTTTTGCTTCTCAGCTTATAAATTACAAAGTAATGACTATTATGAGTTTAAAATGAATGTTTTGTTGTTGCTTCAGCTCATCTGTTTATCAGCAAGGATATTAGATTCCTTGCCTTTTCTCAAAAACATTCAGGTTATATGGTTTTTCCCTTTTTCTTTGGCTTTTCTGTTTATTTCTCCCAGACACACAGAGATGCACACAATTTTATTGTCTCATAGAATTAGATTCTTCCCATTTTCAAGGAAAAAGATTTGCTTTTTTCATGGAAAGGTTTGCTATTCAAAGGACAATTGTGCTGATAGAAAAAATAAACAACTTTTAGCAAATCTCTTGAACCTTTATACCCCACCTTAATCCACATTAAATGTTAAGAAGCTGTATGAATCTGCAGGAAGAAACGAAGCTGATAAAAGTTGGCCCACATGTAAGAACTTGGCAATGTGTTAAGTAACTAACATTAGAGCCAGTATGATCTAGTGCAGAGGTCCCCAACCTTTTGGGCACCAGGGACTGGTTATGTGGAGAGAGATTTTTCTACAGACTGGGGAAGGTGTGGCTTTGTGTGCTGCCTGCTTGTTTGTGCAGCCCGGTTGCTGGCATGCTGCGGCCCAGTACCGATCCACAGACCGGGGATTGGGGACCCTTGATCTGGTGAACTGATTAAGGCATCAGGTTATAAAGTGAGGGACCATGAGTTTTAGTCCCACCTTAGCCATGAAATCCAGCTGGGTAACTTTGGGCCAGCCACAAACTCTCAGTCCAATCCACCTCACAAGGTTATGGGGAAAATAGGAGAAGAAAAGCGGGTTGGACATGTTCACTGCCTCATATTATTTATAAAACTAATAAAGGTGGGATATAAATAAAAAAATAAAAAAGTCCAAAAATAACACAGAAAATTCCAATCAAGTCCTTTATTTCCTTATTCCTAATGGATATAATTGTGTTAAAAGATAGGCATAACCTAGTAGGTATACTCTGAGGGATTCTAAAGTGTAGTTACCCTTAACCTCTTCCTCCCTCCCCCATCTAGCTTAGTCTCCACAATCTGGGCCTTCTCTGATAGGATTTTGTGTCTCCTCACTGGGAAAACTCTATGTGGACAAAACCCCTCTCCATGAATTCTCCAATGGCACCGTCCATGACATGATGGGGGGTATATGGCTGTATGGTGTACCTTCCAGCCAGTGTTGACTCCTGGTAATTTTTTGGATGAGTCCCTGCAGTTTTATTGGCAAAGTTTGTTGGGAATAGTTCCCTTTTTTTCTAGGCTGATGAAGAGAGCTGGCTTCATGCCAAGGTTGAACTAGAATTCACAGCTTTGCAGTTCAGTGCTTTAACCATGACTGGTTGTCTGTGATAAACATGATTGAGTAGTAAAAATTTAATGCTTTCCTGTCCTGGATACTGTGGCCCTACTAAATTTTAAATCCTGTACTTATTTCTATGTAAAAAAAACAAAACAGAAAGGGAAATTTTGTACTAGAAACATCTTTTCTGGGTATAAGGTGTGCCACCACCTGGAAGACTTGGCAAGAAAGATAATCTCTTTGCAAATTTGCATTAAAAACACGGTATGAAGCAAAAGGCACATTGTATAGATGGATATATTCAAGAGCATATTTCAATACATTTCAAGATTTGTTAAAAACATTATCAGATTAATGCAAGTACTGGAATGAAACAGAATTCTTAAGTGAGTCATATTTCTGTTCTTCACACTTCCATTGCAATTCTTACAATAAAAAGAGCACAATTCTACCAGAGCTGCCCCCCCTTTCTTTTATGGTGGAAACGACTAGCACACATGTGCGGGGGAACCTTTACCTTTACCTTTAATGACATAATAGACTGGCTCATTAGGCAGGGACTGGTTTGGGCTAAAAGATTAAACTGTTTATCTGGTGGCAGAGGTGCTGTTAAGATTTCTTGCAAAAATTATAATTCTGAATGAATTCTAACATAATGTTAAGACAGAAAGGAAGCTAATTAAGACCAATACTGCATCCTAATTTGCATTTATGGTAGAGTCCTTCTAAAATCTATAAAAGAGTCAATTTATGAAAACTAAACTAAAATATGTGGTGTAGAAAATATATAATAATAATAATAATAATAATAATAATAATAATAATAATAATAATAATAATGATGATGATGATGATGATGATGATGATGATGATGATGATGATGATGATGATGATGATGGAAGATACCTTGGAAGTCATCTAGTCCAACCCCCTGCTTGGGCAGGAAACCCTATACCTTTTCAGACAAATGGCTGTCCAGTGTCTTCTTCAAAACTTCCAGTGTCATGAAATATTTTCTTTAAAAATAAGAAAGAGACATTAAATAAAAGTATTGGGGGTCTAGTGGGGGGTTTAAAGAACTTAACTATCTTTTAAGTACACTTTTTTTTTCATAATGTATAATATATTACCATAATTAGGAATGGAATGTCTGAACTTGCATATGACAATGCATTATATCCATATTTCTAGTGAGATTTCTCAAAGAAAGTTTTTGAATTGGTAAAATATTAAGATTCTTGTGTAGCATCCGCAGGATTGTCTGAGATGCTGCACATCCTCTTCATGACCTTTTTTCCTTATTGCCTTCAGAAAAGAAGCTTCGTGGTGTCCGAAGCAGATCATCCAGATTCAGTCACATTTTTGTTCCATATAGCATCAACCTCTCATGGTTCTTCTTTCCGCTATGTATTCAGACTGGACAGTGATTAATATTTATATGTATATATGTGTATGGGCATAGGTATACACACATGTATACATTTTTGCATGTATATAGCATATGTATATGTGTGTTGTGTATGTGTATGGGTAGATATATACTTTCTTTTGAGAGCAGGCAACAGAATTTCATTTTTAATGTGTGCCAGTGTGCCCACAGTAAAAAATGACAATAAAGGCTATTTTATATCTTATAAATTTTATATCTTATATATTATCTATTATCTTATCTTGATTGATTGTAGTGAGTGTTGAAGATCTTCATTTGGAATGGTTGTTTGTCTGGAGAGTTGACACACATAAAAGGGGCTCTACCATTTTCCTATTTTGACACTGGACCTACCTTTTGGATGTTCCCTCCATTTTTTTGAGAAAGTGTTTCATGTTCATTGATACAGGTAGTCCTTGCTTACTGACCATTTACTTAGCAACCATTGGAAAAGGGAATTTATTACCTCAGGAAAATAAAAATATAATAGGTCAGCTTTACTGCAATTCCAAGAATTCTCATCCAGAACATATCTCTGAGCATTTTGGGAGTTGAAGTTCCTGCATCTAAGCATAATGCAAATTTGGGGATGCTGTTCAATAGAAATAGATAGTCTGGAGTATTTTTATCAACCTTGGCAATTTTAAGATGCCTGGACATCAGTTCCTAGAATTTGCCAGCCAGCATGCTGGGGACCTGGTCTGGAGGTAGGAGGAGGACATAATTATTATAGTTAAAATATAGCTAGACAGGGCTTTTTTTGTCATAGAACACCCAGAACAGTATTCTGGCACCTTTTTTGGATAGAACCTTGTAGGGTAGGCAAGGTGGGTTGTATGACGTGTGTGAGTTCTGGCACCTTTTTTTTTTTTTACAAAAAAAGCACTGTAGGTAGATGTCAGTATCAAAGAGCATTATAGTTCTTAACTGAAACAGTTACAAAAAATATCCTTCTCTTGTCTCCATTTTTGTCATATCTTGACTATGACAAAAAAGATCATTCAATTCAATGGACTGACCTTTAACAATAAATTAGTACATAAAATATATATCTAACCTGCTTTGAGAAATTTAGCAAGAGATTTACAATGTTTTTTAAAATACAAATTAATGCAAAAAAAATCTATATTAAGTAAAACAAATAGTAAATCAGCAACATCAACATCACATTCATTTTGAAGAGTGCTTCCCTTAACATAAGAATATGAACTTCCTCCCTGTCTTTTATACATGAAATAAATTAATTTCTTTTGTTTCCTGCTGAAAGAACGCTTGCTTCAATTCAATGCAGATTACAAAGTATCTGTGAGCTACCATAAGGGAAACAACACTATAATTTATGGCAGAGGAAATATGGCATAAATAATACTTTATTTTTTCATCTGACATACCAATATATATCACCACTGGCATTGTTTACTGTCATAATTGCACTAATTAAAATAAGTATAAACCATTTCCACCTCAAAACTTTCTGTGGAGCTCAAGGGGAACAGCAAAAGCCAATGCAAACAACATTCCGCCGGGACCTGAAGACCTGGCTCTTTGAGCTCTCTGGCCCAGGCTGAGAATTTTAATTTTAATTTTAATTGGGGGTTTTTACTCTTTCAGGGACTGTTCTAATCTTTTTAATTGTTTTTAATTTTTGTATTTCTTGTTTTAATTCCCTGTAAACCGCCCTGAGTCCTTTGGGAAAGGGCGGTATAAAAATCCAATTAAATAAATAAATAAATAAATATAAAAACAATGTTATATAATCAGTCTGATTAAGTACATTGTGATATAACAATAGTTCCATTTCTGACTTCCATAACTCCAGAAGAATCAAGTTCTAAAGAAGGCATGGACCAGCAAGTATTCCCCAGGTTTCTGAAAAGCCCTGAGGATGGGAGCTATTTGTTCTTTCCAGTTTTAAACTTTATAACACGGGTACCTTCTCCTTACATTAATGGGAAATGTAAATTATTAGATTTAATTCTTTATGCTGTGTTACAAAAAAGGGATAAATTTCAGTATAAATACATATGGTATTCTATTGAAAATGATCTGCAAAAGCTCAGTTCTGTGAAACCATTTCAATCCTCAAAAGACATTTATTATAAGTGAATGGCACTGAAATAAGAAAAGCATATGGAACTTTTGCCATAAGCAACTTTTCACTCCTCTGGAGTATTATGAGCTACTAAAATTTCTTTTTGATCAGATTAACTTTTAAGTTGTATTTATTACTTTTATTACAGCCTCAAGTCAAGCAGACCAGAGAACGCCGTATTTCTACACTTACATCCTCACATAAACCAAGTCCAATATTATTAAATTTTGAAACTCACCAATGGAAAGGGGGAGGGAAGAAAAAGAAAACTAGAACAGAAGATATTTCAAAATAAAGGATGTGGGCAAGTGAATTACACTGCTGCATCACATCCACTGATCAGTTTCTGCCAGTGGCTGTCTCTGCTAAGAAACAGTGCTGATTTATTTACAGTATATCACCCAAGACACTGAGTACTCATGTTTGGTTTTGCGATCCATTTTTCCATCTGACCTCTGCATTTCTCACTGCACATAAACAACCTAAGAAGTTACCTTATGCTGAGTCAGACATTTGCCTTCTCTAGTGTAATACTGACTGGCTGATGCTAACTGGCAGCTGCTATCTGAGATGTTCCACACAGGAATATTTGTAACCTTACTTGGGAATGGCAGAGTTTGAAAAATATGTGCATCCTTACAAAACTCCCCAGATTAGAACAGCTGAATTTGGATGATATACTGCTAGAACAATTGGAAGACAACATTACTGTTCCTATATATGATTTCATCCTCTTTTTGGTGCATCGGCATACTTAATGTACCCAACTTTCAGAATGTTGAATCATCTAGCATCTGCAGAGATGAAATTGAATATGTCCAAAATTTATGATGAAGTTCCTTCATCACCCAAATGCTGCTACTTACCTATACGGGTCTCCCTTACATGGATTTGGATATGACTTAATGTACTTGTCTTGTATTTATTATTGTAAGATTTACATGAGGTTAATGAGATTACACCATAGCAGCTGTCAACCCTTGTAACCAGGCTCAGCTGTGCATTAGCACTGAGGTATGCTACAAGGATAATTTGAATATATCCAGCCCATATTCACATTTGTGTGTGTGTGTGTTATTGAAGACAAAGGATTAGTTTCAGTATGAAAGGGGTTTTCCCGCTGTTATTGGGATTCTTTAAAAAACCTTTTGTCCCTTGCCAATGTTTTGGTGGCTCCTATAACTATTGCCAGACATCTTATTAAAGGCACTCTGGAATAGTTAACTGTTCTTAAACATTTTGCTGTGAACCATCCAACAGGGCTGAAAAATGTTGTGGAGACATTGAGTAAATATAATATGATTTAAGAAGGTAGTGTTGTCTAGCTGACTTTCTCTGAGCTTAGAAATATGAGTGTTTATATTGCTGGCATTAAAGAAGAATGTTTTTACCTATAATATTTAAATGCACTATTTTTCTTACCATCACAGACCCTTGCAAGACAGAATAAGTTCTATGATCCTTGCTACTGCTTTTGCTTAATAAAAACAGAACAAAACCTTGAAGCTGTTTTATCCTTACATCACCAATTGCTTTATTTAAAATCATAACCTGCAGTGTATTGAACCAGTAATTACATATGAGTAATAAACCAATTTGGCCAATTACTATTCTTATTAGATTGACAATGTATTATAATGTATTTCATAAACATACAGCTGAGCTCAACTATGCTCCTCCCAACCCAATATCTCCTTTCTGTATGTCAGGATTGCATTGACCAATATTTCTAGTCAGTATGGCATTCTGCTGGCTGAGAACAAGCTGTATATCTAATATATCAAAGAGTTCAGATTGGGAAGGTTGGATTAGGTAATATTTAGGTAATCATCTTGTCTGTTCATCTGTCTCTTGCAAAGATGTACTTCCTTGTCTGAGATAAGTGAATAAGGATTTAAATTTAGGTCTGTTTGGCTAGCAGTGAATATATACTTGTGAGTCTTAACTGATAGTGTGTGTGTGTGTGTGTGTATATATACATGTATATATGTACACACACACACACACACACACACACACACTATCAGTTAAGACTCACCAGTATATATTCACTGCTAGCCAAACAGACCTAAATATACATACACACACACACATACACATGTATAAAAAAGTAAAAGGTAAAGGTTCTCCCACACATGTGTGCTAGTCGTTTCCAACTCTAGGGGCCGGTGCTCATCTCTGTTTCAAAGCCAAAGAGCCAGCGCTTGTCCAAGGATGTCTCCATAGTCATGTGGCCAGCATGACTAGATGTCAAAGACTCACGGAACGCTGTTAGCTTCCCACTGTAGTGGTCCCTATTTTTCTACTTGCATTTTTACGTGCTTTCAATCTGCTAGGTTGGCAGAAGCTGGGACGAGTAACACATCTATACATACACACAGACACAGACACAGACACACACACACACACATATATTTATATATATATATAAATAAAGGGAACAGAAAATAAGACATCCTACTATTAAATACAGTACATTGTGTTTTTTAAGTGTTCCCTTTATTTTTTTGAACAGTGTGTATATATATATATATATATATATATATATATATATATATATATATATATATATATATATATATATATAGGGGACGCGGTGGCTCAGTGGGTTAGGACGCTGAACTTGTCGATCGGAAGGTCGGCAGTTTGGCGGGTTGAATCCCGAGTGCCGCGTAGCAGAGTGAGCGCCTGTTACTCGTCCCAGCTTCTGCCCACCTAGCAGTTCGAAAGCACGTAAAAATGCAAGTAGAAAAATAGGGACCACTACGGTGGGAAGGTAACAGCGTTCCGTGCGCCTTTGGCGTCTAGTCATGCCAGCCACATGACCACGGAGACGTCCTCGGACAAGCGCTGGCTCTTCGGCTATGAAACGGAGATGAGCACCGGCCCCTAGAGTCGGAAACGACTAGCACGCATGTGCGGGGGAACCTTTACCTTTACTATATATATATATATATATATATATATATATATATATATATATATATATATATATATATATATATATATATATATATATATATATATATATATCTGTATATGTACATGTACATGTACATATATATATATACATATATACATATGAAAATTATCTTACATCTCTGGATTCCTTCCAAGAACCTCTTGTGATTTTACTTAACTTGCCTTAATTGTTTCACTTGAAATCAATACAAAGTGCTGAGTACTACTTCACATTTACAACAATTCCAGTACAGGTGGAATGTGAATATCACAGCAGTGGCTCCATTTTGGATGATGATTTTATTGTAGTCCTCCATTCAGTAATCACAATATTTTGTAAGGAGTTCTGTTAGAGTGAGGCAGTGAATACTGAAAGAAAAATTCATAGACAAAAACTTCACATTAGCTAAAGAAAGGAATCTGGCACATTTATTATCATCTTTGAGAAAGAATAACCTTAAAAGTATTTGACTTTCCACAGAAAATGTTGTGATTTTAATTTTGAAATAATTTGCATACTTAAATAAAGGAAATGTATACCATCATGTTCAGACATTTAGTAAAGACTTTGATTGCCCATCTTAACAGGAGTGTCCACAATGGGAATAAAAAAAGTCAAGATAGTGTCTGTGCAATGAAAGGGACTTTTTTATCTGTAAGCCTGAGTTTGTGTGTACAGTGACCATCTTAATAATAACAATAAACATTTACTTTATTATTATACTTTATTAAATATAGCTGTTCCAAGATCAACTATTCATTTTCTTCTCTGTGCAGTCTGGCATTTGGATTGGTAACTTTGATAGTAAGCTGAGCTGCTCTCTTCACAATCATCTTCCGGTTCTTGGATGAAACATTATGAGCAATTTCTGTGCAAAATGACTTGTTGCTCATCATTAACACCTCCAGCTCTTTGACATTATGAACAAGAAACTTCTGGAATCCTGAGGGCAGCATGTGTTTTGTTTTCTTATTGCTCCCATAGCTAATGTTGGGCATCAAGATCTGGCCCTTAAACCTTCTGCACACTCTGTTGTCAATACCTCTTGGCTTGTGCCAGTTACGCTTGATTTTGACAAAGCGATCAGATTGATGACGGATGAACTTCTTGGTCCTCTTTTTGACAATATTAGGTTTGATGAGAAGCCTCAGAGCTGGCATTGTAACGACTATCTTATGTGCCGCAGTAGCGAAACCTGGAGGCACCAAAGGAAAGAGCAATAAACATTTACTTAAATTTGCAATATCAAGGAAGCTTCTGGGGAAAAAATAGCGAACAGAAGACTATTGCTGTGGAATGAAGAGCCAATAAGTACACTGGATCTTTATAATTTCTCTTTGGACAAGGAGAAGACCTGAGATTGCCCATAAGTATTTCATATAGTTTCTTCTCATGAGGAGACTGCAAGACATCAGACTACAGCAGATTTAAAGTTATTGGAGACAAGGGAAGAGACATCTTGTATACTGATTTGTGTATATCCTTTTCTAATCACTTTTGGAATTTGTAAACTGCTTTTTAACTATTAGGAATCTTTGGGTTGACAAATTTTTTGGCATTGTATAAGTTTCTTTCAATCCTTAGCAAAAGAAGCTTTAAATAAGAATTTTTTTTAAAAAAAACCCCAAACATGTTTTGGAATAAGCAGCAAAACGTTTTTGCTGAAAATTTTTGAAAGTTCAGATGTATTTGAAATAAAATTTTGGAATTAAGCATAATAATTTTCCTTTTGCTTTTCTTTGTGCTTTTTCAAATGCTTTTGTTTTGAATTATTTTTTTTTAAAATGATACTGAGTTTGAAGAAACCAGAAGGAGTTAAAGATTACAATTAATAGGATAATTTAATTTAATAATGCAGAATGAAGCAAACTATTTTAACATTGCACATATTGCAGGATATTTTTGAACAATGGACTCAGAAGTTAATTTTAAAAGTGTGAGCCTCTATAGTTAAACTGTATTTAAAAGATGTTACTGAGGAGGAACAAATTTTACTTGACGATATTGAAACTGATTTGAAAGTGGATTTAAAAATGAAAGGCTACAAGGGGAAGGAAAAAAATGAAAACAAATAAATGTTTAGGACATTATTAGAATAGAATAGAATAGAATAGAATAGAATAGAATAGAATAGAATAGAATAGAATAGAATAGAATAGAATAGAATAGAATAGAATAGAATAGAATAGAATAGAATAGAAGTGGAAGGGACCTTGGAGGTCTTCTAGTCCAGCCCCCTACTCAAGCAGGAGAACCTATACTATCTCAGACAAGATTAAGAGTATTAAAAGGAAGGAATAAAAAGTTGGCTTATTTGATCAAGTTTAAAACAGATAATCTAATGGACTTTTGCTGATCAGGTCTAAAACAATGAGGCTTTAAGGATTTACAAAGGTGATATGGGAAGTACAGATTATTTGTTGTATTTTAGTAGAAGATGATAAATTATTTAATATGATGTACAATTTTAATAATTTATCACATCTTAAAATTTGTTATGAAGGGGGAGGTTATTTTAAAATATTTCTTATATTTCCCTTTATTATATTCTTATTTATTAAATAATAACTTTGTTTTCTATTTTTTTTTTCTTTCTCTGTTTTGTTTTCTGCTTTTTCTTTTTTTGGTTTATTATGTTTGACTTTTTAGTTGTAAGTTTTAATAAAATCACTATGAACAAATAAATTTTCAATATTAAAATATTTAAACTCGCGCTGCATTACTTTCTTATGTGTAAACTGGAATCTGAAAAAGCCTCTGAATAAAGACATGGATTCCAATGAGGAGCATGAAAAATGTTAAGTTAGAAGAAGCACAGATGAAAAACAAAGCAATATTAGCATTTTTTTCTCAAATATTCTTCAAAGCAGTATAGCAGCAGTCCATAAATAAAATAGAAAAATCCAGATCAAAAAGCAAACTATCTCTTCCCGGTTTCTATGCAACATAAGTAGGTCAGCCACTTTGGTGGCTTTTGCTATTATATTCTTTTAAGTCTTTGGGAAAAAAAAGTTCTTAGCTCCTTCAAAGTTGATTTTTTTGCCATCGTTATCCAGACAGCTAGCAATGCTGGAAATCCAGATTCTGATGCTGCTCAGTTCTTACATTAAGTGATTATAGACCATTAAGTTAAAAGAAGAAGAAGAAAAGAACAGGTGAACTTTATTCCAGGTGCTCTAACATGAAAATAGACTTGACTGCATTTTTTTAAAAAAAAATAGTGGTTAACTTTCATTTTCTCTGTCATTGCTTCATCAGAATATGTATATTATTTATTCTGTGGGCTTTTGGTGTTACTATGGTCAGGATGTCAATTTTCTTGTAAAAAAATGAAATTAAAATAGGCAGTACTTCAGTCATTAAATAAATATTTGCTGGAATAATTTGCATAAGAGTATCCTGAATTCAATTATTTCTCAATTTCCATTAACTATTACGCTACAGTAGTGAAATCAATTTGACCTGGTGAGTTTTGAATTAAAGGATGGATTAAGAGTTATATCTCTATAATATCTATCATACTCTGATATTTATATATACAAATGAAATGGAATTTTAGTTGGTTCTACACATTTTTTTCTCCATTTTCTGCCCTAGAGAAACTTTCTTTGCATTTTGGGAGAAGAGCAACATACAAGAGAAACACTCTTAAGAATGGCCCAATACAGATTTCTGCATGAGGCAAAGGATAAAATATCCCCTTTTGCCCTTGTCATTGAAGATTTATGAGACACATGGTGGAACATAAAAAAGTCACAGGACAGTTCTCAAATACCTCATGGCTACACCCTCTACCACAACCTGAAGTAACTACCTCACTGTTTCTAATGGTATGTCAAGCCATTAAGAGAAGAATGGCAGAAATTATTTGTACTGTTATCAGGGGAGTTAAAAAGCAAAATCTTTATTATGGCCTTACAATTATTAATATTTTTTTCAAAAAAAAAAAAAATAGATAAAATGCAGTAAGATTACACAAAATCACTAAAGTAGTAGCAATAACACAGATAATGGTGCAGTCACATAAATTTGTAAAAATCTTCAGATGTAGGAAAGATGGATAGAAAAAAATGCCCCAAAATCCGGTGTCAGGGGATTCAAAATAATTCAAAATGGTCGCTGTGTTCATGTATAGCAGGGATGTCAAACTGCCGGCCTGCAAGCCGATTTCATCATAACAAAGCTGCACCCACCCCATTGCCGGCAATGCAGAAAGAGTCGTGAATACATCATGACCCATCACGTGATGTGGCGAGTTTTAATTTAATTTAATTTTTATTAGATTTATATACCGCCCTTTCCCGAAGGACTCAGGGCGGTTTACAAGGTATTTAAAATCAGCAATACAAAATACAAAAGTTAAAAAACAATTAAAAAAGATTAAATTATCCCTTAAAATAAAAACCCCAGTTAAAAAATTCTCAGCCTGGGCCGGAGAGCTCAAAGAGCCAGGTCTTCAGGTCCTGGCGGAATGAATGAAGTATAGGTAGCCCTTAGTAAGCAGCATCAATTAGGACCAGCAACTCCATCATGTCATGGTCGCTAAGCAGAAAAATCACATGAGAGTTAAACCTCACTTCCCATTTGGTCATTAAGTGAATCACCTGGAAACTTCATGTGAGTGCATCTTGCAGTTTTGCTTCCACATTCTCCATTAAAAATAAAATAAATAAATTAACTCTGCTTGTTGGCCATCACATGATGTGGGACACCGTGATAGTTGTAAAAGTGAAGACTGGTTACAGAACTGGTGTTTTTACACTGTTGTAACTTTGAATGGTCATTAAATGAGGCTGTTGATAAATGAGGAGTAGCTGTAATCAAAACTCTTTCCCTTTTTATAGGTGCTGTGCTATACACAGAAAAAGATTTGGGGCTTTAATTGTGTGATTACTATTGCCATCTTGACTTTTTTGACCATCCTTCTCCACAGGCTCCATGATTGTTCCCAAGCAATTGACTTGGATTTGTTAGCAGGAAGTTACCAGGAGTTTTGCTTGATTCAAAGGAGTTTTGAACTTTGTATTAAAGCTTCCTTACAGTTCTGGTGGGCCTAATATTTGTGAAACTAAAAAGCCCAGAAATAGGACTATGTAATTTTAGAAGCAGTACTTCTAAACTATAAACAGAAAAAACAAGTGAGAATGGCATGCTATTTTCTTCCTTCTGTTGTTATTTTTTTCCGCTGAGGTTGGATGCCTTTCTTCAACTTACAGTTTTAGCTATCACATCTGATGGATTCCCATGAAATAGCATGGAAATGATGATGAATATTTTAATTGGAAAAAATATTTACCTAACAGAGTACATGAGTATTGTAAATTTCTTTCTTAAGCCTGTTTTTAAAGCCTATATTAAACAATCTGTCCTAAATTAAAAAAACAACAACTGAATTACATGATTTTCCCCCTGAATCAATGGTTTATGGATCAGTAGTTTACCAACTACTGTATTTATGTAGTTATATATTCATCAATCACATGAAGACTCCCCTGTAATTAGATCCCACATTGTTTGTATTTTTATTGTTGTCGAAGGCTGTCTAAGAATGCAAGAACAGAGCAGCATGCAAACCTGAATACACTTCATGTCATGTATGATAATGTAAAAATGTGTTGCAAAATATCCATTTCCTGGATATATATATATATTCATTTTCTTCACACAAAATGTATTTATTTATTTGATCAATTTATATCATTGCTCTTCTCACATATGTGACTCTGAGGTAGTCTTTTATTCACCAACTTGCTTATTCTGCTAGTCTGCTCATACCAGCATTAACCCTTCCTTCCTTCCTTCCTTCCTTCCTTCCTTCCTTCCTTCCTTCCTTCCTTCCTTCCTTCCTTCCTTCCTCCCTCCCTCCCTTCCTTCCTTCCTTTCAAATCTGTCTTATATGAGTAGCATGGTTTGCCAAAGATTCATTGCCATTGCTATATTCCTATACAATTGGTATTTAAAATAAAAACAAATCAAATTAATTTAAGAATATGTGAATGAACTTTACACTGTCCCATACAATAGCATTGAAAAGTCACTGTAACATTCTTCTTTTGCCAACAGAGATAAGCTATAACATGATTGGCATAAAACATTTCAAATATACGATACCTTTGGTCCCACATAACATACTAGGACTGGTAAAAAAAAAATTGGTTAGCTTTTGGATCCAAAGGGGGGAAAAATTCCCCCCACCGGTTATCATACTCTTAACTCTTTCTTTGCTACATTTAACTTTTCAATGCTTATTGAATTAGGGACAGCTTCTTCCTAGTTATTTCTACCCATCCCATCAGATCTGGCAGTGTTAGTCCTTTGAGATAGTCCAGATAAGAAGCACAAAACAGGAACATCAGCACAAGCTTTATTGAAAAGTTACATCATAGAGAATCTTGCAAGTTTATTTGCAAGTCTGAAAGTAATTTTCTCTGCACCACCTCTTTTCCAGCAGTTTTCCAGATGGTTTTCCACTTTCCCAGAGATTAAAAGGAGAGGCAGGGGCAGAAAAATACTTTCAGACTTGCATGATTCTGCTTAATGTAACCTTACAATAAAGATTGTGCTGATATTCCTGTTCATGCTTCTTCTGAAATGCTTATCAGACCATTGCCTAAACTGTGGGACTTTCCCTCTGTCTCCTAAGGTCATTCCCACATACCACCCCAGGCATGTGAGGCATGTTTCAGGTACTGTTAATTAAAGATTGTCACTTTGCAGGATCCAGAAAGTGGTCCTTTTTCTATTATAGTGCCTGCCCTTTTGAACATCACAGATGTTCCCCAAACTTACTGGCCTTTCAAAAAAAGGCCAGTGAAGACTGAACGTATTCCCAAGACAGGGATTTTGGGTTGGGTAGTTAGAGCCCATGGGGCATTTTTTAATTTATTAGATCTGCTTTATATGGGCAGTCATTATATGTTTTATGTGTTGGTGTTTTCTGATTTTTATTTAGTCCTATGATGTTTATTATCTGTTACTAGATAACCCAGAGCTTCTGCGGTGAGATGGCATTCACAGAACTCTAAATACATGAATAAAATTCCAAGCAAACAATTAATATACTCTAGAACATTGCTTAACCTTCATAGTGGGGTTGGATAAGAGAGAACAAGAGGGAATTACATCCAGACCAAATGGAGATGCTATTGGTAAAGTAAAAGCTAGGCTCTGGATTGAACTGGAGTTTGCTTTAGATGGGCTCAGAGAAGGAATTGTTTGCAGTTTGGAAGGACTTCTCAAGCACCAGCTGTCACAGGATATACAAGTAGCACCTCTACTGTATTTGCATAATTATAGATAATGTGTTAATTGCACCCTTTCTTAAAATGACCAGAGCTAGCATCAATTCTCTATCCCTTGGTTATAGAGATTATAAAAATGTGCTGTAATCTAGGAAACATCTGGAAACCAAAATGGGTACAAAATAGGCAAGTAGGTGACCCACTGCAAGGCCCAGAGATTATATGTGTATAATGAACGATTTTCACTAGTTTTCAGTTGTGTGGCAGGTACAATTGAAAGTGGTGCTATAGATCCTGAAGTCTGCTATAACATCTCACTGCCTATGGCTCTGTTCCAATTTAGATCCCCCTTTCTGACAGGAATTTGACCATCTGGTATGTAGGAAAGGGCATTCAAAGGTATGGGACATGCTTTGGGCTCCTATTTCCAGATTACAATAAGATGATAGTGAATTAATTTCCCGATTTAATTTTAATTCATATTTTAACTGGGTTTTCCCCCCAATTATTATTAGCCACTTTGTCTACTAAAGGGAGGGGAAAAGGCAAGCTCTAAATCAAATAAGTAAACTGAGCAAGTTTCCAAAGAAAGGCAGTGCCAAAGAATGTTCAAACTATCGCACCATTGCACTCATTTCTCATGCTAGTAAAGTTATGCTTAAAATTCTACAAGCTAGACTCCAGCAGTATGTGGATCGAGAACTACCAGAAGTACAGGCAGGATTTCGAAGAGGCAGAGGAACTAGAGATCAAATTGCTAACATACGCTGGATCATGGAGAAAGCTAGAGAGTTCCAGAAAAACATCTACTTCTGCTTCATTGACTATGCTAAAGCCTTTGATTGTGTGGATCATAACAAACTCTGGCAAGTCCTTAAAGAGATGGGCATACCAGACCATCTTATTTGTCTCTTGAGAAATCTATATGCGGGCCAAGAAGCAACAGTGAGAACTGGACACGGAACCACTGATTGGTTCAAAATTGGGAAAGGAGTCCGGCAAGGCTGTATACTGTCGCCTTGCCTATTTAACTTATATGCAGAGCACATCATGAGAAAGGCAGGGCTAGATGAATCAAAAGTTGGAATTAAGATTGCCGGAAGAAACATCAACAACCTAAGATATGCAGATGATACCACTCTAATGGCAGAAAGTGAAGAAGAACTAAAGAGCCTCTTGTTGCGGGTGAAGAAGGAGAGTGCAAAACTTGGGTTGAAACTAAACATTAAGAAAACCAAGAGCATGGCATCTGGCCCTCTCAATTCCTGGCAAATAGATGGGGAAGAAATGGAGGTAGTGACAGATTTTATTTTCCTGGGCTCCAAGATCACCGCAGATGGGGACTGTAGCCAAGAAATTAAAAGACGCTTGCTCCTTGGGAGGAGAGCCATGGCAAATCTAGACAGCACACTAAAAAGCAGAGACATCACCCTGTCAACAAAAGTGCGTATAGTCAAGGCTATGGTCTTCCCAGTTGCAATGTATGGCAGTGAAAGCTGGACCATAAGAAAGGCTGAGCGCCAAAGAATTGAAGCCTTTGAACTATGGTGCTGGAGAAGACTCCTGCGAGTCCCTTGGACTGCAAGGCGATCAAACCGGTCAGTCCTAGAGGAGATCAACCCTGACTGCTCTTTAGAAGGCCAGATCCTTAAGCTAAAACTCAAATACTTTGGCCACCTAATGAGAAGGAAGGACTCACTGGAGAAGAGCCTAATGCTGGGAAAGATTGAGGGCAAGAGAAGAAGGGGACGACAGAGGATGAGGTGGCTGGATGGAGTCACTGAAGCAGTAGGCGTGAGCCTAGATGGACTCCAGAGGATGGCAGAGGACAGGAAGGCCTGGAGGAACATTGTCCATAGAGTCGCGATGGGTCGGACACGACTTCGCAACTAACAACAACAACAACAACTCTCTTTGTTCATAAACAGTTTTACTTGAGAAGTTGTTCATCCTTGATATAAAGAAATTATCTCCTCTCTTATGCACTCAGTTGCTATTGTTTACAACAAATTAAACCATAGACTCCCTATGAGCTTTAAGAAATAACTTTTCAGGATATAATGATTTAACTGAAAAGATATGGATGCCCAGGAGTCATCAAATCTCTATTTTTATTTTGGTAATAAAGGAATGCATCAATGTGGAGTCATATATTATCTAGCAAGCTACGTTGATAAACGTTTCACACAAAAGAGATGCTGAAAGCTACAGAAGATGAAAAGCATTTACATTATAGCCAAATTATGTGGCTTTTGCTTCATAAAGACCATTGCTTTTGTAAAAGCCTATCCCTCAGAGAGTCCAGGCTGAGTAAATAAACATGGGAGAATTTGGACAGTTTTATTACAAACAACTTTCAGAATGATGAATTTATCTAAAGGAGTGAAGAGAAGCTTTGTAGAACTTTATGGTTTTGCATTTCAAGACCATTCCCCCACCAGTTAATAAATAGATTGGTTTTATAAAAATAATGGTTACATGATTTAATTGAAGCAAGTTGGATTATTTCAGAGTGAGTTTATTTTCCAGCATCATGGAATTGTAGCACTGGCAATGATACATAGCCACAACTGCAAGGAGTAGATTATTGAAAGCATATTTAAAAGCAATGCATGCCAGAGCCAAAATGGACCTTGAAAATGGTGACCAAAGACTCCTCAGAGGCCAGGAATTGAATTTTACGGAGCGAGAACACAAAGGAGCAGGAGAAATGGCTTTGAGGGGAGAGCAGCAGTCTCTAGGGAAATACCATTTGGTGGAGGAAAAAGCCCTTAAAAGGATTAAACAGTTTTGGGGGAATAGCAATGAAGACATGGAAACATTCACAGAGCTCTCAATGGGGAAGTAACCATCAATGAGAAATAGCAATGAAGGGGAAAGTAGCATTTGATGGAGAAATGGCATTTAAAACAATAAGCACTGTTAAGGGAACAGCAGGGAGCCATTCCTAACGTTGGAACACCATATACAGGTGAAACTCGAAAAATTAGAATATCATGCAAAAGTTCATTTATTTCATAATGCAACTTAAAAGGGGAAACTAATATATGAGATAGACTCATTACATGCAAAGCAAGATAGTTCAAGCCGTGATTTGTCATAATTGTGATGATTATGGCGTACAGCTCATGAAACCCCCAAATCCACAATCTCAGAAAATTAGAATATTACATGCAATCAATAAAATAAGGAGTGTACATAGAACAATATCGGACCTCTGAAAAGTATAAGCATGCATATGTACTGAGTACTTGGTTTGGGCCCCTTTTGCAGCAATTACTGCCTCAATGCGGCCTGGCATGGAAGCTATCAGCCTGTGGCACTGCTGAGGTGCTATGGAAGACCAGGATGCTTCAATAGCGGCCTTCAGCTCTTCTGCATTGTTCGGTCTCATGTCTCTCATCTTTCTCTTGGCAATGCCCCATAGATTCTCTATGGGGTTCAGGTCAGGCGAGTTTGCTGGCCAATCAAGCACAGTAATCCCACGGTCATTGAACCAGGTTTTGGTGCTTTTGGCAGTGTGGGCAGGTGCCAAGTCCTGCTGGAAAATGAAGTCAGCATCCCCATAAAGCTCGTCTGCGGAAGGAAGCATGAAGTGCTCCAAAATCTCCTGGTAGACGGCTGCGTTGACCCTGGACTTAATGAAGCACACTGGACCAACACCAGCAGATGACATGGCTCCCCAAATCAACACAGACTGTGGAAACTTCACACTGGACTTCAAGCATCTTGCAGTGTGTGCCTCTCCATTCTTCCTCCAGACTCTGGGTCCTTGGTTTCCAAATGAGATGCAACAGCTGCTCTCATCAGAAAAGAGGGCTTTGGACCACTGAGCAACAGACCAGGTCTGTTTTTCTTAGCCCAGGTAAGACACTTCTGCTGTTTGTTGTTCAGGAGCGGCTTGACAAGAGGAATGCGACATTTGAAGCCATGTCCAGGATCCGTCTGTGTGTGGTGGCTCTTGATGCACTGACTCCAGCCTCAGTCCACTCCTTGTGAAAGTCCCCAACACTTTTGAATGGCCTTTTCCTGACAATCCTCTCCAGGCTGCGGTCATCCCTGCTGCTTGTGCACCTTTTTCTTCCACACTTTTCCCTTCCACATAACTTTCTATTAATGTGCTTTGATACAGCACTTGGGGAACATCCAACTTCTTTTGCAATTACCTTTTGAGGCTTTCCCTCCTTATGGAGGGTGTCAATGATGGTTTTCTGCACAACTGTCAGGTCAGCAGTCTTCCCCATGATTGTGATTCCTACTGAACCAGACTGAGAGACCATTTAAAGGCTCAGGAACCCTTTGCAGGTATTATGGATTAATTAGCTGATTAGAGTGGGACACTTTGAGCCTAGAATATTGCACCTTTTCACAATATTCTAATTTTCTGAGATTGTGGATTTGGGGTTTTCATGAGCTGTAAGCCATAATCATCACAATTATGACAAATCACGGCTTGAACTATCTTGCTTTGCATGTAATGAGTCTATCTCATATATTAGTTTCCCCTTTTAAGTTGCATTACTGAAATAAGTGAACTTTTGCACAATATTCTAATTTTTCGAGTTTCACCTGTACAATGTAGAGGGCTTTTGTACAGCTTTTTTGCCTTGCTGGATTGGGGAGAACACAGAGGGTACACAACATAGGTAAGTTTTGAAGAAGCAGGAAAATGGAGAAGTGCACATTCCTTAGAACTGTGGGGGTCAGGAATTCAGAGTGAAAAATGGGTAGAGTGAGAAGATCCTGTATAGATAGATAAGGAGGAGGGAAAGGGGAGAAAAAAACAAAAGGAAAATTATGCTGAGCAAGGATGTTGTTTTAAAAAAAACAAAACACAAGTCAGTATAATATGATAGCTGTGGCAATGTGAAACAAGCTCCACCTGTTTTGGGGAGAGGTGTAGGAAGAACTTTGATTGCATTTTGGCCCTGAATCATTGTTAATGTTGCTTCATCAGGAAGTATTCAGATTTGTTTGAAAAGAACACCACAGAGCAGGAATTATTGCTTGTTAAATGACTAAACTTGTGTGAGCAGGAAGGTCCCATCACGTAGAACACTGAAGACCCATGTCAATGTGTAAGCAATCATAAAGAAGGACTTTGTTGAGGTTCCTTTAAATGGTTATGCTTTTCTCCAAAAATTAGACAAAACCACTGAGGAATGTGGTTTTGCAATGTGTGAGTGTTGGTTGCAATGGTGAATATATGTTACAACCCTATTTGCCTGCAATGAAGCAGTGACATCCATTCATTCCCAAAGATACATCATTTTTTTAAAACAAAGAAAGAAACAAACAAACAAAGCCTCCACTATTCTGATCATTATGTTCTGGTGTTGAGGATCTCCTTCACTGATAGAGACACTGTCTTCATTTTACAACCTGGCATAGTTCTTCATACTTAATGGGACACTATAATCAGTAGCCATATATCATTTTCGTAATGGTTTTATAGCCTATCATTATGCAAATGAATGCAAGTCTGTGACCCAGAAAAAAATGAGAAAAGCAAGCCCCATTCCTTCTGTAGCTTTATACTTGGGAGGTCCTCTTAATCATGGCTCTTGATTAAGCCATCAAAGGAGGAGACCAACAGTCTCCCCATAACTTCAGTCTCTCCACTTTTCTGTTTTGTTTTTGATGTTTTGATATAGGCCATCCTACATCCTTTAGCTTTTCAAGCGTTTGCATCTTGGCAGGGCTCTGCTTGTGCACCTGTGACAACCATCTTGATTTTTACAAACTCCGCCAAGGAAACTCTTGCAACTTTGCATGTCTCCAGGGGATTGAAAATATGTAGAATAATCTTTTAAAAACTTTTATTTCTATGTGCAGCTATGTTACCACTTGGTCTTTTTTACTCCATGCTTGAGGGGGGGAGTGTGAATTCTGAAGCATGAGAAATAACACTCAGAAGAATGAAAGCAACAGCAACCTTTTTTGAGCTTTTTTATTTTATGTAATTTTTGAGCTAAAGTGGGACAGGCTTGGGAAAACTAATCCATTTCTAATCAAAACTCATTATCTTTTGGTGGCACTTAAACCCTGCAATCATTTGTACACTTACTTGGGAATAAAACTCATTGACTGCTCTAGAGCATAACGACTCTTAATTGTAATTGAATGTCTTTTCTATACATTTTATGATTCTGTATCTTAAAAATATATGATGCAGTGATGATATTGAATTATTAATTATGTAATTATAAATTGTTAATAATAATACACTATAAATAAATGAAACCAGGAAGGCCTATATTTCTATATCTCTCTGTACATACAGTCTTTGCAACTGAATTGTAACTATCTATAGTTATATTCATAACTATATTCATTTTAATATGAATAATGTTAATAATGTTAATTCATGTTTAATAATACCAAATATACCTACTTAGCCTTCAGATAAATTGTGGCTCCATGTTGCTTATTTTGAATAGTTAGTACCAATGTTCAGACGTAAAGTGTTCCTGAGAGGAAGAATTAACTTTTCACAAGTTTAAAGCCATTTGATTTTTACAAATTCTTAATTTTACACAAGTTTCCTTCTTTTACACCGCAAATAATATACAATTCTTCATTTTTTTCAAGGAAGCTGGTTTTCTGAGGATCTAAGAATGAAATACTATGAAATAATATATTTGATTAGAATTCCCTTATTCCATGCTATTTGGGAATGATCGGAGCTATACAACACAGAGCTGAAGAACGCTAATAGAGGGAAGTTTTCCCTCTTCTGGTTGATTATCATGCCATGGAGTCTGACTTCCTTGTGTTCTTTCTTCCTTTACTTTGTGAATTATGCACCTTCTGAAGAGGTTATGGCAGATTGCCATCCTGCTTGATATACAGCAAGTGGTGCCTTGAATATAATGTGCTGAGTGACGTAGTGTTCCTGACCCTGGGCAGAGTGTTAAGTATGCTTCCTCCTCTACCACACTTCCAACTTTATTGTGTATTGCCCCCAGCACGCACGTATACTAGGTGTGCATCTATTTTTAATGATCTGGGGACATTCTGAAGTTAATGGATTGCCGCATGTGCAGGTTTTCCAATTATTCCACTTCATTTGTTTCTTCTGTTCTCAATAAAATTTTGGAGGAGAAATAGCAGGCATTTTAGTGAACCCAAGGGGTGTTATAGTTTTTTTTCCCCATTGGACTTAATCTCAGGTGACGGGCAGAAAAAAAATGCTTCTAGAATAGAATAAAATAGAATAGAGCTGGAAGGAACCTTAGAGGTCTTCTAGTCCAGCCCCCTGCTCAAGCAGGAGAATCTATACTATCTCAGACAAGTGACTGTCTAGCCTCTTTTTAAAAATCTCCCACGATTTCTGGAAGCAAGCTATTCCACTGGTTAATTGTCCTCACTGTCAGGAGGTTTCTCCTTAATTCCAGGTTATTTCTCTCTCTGATCAGTTTCCAACCATTGTTTCTTGTCCTGCCCTCTGGTGCTTTGGTGAATAATTTGACCTCCCCTTCTTTGTGGCAGCCCCTCAAATACTGGGATACTGCTATCATGTCTCCCCTGTTTCTTTCTTTTTTCTTTAGATTAGCCAAATCCAAGTCCTGCAACTGTTCTTTGTATGTTTTAGTCTCCAGGCCTTTGAACATCTTAGTTGCTCTTCTCTGAATTCTTTCCAAACTCTCTGTGTGTGATATGGTGACCAAAATTGGCTGCAGTATTCCAAGTGTGGTCTTACTAGGCTTTATAAAGTGGTACTAATACTTCATGTGATCTTGATTCTATGCCTCTGTTTATACAACCCAGGATTGTATTAGCTTTTTTGGCTGCTGATACACACTGCTGGCTCATGGTTAAGTGACTGTCCACTAGGACTCCAAGATCCCTCTCACAGTTACTGTTTTTAAGCCAGGTCTTGCCCAATCTGTACTAGTACCTTTGATTTTTCCTGCCTAAATGTAAAACTTTGCTTTTCTCTACATTGAAACTCATTTTGTTGGATAGGGTTCATTGTTCATGTTTGTCAAGATCTTTTTGGATCCTTAGTTGGTCTTCTGGGGTGTTGGCTACTCCTGCCAGTTTGGTGTTATCTGCAATTTGATGAGTTCCCCTTCAATTCCCTCATCTAAGTCATTGATGAAGATATTGAAGAGTATTGGGACTAGGATGGAACCTTGTGGTACCCCACTGCTTACTTCTCTCCATGTGGATGTAGTGCCATTGAGGACTACTTATTGAGTACAGTTTGCCAGCCAGCTACAGATCCATCTGGTGGTGATGTTGTCTATTCCACCTTTTTCTAGCTTACCAAGGAGTAGGTTGTGGTCTACTTTATCAAATGCCTTACTGATGTTTAAGTATACTATGTCCACAGTATTTTGCTGGTCTATTAGTTTAGTCCCTTTGTCGAAGAATGAAATAAGATTCGTTTGACATGATTTGTTTTTAACAAACCCATGCTGGCTACTAGTTATAACTTTGTTTGCTTCTAGTTGTTCACAGAGGTGCTTTTTGATTATCTTTTCTAGGATCTTCCCAGGTATTGATGTTAAACTGATAGGTCTGTAGTTTCCTGGGTCTGTTTTTTTTTCCTCCTTTCTCTTTCTTGAAGATGGGAACCACATCGGCACTTTTCTAATCTTCCGGTACTTCCCCTGTGTTCCAGGATTTTTGAAAGATGTGGTGCAGTGGTTCTGAGATAACATCTACCAGCTCCTTCAGAACTCTGGGATGTAATCTGTCAGTCCCCAGTGATTTATATTCATCAAAGTCGGTTAGGTGTTACCTTTCCATTTTCTTGCTTATTTTAATTTTTGTTTCTAATTTGTTTTTTGCAGTGGGTTTTTTTGATATGTTGGGCTATGGTTTCTTTTTGTGTGAAGACTGACGCAAAGTATGACTTAAGCAGCTCTGCTTTCTCCCTGTTGCCATCTTCTCTCTTTAGTGGACCTACAGTTTCCTTGACCTTTTTCTCTTTTTTAATATTTCTGTTGCAAGTTTTTGTTCATTCTGAGCCTTTGCTTTCTTGACTTCATCTTTACATGTTCTGGCTATCTGCTGATAATCGGCCTTAGTTAAGTGCCCCTCTTTCCATTTTTTGTATTTGTCCTTTTTGTCTTTCAGTTTGTCAGAGAGATCTTTGTACAGCCATGCTGGTTTCTTCTTGAATTTCTTGTTGTTGTTGTTGTTGTTTTCTTTTTCAATGGTATTGTGCTGGTTTGGGCTTTTATGATCACATTTTTGTGAGTTTCCCATGCTTCTTGTGTTGTTTTCCACTTTAGGATTTTCATCCATGGGATCTTTTCTAAATTCTCTCTGAGTTTGTTAAAGTCAGCTCTTTTGAAGTTCAAGATATTTCTTGAATTGTTTTCTGTTGCTAGTGTTTGTGTTATATTAAATTCCAGAATGACATCTCACTTTTGCCCAAGTTTCTGGCAACTTCAATTCCCTCTATCACTTCTTCTCTATTAGTTAGAATTAAGTCCAGTGTGGCTTTATGTCTAGTTCCCTCCTCTACCTTTTGGATGACAAAGTTGTTGGCTAGGTTGATTAGGAATCTGTTTGATCTCCCACTTGCTGCAGAGTTTGTCTCCCAGTTGATTTCTAGTTAGTTGAAGTCTCCCATTACTATTGTGGTATGCTTCCTACATACATTTGTTAACTGGTTGGCAAAGAGTTCATCTATTTCTTCTGATTGGTTGGGTGGTCTGTAATATATATGTCAAGTTTCCGACGTATGGGCTTTTCAAGTGACTCTGAGGCATTGTTTACCTTAAAAGTCCTTTATTAGCCTAATACACCGGCAAATGCTTGCTCGAAGGAAGCTGGAATCTGACATGTCTGCCCCTTGCACAATATATTAAAACACAATTCTCCCTTTCTAATTTTGTCATTAATCATATTCTCCAATTAATTTAAAGAATCAGTTTCCCTTCTGTTAGAAAACCTGCCAAGGTCTTATCTTCTTTAGTTAGAGATGGCCTTGAAAGTACAATCCTACTCGTCCCCCCTCCTAACCTTAAATTCAATCTCTTAAAGCAATACACAAGTTTAACATATAAAATGGCTAGTTCTTCATCTCTTCTCAAGCAATAACATTCAATGTTAGCAGCGTTGACATCTGGCTCCCCTTACAAAAAGGACAGTGTAATGTAATGTGTAATGTAAACAAAACACAAGTTAGGAATTGGCTTTTGGTTTGTTGGGGTGTTTCTCATAAAACATTTTGATAAGTCTGTCAGCTTTCACATCAGTAGATTTCACCCAAATGGCTTCAGACAATGGGTATCCCTTCCATTGTACTAGGTATTGCAATTTTCCCTTAAAGATTCTAGAGTCAAAAATACATTTCACTTCATAATGGGTCTGACCTGCTACCATGAGGGGTCTAGGTGCTTTCTTAGGGGGAGGTCTTAAAGTGGAGGTTCAAAAAGGTTTCAGCAAGCTACAATGGAACACCAGGTGAATTTTCCCCCAAAGTCTGGGTAGTTTCAATTTTACTATGACCGGGTTGATGATTTTCACAATGGGGAAAGGCCCCAAGAATTTTGGTCCAATTTCTTATTGGATAGTTTAAGGTGTAAGTATTTGGTCTACAAATAGACCTTTCCCCCAACTTGGAATGTTCTTTGGGGAGCTCTCTTTTTATCAGCTTGCTTTTTGTAGGTCTCAAACATCTTTTTTAAGGCCACCTTTGTATTTTTCCAAACTTCTTCCCAACCCCTCACCCAATGATCAAGAGTCTGGGAAGCGGAGGGTAACTGAGGGTATTCCGGTACGGGGTTGATTTTTTTCCCTGTGGCTACACGGAAAGGAGTGTAGCCAGTGCTGCTATGTACTGAAATATTGTAAGCCACCTCTGCAAAAGGGAGGAGGTCAGTCCAGTTTGTTTGTTGGTAAGAGATGTAGCATCTAAGGTATTGTTCCACCATTTTGTTGCAGCTCCATTAGTAGCCAGGTGAAAAGCAGTTGATAGGCCTTGAGATGATTCAATTAATTTAAGAATGTTTCTCCAAAATTTCGCTGTGAACTGCACCCCTCTGTCCAAAAGTATTTGCTTAGGGGCGCCATGTAGTCGATAGATATGTTTTAGGAACAACTTAGTCAGACGTTGAGCTGATGGAAGTCCTTTGCAGGCAATAAAGTGAGCCTGTTTTGAAAATAGGTCTATCACAGTCCAAATGACAGTATTTCCTCTACTGTCAGGTAGTTCTACTATAAAGTCAATAGCTATTTCTTCCCATGGTTGAGAAGGTTCGGCCACCGGTTGCAGTAACCCAGGGGTCTTTCCTGGGATTCTTTTCATGGTGGCACATACAGTACAGCTTTTGACATAGTTTTCTACATCTCGTTTTAGTCCCGGCCACTAAAATTGCTGGCGAGTGAGATGTAGAGTTTTTAGATATCCGAAATGTCCAGCCTGTTTAACATCATGGCTGTGTTTGAGGGCATTAAGACAAAGAGCTTGAGGCAAGAACAATTTTCCCCCTTGTAAGCCAGACCATCCCTGCATGTTAGGGATGTCTGATTGTCTTTAAACCATTGATCTCACTTTATTTTCTTTAACCTGGGGTCATCAGGATTAGGGGTCCTGTGAGGTGTGAGTTGTGCTGCAGTTCGTGGACCAGGGATAATTGCCTCGTGAACTTCTTCGCATTTGCTTTTGTATTGTGGCAATCAGGAGAGTGCATCAGCTAAGAAGTTTTTTCTTCCTTGTATGTACTTTAGAGTAAAGTTAAAATGGTTGAAGTACTGTGCCCATCGTACTTGTTTTGGGGACAATTTGCGGGGAGTTTTTAGTGCCTCTAAATTTTTGTGATCTGTCTATACTACAAAAGTCACCTTGCTTCCTTCTAAGTAGTGCCACCAGTTTAATAGCCCCCACCTAATAGTGAAGGCCTCCTTCTCCCAGACTGTCCATCTCTTCTTGCTTTCAGTAAATTTCTTAGAGATGTAAGCACAAGGTTGCAGGACCCCACTTTTATTCTTTTGCAATAACACTGCTCCGACTGCCATGTCGCTGGTGTCTGCCTGAATTACGAAGGGGTCCCCTGGGCAGGGGTGCTTTAGGACTGGTTCAGCCACAAATAGTCTTTTTTTAATTTTATAAAGCTTTCTGACAACTCATAGTCCATGCTAGCGGTTGGCCAGGTTGCAGTTTTCCCCCTCCTTTGCCCGTTTTGAGTAGTTCTGTAAGAGGTAGAGCAATCTTGGCAAAAGAGGGAATAAATTGACAGTAGAAGTTGGCAAACTCTAGGAAGCTCTGGAGCTGTTTGCGAGTTTTGGGGGGCTGCCATTCAATTATGTTTTTTACTTTGGCTGGGTCCATTTTGATACCCTCATTGGAATTTCTATAGCCAAGATAATCTAATTGGGTTTGGTGAAATTCACATTTCAACAATTTGACATAAAGTTTGGCATTCAATAGTTTCTTTAACACTTCTCTGACCAGCCTTATGTTGTCAGTCATATTCGTGCTGTATATCAGGATGTCATCAAGGTATACTAGGACCCCTTTGTATAGGTGTTCATGTAGGACGTCATTAATCAACTGCATAAATACAGCTGGTGCCCCCTGCAGTCCAAATGGCATGACTTTGAATTAGTAGCTCCCCAAGGGGCAGTTGAAGGCCATCTTCCACTCATCCCCCTCCTTTATTCTTACCCAGTAATATGCTTATCTCAGGTCTAACTTTGTGAGGATGCTCCCCTTTGCTAGGTGGGTTAGCAAGTCTTTCAGGAGGGGGAGAGGGTATTTATTTTCCACACTCACAGTGTTTAGGCCTTTATAGTCCACACAGAGATGAAGAGACCCATCTTTTTTCTCTTTGAACAACACGGGGGCTCTCACAGTAGACTTGGCCCGTTTGATGAATCCCCTCACTAGGTTTGTATCCACATATCGCTGCATCTCCTCCATTTCAAGGGGAGACAGTGTACATTATTGGTCGGGGGAGTTTGTCCCCTGGTAACAGTTCAATGGAACAATCATTGGGACAGTGAGGAGGCAAGGTATTGCATTCTTTCTCACTAAACACCTCCGCTAGGTCCTGGTACTCGCTGGGGATGAGCAGCTTGCCAGGTGGCCATAAGGCAGCCATGTGCACTGGCTCATTGGGTGGGCTAAAATCCCCTGTAACATCTGTTGAATCAATGGGGGGATAGGGCCCTATGGGTAATCTCACAGTTCTCATTCCTTTTTCCCACCAGATAAATGGCTTCCATTTGTCTAGCCAGGATAGTCCTAGGATCACAGTTTCAGACATCGTTGGAGCTACCAGGAAGCAAATAAACTCCCAGTGCTCGCCTATTTCCAGGTGTAAGGGCTCTGTTAATTGTGTGACTAAAGTCCCTCCGATTAGGGAGCCATCGGCTTTCTCAAACCTCACAGGTTTGGAGATCGGCTTGGTGCGTATGCCCAGTCTCAAGGTACACAACAGGCTAATGATGCATCGGGAGCAGCTGATATTGAGTAGCACTTTCAGGTCTACTTGTGCCCCTGAATTAGGGATTATGAGTTTAGCAGGCAATAAGAAGGTAGGATGCGTCGACTTACATCGGGTCATTCTCCCCATCATCGCCGCTGTCAAAACTGGGTACAGTGGGGGTGGGTCCGGTCGGTGGGCCAGCGTCCTCCTGGATAGGGGACATAACCTGGGTAACAGGCTCCTGGGTCGCCCAGTTGGAATTTTTTCTTGATGGCTGCTGTGTGTGTTTCTTTCTTGTTGTTGGATCTGGTCTACTCTGCTGTTGTGGGTAAGGAACTGGGCAGTTTGCTGCTCGATGTCACTGCTGTCCACATTGAAAGCACTTGATTGGCGGACCTGTAGGTGGTCTAGGTCTTTCAGCAGTAGCAGTAGTTGGGGTTTTTTGGGGGGTGGTAGCTATCTGGATCCTGTTTTTGGTGCAGCTTCAGGTGGGGAAGGCTTTTTATAGCAGGCAAGCTGGACATCTAATTTCACTGCTGCCTGGTACCATTCATGCAGCTCCAAGGCACCTGGAGTCTCCACTGGGCTTAATCCACTCTGACGATCAGACCAATTCTCTAATTGTTTGGGTCTAGCTCCCAGCTGGGAGAATTGCTGAAACTCTTTCCCTGCAGGCTTCTTCGCTGGCCCTTCCCCCACTGGGGTTGCTGCTGGTGCCAGGGAGCTGGCTTTAAGCAATTTTTCTCCCTCCATTTGCCAGACGGCCTCCCAAACTTGGAGGCAGCGACAGGAGGTCGGGACTCCCTAATTAGTTTAAAAAGTAGTGTGGATTCCAGCTTGATGTCAAGTTTCCGACGTATGGGCTTTTCAAGTGACTCTGAGGCATTACCTTAAAAGTCCTTTATTAGCCTAATACACCGGCAAATGCTTGCTCGAAGGAAGCTGGAATCTGAAATCTTCACCCCTTGCACAATATATTAAAACACAATTCTCCACCTTTCTAATTTTGTCATTAATCATATTCTCCAATTAATTTAAAGAATCAGTTTCCCTTCCGTTAGAAAACCCACCAAGGTCTTATCTTCTTTATTTAGAGATGGCCTTGAAAGTGCAATCCTACTCGTCCCCCCTCTCAACCTTAAATTCAATCTCTTAAAGCAATACACAAGTTTAACATATGAAATGGCTAGTTCTTCATCTCTTGTCAAGCAATAACAGTCAATGTTAGCAGTGTTGACAATATACCTATGGTAAATTAACTTTTTTCTCTTTTATATTGAGCCATCTGCATTCTGGAGAGATTTTATCTATGATCATGTGTGTTTCTGTAGATATGTAGTGTTCTCTTACATATAGGTTAACTTCCCCTCCTCTTTTTGTTTCTTTTGAACAATGTATCCATCCATCAGTCCATTCCATTCATGGGTTTCATCCCACCAGGTTTCTGTAATACCAGCTATGTCAGACCCTCCTTTGTGTACTATTGTTTCTAGCTCACCCTGTTTATTCCCCAAGCTTTGAGCATTTGTATATAAGCATTTAAGGCTTTTGTGCCTGTACGTGACTATGTTTCCTGCACCTCCTGAGTGTTGTTTGAGTTTTTATTTTTTTTCATCTCTGCCCACTTCATTGTTTGATTTGTTTTCTTGGGATTTATGATTGGTTTGGGGTTCTAGAGATTCTGAAGATTGGCCACCCTTCCCCTCAATTTTAGTTTAAAGCCCTCCTGATGAATTGGGCTTATCTATTAAGCAGTTGGGTTCTGCTTACCTATTAGAATGACTTGCAGTGCCTCTACCTCCTTTCCATTTCTAATGTGATATTTTCTGTGTATAGTAGGGAAGAGGAAAAGATTAATCTTGAAGCTGTGTGCTTCAAGGATATAAAGTAAATCAAATAGGGCTCTGCTATCAGGAGGTTAGGCTACCACAGTTCTGATCTAAAAAAAACCCCAAAAAGTCAAGCTGAGTGTTTATTTAATTAATCTCTCTATTTCAGTTGTTTAATGCACTTCTACTTTATGACCACAATTAGAGTTGGAGGTTGCCTAGAGTTCATCTGGTATATCTCATTGCCCAGATTTGTAGTGTAGAATGTCTCTATAGGATTATGCAGACTCTATTTAAGCATCACCAGGTCACCATTGCCATAGATAGTTTGTTCCATTACTTAGCAGTATTCAAACATTTTAGTTAAAAGCTTAGCTAAATTTGCTTATCCCCTGAAGCAAATTTGGTGCAAATTCTTATAAGCAGGAAAACAAAAAGGAATATTTCACAGGCCTCATTACTATGCAAGGATGTACGGTGGGAAGGTAACAGTGTTCCATGCACCTTTGGTGTCTAGTCATGCCGGCCACATGACCACGGAGACATCCTCGGACAAATTTAGCATTCTGAAAAGCAAAGTGGCAGCCATCAGCATCATCTTTCATTCTAAGAATGTATCTCTACCCAACATTGGTTTCATAAGCATGATGCCCGCAAAATCATGCTCTGTTTAGAACTGTGTACAGTTACTTTTTTTTCCTAAATGAAGCTAAACAGGACCAGTAGGGATGCTCCTGCAGAAGAAGCAATTCCAATCAGGGAGGACTTTGAAAAATAGCTGCTTTGTTTTCTCATGTCTTCTGTGGCATCTATTTTATGGCAAGGCAAGCAATTCTTCAAGAGTGTCCTCAAATACGTTCAAATTTCTAAATAAGCCCATCAACTCAAGAGACTGGATATTCTGCCCTAGATAAATTTAAAATTTAAAGATGTGCTTGGGCTATTTGTTCATTAAACTAATTAGCAGATCCATTAGAACATGGGGGTTTACAAGTCCCAAGATCAAAGTAAGCACTATAGCATTTAAAATAACTCAAGTGTGTAGCACCTTTTTTCTCACAATATCTTCTATAAGTTGTTATGTAAATGAGTTTATAATAATTATAATAGGATTAGTTCTAAAGTGAACTCAGTTGGTTTAGCCAAAGTCAGTTCATGATTTCTTAGTTGTCATTCCAACTGCTTTATTTATCCCAGCTTTCTGGGGAATCAAAGCACAAATTGTTTTTTATTCACTAGAAGATGAGGCTTAGAAGTAATTATGTCTGCAACCCAAGGCATGTCTATGTTCCAAGGAGTAACTAGAGCATCAAGACCACATTAAGTCATGGCAACAGGATACCTCAGTGTGCCATTATGATGCAATTGGATGAGAGCTATCTGTATTTGCACTTGCTTTACTGATATGAACACATCAAGGAAATTAATACTAAATATCTATTCTTTTCCATTTTCTTGCTTAAGAATTTCAGACTTGGCATTTGATCTGTTGTTACACACTGAATCAATACTGTTATGAATATTAACATGATTACCATAATATCCTAAACACTCTGAGAAATTCTTACCAAGATAACCTCATCATAGTTGATAAGTTTTGTAAAGTCATAAGGCTTGCAATTTGCATGCCAACTCAATAAGTTTACCTGTTGGTGTTTGTCAACTGAGTTTTGCAATTTATGAAAACTGAATAAGAGGCAATGGAATTCCTATAGACTACATAACAATGTCTTTCCAAATTATCTAATGAATTCGTTAAAGAGAAAAAGCTGGGAGAAGGTAACTTTTACATTGTGTTTGTTTTATGCAAGTATGCTTAGAATCAGATTTTTTGTAACACCAGTATATTTTTTTTTTATTTTTATTTTAATAATATTTCTATACCGCCCTTCTCCCGAAGGACTCAGGGCGGTGAACAGGGCAAGAATAAAAATACAAATTACAAAAGTTAAAACTAAATTAAATAAATGCCCACATACTAAAATAGATATTTAAAACCTAATAAATAGCCCCCGATCCCCCCATCAGGCCAGGCCAGCTTGTTCAAAAAAGTATGTTTTTAGCTCGCGGCGAAAGGAGCGAAGGTCGGGCGCCGTCCGGAGCTCAACCGGGAGCTGATTCCATAGCTCCGGGGCGCCCACAGAGAAGGATCTCCCCCTGGGGGCCACCAGTCGACATTCTCTGACCGGTGGCACCCTGAGGAGGCCCTCTCTGTGGGAACGCACAGGGCGGAGGGAAGTCGATGCCGGCAGCAGGTGTTCCCTCATATTGACCCAAATATGGTTGTACTACACATGAGAACATAGTTTAGGATGTTGATGCTACCTACAAAGACATTTGCATAAAAAGCAAATCCGTTTGAGAAACAAAATTAATATTTGAAGAAGGAGGTGAAGGCTTTTGTTCAAAAAGACTGCTGTCCAAAGTTTGAGATTCTGCAGTGGAGAGACCATCGCTTGTAGGGCTCAAGTACATAGACAAATCTTTTTTTATAGCGAATTAATTCACTATGCACCCTTGCCCAATTCTAAACCTACTGCAAATGCAAAATGTAGTTATGATTACTATTAATATTCTGAGTACTACAACATTGCAGGTTCAGCATAATGAATTAATTACAAAAAGATTCACACACTGCTGTTTGTAGGGAAGCTGAAGTTTTACATTTATGAATGCTAGGCTACAGCTATAAATTGAATATGAAACCTTTTTATTGCACTGTTTTATTGCCTGTGACCCTCTGGATGTAAGAGTTACAAACCATTTCTATCACAATTTTTTGTGTTGCAGTTAATGAGTTTCTTTCTCTCTGGTCATTTAATTCCATTTTCAAATGAAGAGTGAAACTTAGTGCATTACAAATGTATTCCAGTAATTTCCACTGACTCCTTTATATTCTTATCAAGAAATAAACATCCTACTCATTATTCGCTGATGTGATAGGCATTTTGTTAGCCTTACAGCATTAAAAAAAGTATGTATAGCTCATTCTTTCTTAAATGAATACATTAGTTATTTTCATCTGCACTGCATGAAGTGTACCACAGAATGTGAAACACCACAAATAGATCAAATATGTTATTTCCTGAACTATGAAAAAAAATCACTTTGCTCATTAAAAAAGACAAAACAAAAAGGAAGGTTATAATACCGGTAGCATAAAATAAAGCATCTTTAAGAAACAATGTCAAGAAAACTAATTTCATATGCTACAGAAAGAAACAATATAATTCTCTTCAAATCATGAACCATAATTTATTGAAAGAGGAAATTCTATGCATATAATATATGTGCTTCCAGTAGAACTTATAAGTCTGTAAATATCTCCCTTGCCATCCATCCAGATTCCTGCCACTGGACCACAACTATTTATTCCTCTTAGTATATATGGTTATTTTAAAGTTTATATCTAGAGAACAAGAGAAATTATTCCTATCTTGGGAAAAAGTGTTTGAAAGCCATTCATAACGGGGATGATGTCACAAAATTCAGAGTGTATGTCAAACACATTGTTGTAGCTTTGGAATAACTGATAATGTGAGCAGTTATGAACTAGATGAAATCGCTCTACTGAGGATAATGAAGTTTGTGCCATTTACATAAGATATCACAATAATTTTGTTAAATATTAGTATGTCAAATGTCTTACAAAAGCACAAGTGCTTCTCTTATCCTACAATATAGAAGATTGTAGTTCAGTTTACATTCACCAAATTAGACAATCATTTAA
This sequence comes from Vipera berus, assembly GCF_964194415.1. Taxonomy (NCBI): domain Eukaryota; kingdom Metazoa; phylum Chordata; class Lepidosauria; order Squamata; family Viperidae; genus Vipera; species Vipera berus. The sequence goes on from NC_138203.1 coordinate 61,550,174, forward strand.
ATATTTATAACTGCTTAAATATTCTCACTTAAAATAAAACACAGAAAGTACAGTTTAATGCACTGTCCACAAACTAAAGTGGTCCTCTTGATTTACTTAGAGAGGTATATTTGAGTCAGTATTTTTTTTTCAACACAAACCTGAAATACTTAGATGCATAAAAACAAAAGAACCAGGGTTTCTCTAGCCCACTCCTTTCCTGACCACACTGGCCACTCCTTACTAGCTTTATGAGTAATCTGAGATGGATTTGGAGTACTGGATCCATCAACCATTAGCACAAGACATTGTGGGCTGTTCCCTGACACCACTGGATGACATTGCCAGGGCTCGTTGCCTTGGAAGAGTGAGGAAAATTCTCAGGGACGACTCACACCCTGGACGGTACCTCTTTACTCTCCTACCATCGGGTAGGAGATATAGGAGTATAGCCAGCCGCACCAACAAGCTGAAAAACACCTTTTATCCGTGGGGTGTTAGGCTTTTGAATGAGAAATAACTTGTGTGAATTTTATGCAGAATTGACTTGGGAGGCCGGTGTGTGGTGTAGTTGGTTCACATGGTGTAGTAAGATGGAGGGTTTGTAGTCACTGTGTGTTGGGGGGTGGGAGCACAAAGGGAGGCTCAGCTAATCTCAATGTATACATAGCTGTACTTTGACAATAAAGATTTATTCTTATTCTTAGTGCAATGGCCATGTTAAGAGGGCAAACAAGCTGGGCAGAGAACAAGGCAGAATCTTTATGTGTATTTTCAAAACTCTTTTGAACTACCTCTGAATAGAAAATGGTTGCTGGATGTTTTAACTAATAGCAGAACTCGTTACTCTCAGAAGAAGCGTTGTGAAATCCATGGTTATGCAACAGTTAAGGTGTTGGATTAGGATGGGGACAATAATAATAATAGAGTTGGAAGGGACCTTTGAGGTCTTCTAGTCAGGCAGGAAACCCCATACCATTTCAGACAAATGATTGTCCATTTTCTTCTTAAAAACTTCCAGTGTTGGAGTTCAAATCACCAGGACCAGATGGATTACACCCTAAGGTTCTGAAGGAACTGGCAGATGTGATCTTAGAACCACTGAACTATATCTTTTAAAGATCCTGGAGCACTGGGGAACTACCAGAGGACTGGAAAAGAGATGGAGTAGTTCCCATCTTCAAAAAAGGAAAAAAAATGGACCCAGGAAACTACAGACCTATCTGCCTGACCTCAATACCTGGGAATATTCTGGAAAAGATAACCAAGCTGCGAATCAACCTAGAGGCAAACAAAGTCATTACCAAAAACCAACATGGGTTTGTCAAAAACAGATCATGCCAGACAAATCTTATTGCATTCTTTGACCAAGTGATAAAATTACTGGACAAGAGGAATGCTGTGGATATACCATATTTTTCCATCTATAAGATGCACCCTTGTATAAGATGCTCTGGCATGCAGGTTTCTCAATGTTGATCAGCTGTTCGGCGGAGCCGGCAAATCCAGAAGTTGCCCCCTCCCCCTTCCCATTAGTGGCAAGCCCACAGGAGCTTGACACCTGCACCAGGCTGCATGGCAGCGGCATGTAAAGAACCCACACAGGCATGCCCTGGGCTGCAGAGGTTATCATTATTTTTCTGTGTATAAGATGCTGCACTTGTATAAGACGCACCTGATTTTTGAACAGGATGTTTGCAGGAAAAAATAGCGTCTTATACATGGAAAAATATGGTAATTTACTTGGACTTCAGTAAAGCATTTGATAAAGCAGACCACAACCTACTACTTGATAAGATAGAAAAATGTGGGTAAGACAGCATCACCACCAGATGGATTCATAGCTGGCTGACCGATCAGTGTGTGGTCATCAATGGAACTGCATCTACATGGAGTGAAATGTGTAGTAGGGTGCCCCAGGGCTCTGTTCTGGGCCCAGTGCTCTTCAAAATCTTCATTAACATTTTGGATGAGGGGATAGATGGGGAACTCATCAAATTTGCAGATGACACCAAGCTGGCAGGAATAGCCAACACTCCAGAAGATAGGCTTTTTTCCCCTTAGTTCTAGGTTGCTTCTCTCTTTGATTAATTTCCATCCATTTCTTCTTGTCCTACCTTCAGGTGCTTTGGAGAATAGCTTGACTCCCTCTTCTTTGTGGCAGCCCCTGAGATATTGGAACACTGCTATCATGTCACCCCTCACCCTTCTCTTCATTAAACTACACATACCCAATTCCAGCAACCGTTCCCTATATGTTTTAGCCTCCAGCCCCCTAATCATCTTGGTTGCTCTTCTCTGTACTCTTTATATAAGATCAAGTCTATCTTAGCCATGAAAGTCACTGGATGACGTTGGACTGGTTACTATCTCTCTCTGTTCAGTCCTACAGCACAGGGTGTTGTTGGGGGAATAAAATATTATTATTAAGCCTCCCTAAAATCTAGAGGAAAAGTGTGATGAAAATCTAATTGAGTAACAACTGTAGCTTGTGCTTTCCACATTGAAATATCTAGTACCCTCAAGATTTGTTGAGTTACCTTTTAACACTGTACAAGTGGTAATTCCAAAGTGAAATGATGTATATAGAGGGGAAAATATCATAATTTGTGAAAAAAATGCATCAGTACTAGAATGACCACTAATAGTTGTAAATCATCTTACTTTACCCTACTTTTCCCTGATTCGACAGGGGAGGAGAGGGGTGCAGAATGGATATTGTCAACAAATTTTCATATCACTTGAATTAAGTATCATAACTGCTTTTCTTTCTTTTTCTTTTTCTTTTTACAAAAAAATCTTTATAGATCGACTCTGAGGGTAGGAACTGGAAACTCCTTCCTACAAGTTCTGAAAACAGAATTGGAATTCTTAGTTAGAATTGGATTCTTAATTTTGAATGACCAGCATACTGCTGCCTATCTTATATGTATATCTTTTTGTACTTTAGATAGTTTTATTGTATATGTTTCTACCCAGACTGTGTGTTTCGTGTGCTTTACTGTAAACTATGGAGAGAGCTTTGACTATAGAGCAGTTTAAAACATTTAATGGATAAATACAAATGAAATGTTACCAGTTTGTTAATTACTTCAACTCTTTTGTCGGTGACATTGGAATTAGATGGGAATGTGTGAATTAGATGGTAATTGACTGGAAATCCCAGCCATTCAACGGAACTGAATCCTGATAATCTGGAAACACCATAGGTAGCTGTTACTCAGGATCAAAGCATTTTATCTCATTCTTTAAATCAGGCATATTTTGTACATACTGTGAAAATTCAGGTTTGTCACTAAAAGCCCAGATGGCCTCTGTGTCATGGAAAATCTTTGCCAACTTCAGCTACCCTGGCAACCTCAATCATTTCCAGAGAGTCTGTCAACATTTATTCTCATTGTCGAAAATTCCTAACTATATTGTTACAACAAAACCATATTTGGGATTTTGTTTTTTAACACAACTCTGAAGCTTCATCTCATGTAGAATAAAGCTTCAAACCATTGATGGATATGAAGAAATTTGTAAATTTTAGACAAAGTTTGAAATGACTGATAATTCTTTAAAGTTCCAATACAAGTTCCAATACAGCACCCTGAAGAGCTGATCAATCAGATAGGACAAACAATATTTCTCCTTCCATTAATTTATCTTGGTGATAAGATCTTCTATCAAGATAATTTTCCAGACATATTTTGACAATGATCTTATCAAACATTAAAATTACACTAATAAAAATTAAAACAAAGGAAAAATGATTCAAAATAAAAAGTAGAGTGAAAAGGGAAAAAGGAAAAATACAGAAGAAAGAAAAAAGAATATAGAAAAAGAAAAGAACTATATAAAGAAATTACTCAACCCTTCATCACATTATTTTGTGAAAGTCCTGAAACTTGTATTCAAAACGTTTTTTCACTAAGAATTAATAGAAACCCTCTAGTATTGTAAAACCTGCCAATCTAAAGGTTCTCAATAGCTGAAAGACAGTTAACAAACAATTTCAAAAAGTGATTAGGAGAGGAAGTCTGCAACTTAGTATTCTTTCAAAGGCACCTACCAGGATTTCAGCAAAATGGCTCTTCCCTCATCTAAAAGAACTTTAAACCCATTGGTGAATGCTAGAAAAATTTGAGACAGCCATTGTTCTAGTAGCTAAATGAACCTGCTTAGCAACCAGAAAATTAAACTTTCTAGATCTCTTTAGGCACAAAGTAGGTATCTTTGAGCCAGTCACTCACTCTGTCAGCTCTACAAGAAGAAAATAGCAACTCATTGCCAAGAAAGTAGATTGGATTGTCTAAGCAGTCACTGGGAATCAAGATGGATTCGAAAGTGCACTTGTGACACACTCTTTAAGTGACACCAGTAAAACAAAACTTCCATCAAAAACAGCAGAATAGATTCTGAAGGCAACATTTTCAACATAAAACCCACACATTAAACATATCTTTTATTATTGTTGTTGTTGTTGTTGTTGTTATAGGTTTTATTATTTTTTAAAAAATTACAATCTTTAGAGCTTAGTAAACAACATGTTGTCTGGGTTCACATATTTGATATTAACTTCTTCAATGTAAATTTATTCAGTACTGCACAATCCAGTATTTTTTTCCTTCATCTTCCTTTCTTCCCCATATTTTTTTGCCTTTTCCCCTCATTAAACAATTCTTAGTACAATTCTTAGTACTAGTGATGTATACAAAATTAGATATAGAGATCTTCAACATATTTTACTAATATTATAGAAATAACAATAATATCAATTCATGTCAATATATTGTTTTTCGTGCTCTTATTAAAGTTTGATTTTCCATCAATACTTAAAGTATCTTTGTCAGTTATGATTTTCTCAATATTAATTACATTTATGTAGCTAAAAAATATTCATACCAATCCTCTTATTTTCAAATTTCCCATATCAAAAGAAGAAAAAAATGCTATTTTAATTCTAAATCATATCTTCCATTATAAAAATCTAGTTATATCTAAGGGTCATCTGTTCTTTTAATCATATTCAAACAGGTATGTTAAACAGATAGTGTCTCCTCTGATAGATCAAATCCTCTTTTTTAAGTGTAACTCTCACTTTCTTTCTTTGCCAAGCAGCTTTCCAGGCCAAGGCAATTAAATTGCCCCCAAATTTTCTTTCTATTTTTGTGAAGGCTACTTGGCATGAGAAAGACAGTTTAGGTAGAGTATTTTTGGGGAGGAACTCTGCCCATCTCATTCTCTAGACATTTCCCCGGCCCTCTCTATGTTCCATTTTCTAGAATCTTCTTCCTTGTTATCAGGTGTATTTTGGAGAAAGGCGTAAAGGGTCTTTTGTATTTTCATTGTTATAGGTAGGTCTTGCAGTATTTTATTAGTGTATGGCAGTCCATATTTCCCTTCTCCTATCTCCTCCATCTCTAGGTCCATTTCTTTTGCTTCACCCTCTGATTTCAGGTTTATTTTTTTCCTACTTCGTAGTCGTCTGAGAGCTTTCCAGTTATAGCTTCAATTTGGAGATTTTGTCCTTTATATCAGAGGCCCCCAATCTTTTGAGCACCAAGGACCGGTTCTGTGGAGAGAGGTTTTTCCATGGACCAGAGGGGCATGGTTTTGTGTGCTGCCTGCATCCAGTGAATGGGGCTTCATTTGTCTGCGTGGCCCAGTTGCTTGTATGCCACAGCCCGGTGCCGGTCCATGGACCAGGGGTTGGGGGGCCCTGCTTTATATCATCTAGGTCAGGCATGTCAAACTGCCAGCCCACGGGCTGGATGTGTCACGCTGGCAATGGGGGGAAAGTTGCAATACGTTGTGCATGACATTGTGAGTTTGACATGCTTGATCTAGGTTATTTTTAGTCTCATTATGGTTTCTTTTTATGTCCCACATTAAACATACCTTATACTTTCCTACTTTCCATTCTGTTTCAAGAATTCATGTCTTCAGTTCCAACATTACATAACTTCTATCTGGAGTTGATAGTGAGGGACGGTCATGCCTATTTATGTACAGGTTGTATAATTTTTCTAATTTTTATTCAGTTTCATTTCTTTCAGTTTTCATATTAATTTGTAATAAATATGCATTTATGTATTTATTCACATTTTGAATATGATTTCAAAATATTTTCTATGTACCTGCTTTTTTCTCTCAAAATATATATTTAAATTTAGGATTTTTTAAAAAAAAATTCTTTGGAAAACAATATCGTAAAATGTGTTCATTAATTAGATTTATATCTTTTTTTTTGAGTGAGTGAGATCTATCTACATTCTTATAAATATTTCCTATAACGCAAAGGTCAGAACTCATAAATGTCCTTAGGATATAATTAAATTCATCTCAGCGAAATGATTACTTGAATAAGAAATTAAATTGATAAGATAATAATAAAGCATGAAGTCACAAAGTATAAACTTCATAGAGAAAAGTGGGCATAGCAGTCACATGGAGTCTGTCTACATGCTTCATCTTTCTGCTGTCTAAAATTGGATACCCAAACTGACTGGGAACAGTTATTGAAATTAATCACTTTTTCAGGATAAGCATGTCTTTAGCTTACTGACTGTGAAGTAATGAATTATCTTGGCATACTCTGCGAAGATCTATAGATAAAAATCATTCCTACCCATTTTCTCTTCTCTTCTGAAACATATATTGATGGATGCGTGCCATAAAAATAGGAACTTTCAGATGTCTCCTGAGAAATATTGCCAGTTTAACCAAAGGTTTAGTGTTCTTCTGAAATATGTCTGTTAACATCTTGAAAATTCCCCATGAAAAGTAAAATGGATTCCATTTTCTGTCTAATTGTCAAAGCCACAGATTAGTAAGAGCTTTGTTCAGCTTGTTTTTTTTTCAGAAGGACTTACCAAGTTGATTTATTGCACATTGATATAATCGCTATATAATATTTATATCACTCTAATATAATATTTATATCGTTATAATCAATATAATATTTGCAAAGAGCAAAAGAAATTACTAAAACATACAAACATATTCATAAACCCAATAGGGGAAAAAAAGCTTTGAAATTATTATTTGAGGCAAATTAAATTAAAATAAATTATTCTATCTAGGTGAAAGACTTGAAGTGCTTAAAAATCTGGCTTTGTTTTCTTACTTCAGTTTTGTGGTGCTGAATTATGATTGCTATCTTTTTCATCATGCTGCCAAATAGTACTGATGTATCTAGCGAAGGCAAATTGGTCAGAATGTAGATGATAAACAAATCTGGGTAATATTTTTGCACAATCTTTGCAAAGGGATCCCTAGCTTTTTTACCAGTAATGGACATTTAAAGTTCGTTTTTCCAAATGTCATGTAAATAACTGGTTTATATTTCACCAAATTCCTATTTTTAAAAAAGTTACATTTTCTTTAGAACTATGAAGTATTAGAAGTGTCACATGCTTCTGGATCAAATAAATCAAATCAAAAGTGCATTTGTTGAACATACTGCCAAAAAGCAGTCTAAGAAAAACAAGATCTAGTTTAATCCTGCTGAAGATTTAAGAACAATTTCCTCAGAAGTGAGTAATTTCAAAATACAGATAGTTCCCAACTTACAACAATTCGTTTAGTGACAGTTCAAAGTTACAACGGCACTGAAAAAAGTGACTTATGACTGTTTTTCACACTTACGACTGTTGCAGCATCTCCATAGTCACATGATTTCCATTCGGATGCTTGACAACTGACTCATGTTTATGTGATCATGTTTTTGCGACCTTCTGACAAGGAAAGTCAATATGGAAGTCAAATTCACTTAACAACTGTGTTACTAATTTAACAACTGAACTCATTCGCTTAACAAATGTGGCAAGAAAAGCCATAAAATGAGGCAAAATTAATTTAACAACATTAATTATAGGCTCAATTGTGGTCTTATGTCGAGGATAACCTGTGACAACTTTACTTGAGAGGCTCAAGTTAATCAAAAGAGTTGTTGCCATTTTTTAAAAAAACTGGGATTTTTCTTAATGTAAAACTTTTCAAGTTAGATTTGCAACTCAGTGTGTTCTCTATTTATCTTCCAGTCTACCAAGATTTCAATACTATGAGATAATAAATTTAAAAGCTAGAACAAAGCAGAGCTAATTTTTAATATTCTTTATCAATAACCAAGCTAGGATAAAAATTCAATGATAAATCTAAATGTGTGGAAGGTTAGACTCACTTTTCTGAGTTCACACAATGAAAATCTAGCAGGATTTCCTTGCCTAAGAAAGATAATCCATATTTGTAAATTGTATAAAATAATGTGATGGAATAAATATAACATGCCCACAAAGGGATCATCATGAGAGACCTAACTGCTCATATCTAGTCAAGGCAAATGAACAAGGGAAAAAATTTACATACTAAGTGAAATGAAAATGGTGAATAACTAGGAATTTTTGCCAATTTACAAGTATGTGATGAACCCCTACTTTGAAAAGGTAATAACAAAGCTCTGCTCTTGGAAAACCAAGACTGAGATCAATCACATATTGTATATTAAGGAGCAATTTATTACAAATATCAAAGTACTGCACTGATTCAACATTGGCAGTGACCGCAGAATAATCCAAACTAACTTAATGAGCCCCCTCTCATTAACAAGTCTCAAATAATATGACAAGAATAAATGCATTCTGCTTGAAAGACATATCTTAAAACAAGGTGGGACTTGTAACAGAAAGACATCATTCACTCAACAATATGAACAGCTCATAAATAAAAACTAAAAACAGTCACAACAGTAAAAGTTTGAAAAAATAATTGAACAATGCTGTGACATTAGCAAATAGAACTCTTAATATTTGTAAATACTTAGTAAAGGAGCTCAACGGGATTGCTCAGCAATATAAAATGGTGCCCAAAATATGGTGATAAACTTACTGAACTCTTGAAAACAACAGAGGTATAAAATGCTGGAAGGAAATTAAACAGAAAATGGGCCTTTTTGAAAATGTTTGAGAAGAATGAGAGCACCATTACATCTGACTAATGGAAAGCTGAAGATTCATGTCAGTATTTTCATATTTACCTTTTTGCCTTAAAATAGCCACCCAAAACTTCATCATTCAAATGAGTGTTCATTGATACCCAAAACTGAACCCAGAAGAGAATCTCCATGTAGTTCAACAGCCAAAATCAAAACAGTCCTAAGACCAGATGGTATTGCCATAGAAGTCTACAAAGCAGCCATAGCAAAACAGGATTGCCTTGATGCAATTGGTGCTTTATTTAGATAATATTCCTAAAACCTGAAAAACAGAGTACTAATATTCAAAACAGGTAAACAAAGCTTGCCAAATATTACCCAGTCTGCCTTTGTCTCTTCAGCCTATAGGCTTTTCACGTACGTTTTAGTGAACAGAATGGAGAAAAGTTTAAAGGAACACTATCTATAAGATCTAGCTGGCTTTGGTAAAGGATACTCAACCATTGAATATTCCACATAGTCAGCCAGCTAGTGGAACAAGCAAAAGTCCATATAACTTTATGCCATGAGTTTGTTGACAAAGAAAAGAATTTCTGAATACAGAAATGAGTTCTAGGGTGACTATCTTAAGAAATCAAAGCATTGATAAGAAATAAGCCTGATTGGTTAAATTAATAAATAAGTGCAACTCAAATTGACAACATTCCTTTTTATTGCCCATTCATTATCCCAGAATGTTGTAAGGTCCACTAAGGTAACATGATATCTTCAAAGTTCTTTATAGCACCTTTATTTTTTTTTTAAGAAGTTCAGCAACTACAATACACTCAACTGAAGTTGAATTTATTCAGAGTCATTAAACTTCTATCAGTGTAGGTTATTAACTGCTATTCTTGCTCTAACTCTAAAAAGATAAGAGGTTGCAGTTATAATTTCTTGAATACTGATATGACTTCTCACTTCTTTTTGAAGTGGATCTTGAGTTAAATGGGGTTTCTCGTGTTACTAAACTTCTTTTTAGTGTTGTTGGATTTCCTTAGAAAAATCAGGTATAAATATTTCTCATTTGCTACTTACACACAAGAAACATATCATATTTAAAATTTCAGTCCTTACAGCACAATTGATATATGAAAAAGAGAAGTTGAAACATTTATATACTTCCGACAAAGCTAATACTTCCCAAATCACAAGTAAATAAAACAAGCTGGATGTTCCTTCTCAGCTTTCTCTGGAATTCCAATGAACATAAATTAATTGAATAAGAATGAGATCACAGAAACACTGCTTTATCCTTAGCCATCTTTATTAGATCAGGTTTAGATATTTCCAGTAACTTCCCATAATGTACAAGCTGAAATACTCTCTCCTCAGCTAGTACAATTCTGGAACTACTAAAAGTGCCTTTAATTATTTCTACATATTCTGTAATCCTGACTATAATAGATATCATATTGGTCTCAGTAGCAGGCAATACTCCAGATTATCAGTGGAAAGAAGTGGTAGAATTATTTTAGTGTCATCCAAGGAGACATTGAACTAGCATAATAACAATCAGAAAATTGAAACTGAAAGATTATGGCATAAACCAATCATAAGATTATGGCATAAACCAGCCATAGAGGTTACTGGCACACTGGGTGCAATACCCAAAATTTTGGATAGCACTTAGAAAATCTGTGCATCGACAAAATTCCCATCTATCAATCATAGAAGGCCACAGTGCTTGGATCTAAATAATATACTATACCAATGTAGCATGATATTCTAGATTCTTGTAAAAACCCGATGTGTATGAAGGCCATTATAAGCTAAACAATGTGTAACTGCGCCTTCACATTTTTGTGCATACAGGTAGTCCTCAACTTATGACCACAACTGAGCCCAAAATTTATATTCATAAGTGAAACATTTGTTAAGTGAGTTTTGCCCCACTTTACAACTTTTCTTGCTGCAGTTGTTAAGTGAATCATTGTAGTTGTTAGCAATTGTAGTAACATGGTTGTTAAGTGAATCTGGCTTCCCCACTGACTTTGTCAGAAGTTTGCAAAAACTGATCACATGACCTCAGGACATTGCAGCCGTCATAAATATGAGTCAGCTGCTAAGTGTCCAAATTTGGATCATGTGATGATGGGGATGCTGCAATGGTCCTAAGTGTGAAAAAAATGGTCATGTCACTTTTTTGAATGCCATTGTAGCTTTGAATGGTCACTAAATGAACTGCTGTAAGTTGTGGACTACTTGTATAACATTTGCCTATCCAAGGTCCTTAGGAATGGCTCAACAAATGGCCAAAAATGCCAAATCCCATCTATGGTTGGTTGCATAGTCTGGCATAGTAACATGGTTGCATCTGGCAGACTATACAACCAACATAGTAATATACTGTGGCAATCTATTTTTAATCCCAAAGATAGCTGTTAATATAGCAAAACAAATAATGATCAGAATTTACATTGTATCAGATTTTATTAACACTCATGTAACTAGAGTTCTACCTTGACAGGATCCAACAAATGTGAGATTCAATAATTCAAATGTAAATAGTTAAAATTGTGAAATGGATGGGAACAAAATTTCTTGAGAATGTCTTTTGATGATTGTAGCCACTACGTTTTACTCTTTTTACTTTATGTTCAGTAACTTTCCAGACTATCAAGAATTTATTCTTCGTTCAGATTTAAGGCAGCCTTACACAATCACAGTTTCTCCAGATTTGTCTTAAGTCATCTAAACTTGTTAAAAATATTGATGTCATGATTCTAGTAATGAATCATATACCGTGTCTTGTAGTAATGAGTCATATACTGCACCAAAGTGATTTAACTTTTAATGGTCTTGCAATAAATCTATAATTATATTATTTCTAAATGAAATTCTGAATAGATTGTTGGCTTTATAAATTAATAGCATTAGAGATATGTCTTTGAAAGAGAACAAATTATTTTAAAATTAGCAGAGAATACGCATTATGATTTCCCACTTAACATTTAACTCTCTGTATAAAGGTAAAGGTAAAGGTTCCCCCACACATGCATGCTAGTCGTTTCCAACTCTAGGGGCCAGTGCTCATCTCTGTTTCAAAGCCAAAGAGCCAGCGCTTGTCCGAGGACGTGTCCGTGGTCATGTGGCCGGCATGACTAGATGCCAAAGGCGCACAGAATGCTGTTACCTTCCCACCATAGTGGTCTCACCATAGCAGAAACCAATGTCCTTTCCAAAGGATTCAACTTTGCAGTCGCCCCCAAACGCATCGCCACTGAAAACATCATATGTGAAGTTGAAGCCTCCCTAACCAAAATCAACCCAGATGAAGCCAATGAAATCAGACTTGAAGTCCCCAACGTCCTCTGCTCCAGCAATCCATCTAGAAGCAACTTACATAAAGAAGAACAAAAAGCACTCACCAACCTGAGGAAAGACAACAACATAATCATTCTCCCAGCAGACAAAGGTAACGCCACTGTGGTGATGAACACATCTGACTACCAAGCCAAACTAGCCAACCTACTCCAAGACCCCACTTACAAACCTCTAAACACAGACCCCACCGCCTACCTGGAAAAAAAAACACCAAATCCAAAATAAAAGCCTCTCCCATCAGTGAAGAGATCCAGCAAAGAATCATCCCCAGAGAGAAATCATCCAGATGCCCCAAGCTCTATGGCCTCCCCAAGATACACAAAGAAGGAACACCACTCAGACCCATAGTCAGCTCCATAGGCTCACCTCTACAGAATCTTGCCAAATTCCTTGCCAAATAACTTCAGCCCTACACAAAATCCATCACCTCACATGTACAAAACTCACTCCACTTCATAGAAACAATAAAGAAACAAAACCTGCAACCCAGCAACCTCCTCGTGAGCTTTGACGTCATATCCCTCTTCACCCAAGTGCCTATTAAAGAAGCCTTGACAGCTATCCAAAACAAATACAATCCCCCTAAGCACATCCTAGATCTGACCAACCACTGCCTAACCAACACATACTTTAGCCACAATGGACATAGATACAAACAGATAGAAGAAGCACCTATGGGATCACCTCTCTCACCCGTCATCGCAAACCTATACATGGAACACTTTGAAACCAACGCCTTAGACAAATCTGAACACAAATGCAAACTCTGGCTTAGATATGTAGATGACACTTTCGTAATTTGTCCACATGGGAAAGAAAAACTGGACAACTTCCTCACACATCTCAACAGCCTACACCCCAAAATACAATTTACTATGGAAATAGAAGCTAACAACCAACTCCCCTTTCTGGATGTCCTAATCTACAAAAAAAACCCAATGGTTCCCTAGGACACACCATCTACCAAAAAACACACACACCAACCGCTACTTAAACGCACAATCCCACCACCACCTGGCACAGATCAACTCCGTAGCCAAGACCCTCATCTCCAGAACCAAACGCCTAGCCGACAAAGACCACCTGAAAACCGAATTACACACTCTCACAAACATATTAATTTCCAATGGATTCCAAAGAAACAGAATTACCAACCTAATCCAAAGGGAGACACCCCCCCAAGAACCAAGACACAGAACAGGACAACGGCATTGCCCTCCTCCCCTACATTAAAGGCACCACAGATAAAATCAGCAAAATTCTCCAAAAACACAATATCAAGACAGCCTTCATCACTGACCAAAAAATAGCCAACATCTTAAGAAACCCCAAAGACAAGATCCAGCTTGAAAACCAAGGAGTCTATGAAATACCATGCAAAATCTGCCCAGCCACATACAGTACATTGGACAAACTAATAGGAGAATAAATGCACGCATTGCAGAACACAAGAATGCAGTCAGAAAAGAAGAAAAAACGTCCTCCCTTTTCCAGCACCTTAAAGCAACAGGACATGAAATTGACTTTGAAGGAACGAAATTAATCTCCAAAACTGAACACTACAACAAGAGAATAATTATGGAAGCCATCGAAATAGAGAAACACCCCCACAATATGAATAAATGTGATGATACCTCCTGCCTACCAGACATCTGGAAACTAGCCCTAGTCAACAAACGAGTCCCAGCCACGAAAACCGACACTGGACCCACAACAACACAGGATGCCACCACCAATCATCCTCACCAGACTCAAACCCAAACCCACCCCATAGATGAAATGCAACCACCATCCAGAAGCCAAACCACATTGGCATCTCCAGCTGCTGCACCCCCCCCCCGACTCCCACACAAAGCAAACTGACACATGCCATGAACACAAGGCCAGACCGCAAACTCAAAGCCAAACCAAAGCCCGGGATGTTACACCACAGTCTTCTGCTCAGGACATTACATCACAGAACTCAGGAGGTTACAATGCTAAAGCTCGGGATGTCACAACACAGCCAACCACCCAGGATGTTGCAGCACAGAACTCAGGATATCACTACACAAGAGCTCAGGATGTCATCACACAGTCCATTATCCAGGTTGTTACAACACAAAAGACTAATGGGCACACAGCCAACACCTCAGCCACACAGGATGTTACAAAACAGCTGACTAATCCACAAACAATAACCCCATCAACCAATCAACATGTAACAACACAGCCAACCAACCCGCTTACAGCAACTAAGCCAGCACCCCCCCACCCCCACCAATATTTATAGAGAGACGGCAGCTCCGATCCCGCTTTGCTCGCACAAGCACGAAACTGAAGACATGAGCCTGAAGATGACGAGTGGGACCTTGTTGAAACGTCACCAAGACATTATCAATCTTACACGGGAAAAGACCCGAATACGCCAAGACCTATATATATATTTCCACAAATTTACACAAATATGAGCTGTCAACTGTTGTGACTACTGCCTGTCGATGGCCTTCGGTTAGGCTGAAACAGGAAATAAAGATTTGTCCCATGTTTGGGGCCTAGCAAGGTAATCTAAATAGTTAACAAGCATTTAACATATATATATTGTTCTCCTCAGTCAGCCATACCCTTCTGAGATTCGAACCTGGGCTGATTGCACATTAGGCAGTTGTTTTAACCTCTAGGCCTAGCAAGGTAATCTAAATAGTTAACAAACATTTCACACACACACACACACACACACACACACACACACACTAGTTGTTTATATTTAAGCAAGAATGATTCCCATTTATGCAATATATCATACAAAATGACAAAGAAAGTTACTTACAGTTTGGCTTCTAAGGCGGCCAATGTCATTAATGTTTATAATTTGACAAATTAGCAAATGTACAAAAAGGGGAAGTAAACACCCAATAGATTGTTTATTTATTATTTTATTTTTTGTTAAACTGGTTTTGGTTTTCTTACATATTTTTCTTTTTATTATCAAATGGAAACTTCAGTACAAAGTAACTAGCTCAAGACTGGAAACTACATTCCATTACTTTGATGTAATCTGCAGCAGTTTCTTTTTTTCCTAACATTACACTTAGTTTCGTATGAAAAAGTCAAACTGTTTGCAATGTTGATATCCCAAATTGTAATTAATACTAATGGAGAGCCAGTTTAGTGTGGCGGTTAAGGCACCAAACTAGAAACTGAGAGACTGTGAATTCTTGTCCCTCCTTAGGCACAGAGCCAGTGAGTGACCTTCAGCCAGCCATTCTCTCTCAGACCTCAGAAGGAGACAATGGCAAACCACTCCCATGAAATCTTGCAAAGAAAACTACAAGGAATCAGTCACCAGGAATCAATACTGAGACACCCAATAATAATACTGATAGAATATTTCTTTCTTTACTTCTAATAGTCTTAAATTATACAAAACATGAAAGTATCAATAATTTTAATTAATACTCTGTAAATAGCATTCTATCAAATCAATATAATGTATTAAAATTTACAAATCAAACATTTCATGATATTCCATTCATATAGTTTGGCATTGCAGCCTCATGGTGAATTCATATTCAGAAGTAACATGATGTGCTCATGACTGTAAAAGAAAAATAAATAAAATATTAAGAAATAGAAAAATAATATTTTGATATCCATTAAGATTAATATTTTTTTTAAAAAAATACAATGAGCATAGTCAGAATAAAACCATGTCAAAATGTGTTTTGGTTTCGTAAGCTGTGATGTGGCTCCCAGGCTTACGTGCACTTTATTTCATTCATAGACTTCTACATTGCCATGATGAAGAAATTGCAATTATCATTGTAGCTGATATAGCTAAAAAAGAAACAGTGGAATCTCTAAATCAGTTTTATCCAGAAGCAAATTGTGCTCTCTGGTCCCAGTTTGTTGAACATTGGCTGGTATACTGTTAAGTCCACAGTTCTCTAAATTGATATGGCACGTGGAACAAAACATTAACATTTTTAATTCTCATCAACTCACATGAAAAGAATGTGAAATTGCTGAAGGTTGGGGTTGTAACTGTACATATACTGACTGTATATGGTTGCATAGTCATGCTTATTAGGAATTACAGGAGCTGGAATCCAACACTGAATTGTATCTTCATGCGAATCAAGTTTAAATCTAAAATTATATGTGCTCTGTGAAACATATTACTAGGGTGCAGAGCAAAAGCTCATTTTCAATGTGTTATTTACAGGCCTTTTCAGGAAATACCAATGCTGACAGTGTGGTATATTACAAGCTTGAACATTCCATCAAGGCAAGGTTTCTACGATTTGTCCCTTTAGATTGGAACCAAAATGGCAGGGTTGGGATGCGGATTGAAGTCTACGGATGTGCTTATAGTAAGTAATGCCCTTTCCTTTACTGAGAAGAATGACAAAAATCTGCAATATATCTCGAAACTACAATTGAAATACTACTTAATTAGGCGTTGCTTATTTCAGCTATAGTAAAGACATTTGGGGGGAGGGATATTCAATACTGCATGTTAACACCTTATTGTCTTTTTTATATTGAATTTTTGCAGACTGAGATCAATATCATGTAACACTGGAATTTATCTACGTAATTCTAAATTCCATCTGTAGAAGAGTTCTTTTTTCTTTTTCCTTGATGGGGGTAGCTTTAAGCAAACTAAAACTGCATAGTGGGGTTGAGGTGAAATAACGTTCTTTTTTAATATTAAAAAGACTGAGAGATTGTCAGGAGTAACAAATGCAGTGCTATGTTTTTCACGAGTCATTGGACATTGTGTGTCTGAATGTTTCAGTTTATTTATCTGCCCACTTTTTGGAGATTGGGGAAAAACGATCAATAAACCCAATGTTCAGAAATACATGTGCACCACTTAAAGTGCATAATTAAGGTTCAATGTTAATGGATAGTAAAAATAAAACCAGAAATAACATAAGGATTATGTGCAACTATTACATCTGATGGATTTGTTAACTGATGTGTACTTGATAGATTACAACATGTTGAAAATAGACTGAATATTTAGCATGTTATTCACTTCATGCCCTGTTTTTAATGGATTTATCTTTCCCAGTAGAAAGGCAGTGATTAAAAATAAAACAAAAGGGAAAGATGGACTCAAATAGTTCCAGTATGTTTCAATGAGGTTTATTTACAGAGAGGTCATATAGAGTTGCAAGCATGATTATTAATTTTACAGGGCAAGATAGAAAACTGAAAAAAGCAATTGGTGCAACTCAAAAGAAGTCAAAGATTATAACAGGATCCTTTAAAACACTGCAGATACCCCTTCAGCAGAGATAATGGATTCTTTAATGGGGCTCACAAAGATGAATTTTCAAAAGCTTATGCCCAAAATAAAGCCTAATATCACAAGTGTTTTGTCAAATGAAATAATATGAAATAGGAGGTTTTCATTGATTTGGAAGAGGAAAGTCAATTAATTGAAAAATGACCTACTAGAAGCCTGATATATCTTCATTTACTTCACAAATGTAGCTTTCAAGAACTATTGCCTCTTTTGTCTTCTTTATTTAGGCTGTGTGAATGTGTTTGTGACTTATTAAATCACCCTTACTTACAGATTATGATAAATACTGTGTTATGCTAGTGTCTAATATCCTATTGAAAGTGCACATCCATGAAAATGGCAAATTCATATGCACGGCCATAAGCAGAAGGGAGGAAATTGCAAAGCATGTTTTGTGGTGTTGCAACACAAGTTTCTCCCTTTACATATTCATACCATTAGCAAGATTTAAAAAGGGCAATGTTTGCACTGTGATGTTGCAACTCAGGTTTCATTTATCGTGGTACCATCACAGTTATTGTAGCTGCAGATGCCTCTGCTAATATTGAATGAGATAAAAGTGTATTATTAATGGCAGAATGTGTATAACATTGGGGCAATAATGTATATTATATATGCAAATTGTGCCTGTTTCCCCACATAGAAAATGTACAATTGTTTTATTTCTATGTTATATTTCAGAATTCATCAAATGCTCTTGTAATATTGTATGTTTTGTAACTTAAAACAATAAAAATCCTCCTTTTATAACCTTAGAAATCTCCATTGTTTCCCCCTGTTATTCAATACACATGACAAGAACATTTGTTTTACTTCCAGGATCTGATGTAGCACATTTTGATGGAAGGAGTTTCCTGCTTTACAGATTTCAACCCAAATCCACAACAGCTCTAAAAGATGTAATTTCTCTGAAGTTTAAAACGAGCCAAAGAGATGGGATTCTGCTACACAGAGAAGGACAGAATGGAGATCACATCACATTGGTTTTAGCTAATGGGAAGCTTTCTTTACTCATCAATATAGGTGCCAAATATACAGTCATATTGTCCCTCTTTTAATAATGTAACAAAAGAAATCTGAAGTCTCATATCTTCGTCATCTCTGTTCTTTAATATAGCAGACTTAACAATTTGTTTTTCTCCTCTTGAAGGTGATGCTAAAATATTTTCTGCTGATGCCCAGATTAATATCACTGTGGGTAGCCTTTTGGATGATCAGCATTGGCATTCAGTCCTCATTGAACATTTCAATAATCAAGTGAACTTTACAGTTGATAAACACACTCACCATTTTCATGCAAAGGGAGAATTCAATTATTTGGACCTTGATGATGAGGTGTGAAAATTAACTTTCATTTATTAGAGTTATTATCGTTGTGATGTAAATGAGATTATGAGATTCAAGGATACTATGAGATGCATAGTTGAGACTTTAGCCTTCTCTGCTTTCTGTAGAATTAACCAAATATGATTTTGTTATGAAACATAGTTTGGAAATTATTGCTATGCAGCATTCAAACATGGACAATGAGAAAGTACAACATTAGCAGGAAATTCAGCTTTATACTGATTTTCATTGGGGATGCTAATTTGTTCCCTGCTGAGTAAAACTGAATGACTTTCCTTTCCTTTTTGGAATTGGTAACAACACAATTTCACCAGCCAGTTCTCTTATCTCTTCACTATTTGCTAGTAAATGTGCAGTGTTAATCATTAAAACAGGCATGGGAAGCATGAGTCAAGCTAAGGAAGGAATGGTCAGGAAATATTTTGCTATCTGTGTTTCAGACAAAACTAAGTTATTTTAGGATGCAGTGAAGTTGCAGTGACCAGAGAAGTAAATTTTGAACTGAGGCCTCTATTTATGAAAATCCCAATTCTAACTTCAAGACCCTTATTGCAAGAAATCAGTTCAAACTTCTAGTAAGTAAAGGATGGTCTATATACCCTGCTGCAATAGTCTAAAAGAGAAGAAGACAGTGAAAAAGAAAGTACCACTTACTATTTGCTTCAACCCAACCAACTATGCAGCCACAAACATATTATTCCTGTGTTCTATAGGAAAAGGTTGCCCAATCCTTCTCTAGACCAGTGGAAGAAGGCAATTGATCACTTTGTCATTGCACTAAGACATTTATTCTTTATCCTATCATCTTTCATCTCTGTGTAATGGTTTATAGAATCATATGGGAAATAGAACAAAAGTATCTGAGCATGAGGTAGTGATAAATAGGCAGACTTCGTGTGAATTATTCAAAAGGCTGAGCAGCTTTCTATATAGAATAAAGCTACTTGAATGCACAGAAACGTCCATAACTGTAACATCTGTGCAGAAGTTGCAAACTTATAAATCTTCAAATATTGTTGAAATATAACTCCCAACAGCCATATGTATCATGGCCAGTGGTGAAGAGTGCTAGAGCAACAGTATGACAACATCGGGAAGACACAAGTTCTTCATTATTGGTTCAGAACAAGAATGATAACACAAGAAACAGGATGAATATCCTTAGTAAAAAATAACAGAAATAATAATACACATATTTGTGAAACACATATACAGGTAATTTCATTGGACTGAGATTCACAGTGCAATTTCAGGTAGGCATTTACAATGATCACATGAAAACAGGATTTTTGCTCAGAACAAAACATGGACAAAAAAAACCTAGGTTATCACTATGTAGATGTACAGTGTATTTATATGCTAAGTGCATCTCTCTCTCTCTCTCCCTCCCTCTCTCTCTCTCTCTCTGTGTGTGTGTGTGTGTATGTATGTGTGTGTTCTGAACTAATATTCACAGGTAGGCATTGTTCAGTTAGAAATAACAAACACTTTTTATTCTCTTAAAATGACTATTGAATAAATCTTCCCCTATTCAAGAATGAGAACATGTTTGTTTAGGGTATTTTTCATTGTCTTATTACCTATGGAACTATTCTTAAGGTTTGCATTTTAACCTGCAATTTATGTTAATGCATTTATCAGTTGAAAAGAGGTTTCAAATAAATAAAAAAGAAATTGATGCTAAATTGGCTAAAATGGGAAGTGCTGTTTTTATTCTGTTGTTAGTGTTTTTGCCATCATGGTTGCAAGCAGATTGTCAGAAAATTATTTAATGCTGTTATTGATTTTTATTCTCTTTCTAAGCTCAGCTTTGGAGGGATTCCAATGCCTGGAAAATCAGGGATATTACTATGGAAAAATTTTCATGGATGTTTTGAAAATATTCATTACAATGGTGTGAACATTATTGATTTGGCCAAGAGATATAAACCTCAGATCAACATAATGGTGAGAAATATTTATATGTGTGTTACTCGTCTCTAGACTCTCTCTCTCCCTGTGTGTGTGTGTGTGCGCGCACACACACACACACACACACACGTAAACACTCATTATTTTTCGCTTATAGCCTCACTTCATGGTAATATTCAAATTGCAATTTAAGATTGGTATGTATTTAGTTCTGAAAAATAAACTTAAGTAAACTATTGAAAATAGTTTCCTCTTCCCCGTCCCTTCCTTTTAACTATGCCAGTGAAAAATCTTTCTGATTGAAATGATATAATTAGAGAAGAAGGTGGTGGTGGGGGAATGAAAAGGCATGAGTCTTATGCCTTAGTGTCTCCTTCTACCAGCTACCTCTGTTCATCTTGTATTGTTCAGAAGGCCCCTTGGTTCTTGGTTAATTTTTTCTGTGGTTATAAAAGCTTGAGTGGGAAAGGAAACAATGCAGTACAGAAACAATGCACTTCAACCACCAATTTTTAAAAATGAAGTTACCTTAGGATGTATACCTTTACTAACTTCAGTTCATTGGCTTAAATTGACAATATCACTTAATACATTTGTAAAAGCTGCAGTTCCTATTGTTAATTGTGTGAATACAGGATTAGATAAAGGCTAAGAGCCTAAGCATAGCCCCAAAACATTGTCTCCTGACAGAATATGTGATAGTGTCAAAATATTGAAAAATACATGTTTAGTTATATATTTACATCATCTATGTAAAACTGTGTATTCATGTGCATAGTTGATGAAATACAAAAAAAAGAATAAAATGACAGAAGTTTAGGATAGAAGGAATGAAAAGAAATGCCACTGGAAAATCTAGTTACGTATATTTAAAGTTAGACTGAAAAATAAAGAATTATTTGAAACTTTTCTGAATTTCTAGGAATGGGACTTAAACAAAATATACTCAGTTCTCATTTTAACATGATTTTATGCAATTAAACCTTCCTGAACATTTCTGCAAACTAGAACAATTAAATGCCAAAATCAGCACTTTTCCTGATACTGTGATGCAATTTGCACCATAAGAGATATACAAAAATGTACCCATTAGATCAAAGGGAGTACAATTATTTGCATATAGATAAAAAGGGTGAAATAATTGCTTGGGGGAAAAGTATGTTTAATGAGAAAAGTACAAACTTAGAGATGTAAATTGGGAAAATGATGCCTAAATGTATAGCTGCATCTATACATGTATCTATATTATCTATCTCGATATCTACATGTACTGTATAGTTCAAAAGTTCAGTTCTCTGTTTTTGTGAAGAATAGGTTATCAACCTTGTACTCTTCACATACCTGATATACTTACGAGGGGTCTCCAGATTATTTTAAACTAATCATGTATTGACTAGCAACCTTAGTTAGATGCTTCTAGTTCTGTATTTTTATCAGTACAGACTGATAGCTCTTATAGGGATGACAGTTTTTTAGTTAAAATATGATTTTTCATCACTATCTTCTTGAAGCAGCTGAACAATATACAACTGCTATCCATAATTTCTGATCATAGCAACAGGCAAACTAATCTTGGTTAATCCTCTCCATTTCTGCATTGGCCTAATGTTTATCTTGTTTTCTTTGTTTCCAGGGCAATATATCTTTCTCCTGTTCAGAACCTCCAATTATTCCTGTCACCTTTTTGAACCCCAACAGCTATTTAGCATTGCCTGGAACAGCAGGAATAGATGAAATTTCAGTCAGTTTTCATTTCCGCACCTGGAACAACGAGGGACTGTTGCTGTCAAATAAACTATATCAGACTTCAGGTGGCCTCCTTATGTATCTCAGTGATGGGAAAGTTAAGCTGAGCTTCTATAAACCCGGAAAGGCACAGAGTGATATCACTGCAGGTGAAGCAAAAAGGAGAAGAAAGCAATTTCTAAAATAAATGCTTGGACTAGCATCAGAATTCTGGTGACAATATTTTGTGTGTTTATCTTTTAAGTGATAAAAACATGCTTCATTTATACCAGGTTTCCCCAGTGTAGATGGGGAATCAAATACCAGAATTCCCCAGTTGACATGGCAGTAGATGAGAATTCTGGCACTCTGATCTTAAACATCTGGAGCTGGAAAGTTTGAAGAACACCAAAGTTGCTTAATAGGGGAAATGTTTGTTTCAGGGCTTCCTACAGAGCTCAACTTCATATGTCATTCAGCTGAAAAAAATTGAATAAAGAAGTATGTGATGTACTAAGTACACAGAGAGTTTACTGCCTAATACAGAATATTTATTACAAATTGCCTGTCTGGATCTCTAGAAGTTGTCTGTCTGGATCTCTAGAAGTTCTGGACCAGATAAAAACACTTTCCCTTCTTTTATTGCAAATCTAAACCTCTGTGCCTAAATATATGAAGTACAGAATCTATATGATAACAGAGATTGATTGCAGGAAGCCAAATTGTTGAATCCAGTAATTTGGACATAATTCTAACTAATTCTTACAGTTTTCTTAAGATTACATTTGAGGTTGCATGATGCTGTGCTTTCCAGATAAAATGGTACAAGTTCCACCATTGTTAACTTTCATAGCCATTGAAGGTCGTTCCAATCCAAAAAGTCAGATTAATTTAGCACTGGAGAGAAATTTTCCTTGAACTTGCTTAATGAATATCTACTCATGAGGTCATTAGACTATTACACAGGAATAGCCACACTCATCTAGTCCAGCATTCTGCTTTCACAATGGCCAGTTATTTATGGGAAACTTACAAGTAGGACTTAAGTTCAAAGACCTTCCCTTGCTGCCTTTGATCATTTAGGTGACTTTGGAATCTAACGTTTTGTTCCCAATAGCAGACAACCAGAAATACTGGGAAAAATAAAAATACCATATGTCATATATAAAAGCCCAGTCTCATATATGAAATGTCAGCAAGCTTAATGACCTGAGATCTACCAGATCTGGCCTTTAAAAATCTGAATGACCAAGACATTGCAACAGATACATTAAAAAAAAAACCCTTCTAACTCTTTTACTACTTGCTTGGATTTAACCAGGTCATTTCTGGTAGCTCTGTTATTTGTTATTGTTGTTAGTTGCAAAGTCATGTCTGACCCATTATGACCCCATGGATAATGTTCCTCTAGGCCTTCCTATCCTCTACCATCTTCTGGAGTCCATTTAGGCTCACAC
This sequence comes from Vipera berus, assembly GCF_964194415.1. Lineage (NCBI taxonomy): Eukaryota > Metazoa > Chordata > Lepidosauria > Squamata > Viperidae > Vipera > Vipera berus. Next base: position 61,574,175 of record NC_138203.1, read on the forward strand.
CTACTGCTTCAGTGACTCCATCCAACCACCTCATTCTCTGTCATCCCCTTCTTCTCTTGCCCTCAACCTTTCCCAGCATTAGGCTCTTCTTCCTTCTCATTAGGTGGCCAAAGTATTTGAGTTTCAACTTCAGGATCTGGCCTTCTAAAGAGCAGTCAGGGTTGATCTCCTCTAGGAGTGACCAGTTTGATCGCCTTGCAGTCCAAGGGACTCGCAGGAGTCTTCTCCAGCCATACATTGCAACTGGGAAGAAAGACCATAGCCCTGACTATACACACTTTTGTTAGCAGGGTGATGTCTCTGCTTTTTAGTGTGCTGTCTAGATTTGCCATGGCTTTCCTACCCAGGAGCAAGCGTCTTTTAATTTCTTGGCTGCAGTCCCCATCTGTGGTGATCTTGGAGCCCAGGAAAATACAACCTGTCACTAGCTCCATTTCTTCTCCATCTATTTGCCAGGAATTGAGAGGGCCAGATGCCATGATCTTGGTTTTCTTAATGTTAAGTTTCAACCCAACTTTTGCACTCTCCTTCTCCACCCTCAACAAGAGGCTCTTTAGTTCCTCTTCACTTTCTGCCATTAGCATATGGTATCATCTGCATATCTTAGGTTGTTGATATTTCTCCCGGCAATCTTAATTCCAACTTTTGATTCATCTAGCCCTGCCTTTCTCATGATGTGCTCTGCATATAAGTTAAACAGGCAGGGCAACACTATACAGTCTTGCCAGACTCCTTTCCCAATTTTGAAACAATCAGTGGTTCCATGTTCAGTTCTCATTTGACCCGCTTCTTGACCTGCATATAGATTTCTCAAGAGACAAATAAGATGGTCTAGTACACCCATCTCTTTAAGAACTTGCCACAGTTTGTTGTGATCCACACAATCAAAGGCTTTAGCATAGTCAATGAAGCAGAAGTAGATGTTTTTCTGGAACTCCCTACCTTTTTCCATGTTCCAGTGAATATTGGCAATTTGATCTCCAATTCCTCTGCCTCTTCGAAATCCTGCCTGAACTTCTGGTAGTTTTTGATCCACATACTGCTGGAGTCTAGCTTGTAGGATTTTAAGCATAACTTTACTAGCATGTGAAATGAGTGCAATGGTGCGATAATTTGAACATTCTTTGGCACTGCCTTTCTTTGGAATTGGAATGTAAACTGATCATTTCCAATACTGTGGCCACTGTTGAGTTTTCCAAATTTGCTGACAAATTGAGTGTAGCACTTTTACTGCATCATCTTTTAAGATTTTGAATAGCTCAGCTGGAATACTGTCACCTCCACTAGCTTTGTTGTTGCTCAGCTTTTCTAAGGCCCACTTCACTTCACATTCTAGGATGTCTGGCTCGAGGTCACTGACCACCTCATCATGGTTATCAGGGATGTTAAGGTCATTCTTGTATAGTTCTTCTGTGTAATTTTGCCACCTCTTCTTAATCTCTTCTGCCTCTGTTAGGTCCCTGCCATTTTGGTCCTTTATCATGCCCATTTTTGCATGAAACATTCCCTTCATCTCTCCAATTTTCTTGAAGAGATCTCTGGTCTTCCCTATTCTATTGTTTTCTTCTATTTCTTTGCACTGTTCATTTAAGAAGGCATTTTTATTTCTTCTAGCTAATCTCTGGAATTCTGCATTCAATTGAGTGTATCTTTCTTTTTTTCTCCTTGCCTTTCGCTTCCCTCCTTTCCTCAGCTATTTGCAAAGCTTCCTCAGACAGCCACTTTGCTTTCTTGCATTTCTTTTTCTTTGGGATGGTTTTAGTTGCTACCTCTTGTACAATGTTGCGAACCTCTGTCCATAGTTCTTCATGCACTCTGTCTATCAGGTCTAATTCCTTAAATCTATTTGTCATCTCTACTATATATTCATCAAGGATATGATTTAGTTTATACCTGAGTGGCCTAGTGCTTTCTACTTTCTTCAGTTTAAGCCTAAATTTTGCAACGAGAAGCTCATGGTTTGAGCCACAGTCATCTCCTGCTCTTGTTTTTACTGACTGTATAGAGCTTCTCCATTTTTGGCTGCAGAGCACATAGTCAATCTGATTTCTGTGTTGACTGTCTGGTGATGTCCACGTGTAGAGCCGTCTCTTGGGTTGTTGGAAAAGAGTGTTTGCTATGACCATTGTATTCTCTTGACAAAATTCTATCATCCTGTGCCCTGCTTCATTTTGTAGTCCAAGGCCAAACTTGCCTGTTATTCTGGTTATCTTTTGGCTTTCTACTTTAGCATTCCAATCCCCCATGATGATAAGAACATCATTTTTTGGTGTTAGTTCTATAAGGTGTTGTAGGGCTTCATAGAACCGGTTAATTTCATCCTCTTCAGCACTGGTGGTTGGGACATAGACTTGTACTACTGTGATACTTAATGGTTTGTCTTGGATTTGAACTGAGATTATTCTGTCATTTTGAGGATTGTATCCCAGTATTGCTTTTCCTACTCTTTTATTGTCTATGAAGGCTACTCCATTTCTTCTGAGGGATTCTTGCCTGCAGTAGTATACTTGATGGGAATCTGAATTAAATTCACCCATTCCTGTCCATTTTAGTTTGCTGATTCCAAAGATGTCGATGTTCAGTCTTGTCATCTCTTGTTTGACCATGTCCAACTTGCCTTGATTCATGGATCTTACATTCCAGGTTCCTATGGAGAAAAAATCTTTACAGCATCGTACTTTCCTTTCACCACCAGACACATCCACAGCTGAGCATACTTTCGGCTTTGGCTCAGTCGCTTCATTCTTTCTGGTGCTACTAGTGTTAGCCCTCTACTCTTCCCCAGTAGCATATTGGACACTTTCTGACCTGAGGGGCTCATCTTCCAGTGTCATATATTTTTGCCTTTTGGTACTTTCCATGGGGTTTACATGGCAAAGATACTGAAGTGGGTTACCATTTCCTTCTCCAGTGGATCACGTTTTGTCAGAACTCTCTGCTATGACCTGTCCATCTTGGGTGGCCCTGCATGGCATAGCTCATAGCTTCATTGAATTATGCAATCCCCTTCACCACGCCAAGGCAGTAATCCATGAAGGGGAGCTCTGTTATGCACAAACCATATCTTTAGAGCCAGATATTTAAACCCTAAAAGAAATAGTTTAAGCATTATTCTAATATTGTTTTTAAATTGCTTTATCACATATCTGGCTTATAGGAGCGTTGATAAAACAGGGGTTTAACAGGTTTCCACCTTGCAGCATTTATTTTCATCTTTCCCTTTGAGTGAGCAGTAAGATAACTGAAATATAACAGCTGGGATAATTGAATGATTGCCAGGAGCAATTCAGTATCATGGTGGTGATTTATACAAAGCATCCATTCTGGAAATAAAGTTTTGATGTTGGGTGTAGTAGCAGAAAAACCAATTGCAATGTATGCTAGCACTCTCCAACTCAGATTAAATAATGCAGAAAGTATGTCAATTTATGGCTTACCTACGCTCACCATCAGAAAATGTTAATTTTACAGCAAGATGTGCCATTTACTGTGATATATCTGGCTTGCCCTAAGGCAGTTTAAATCACAGCTCAATTACATGCATGTTAATGAAACAATCACAGTTCAACTGCCTGTTTTAAGTGGTTTCTACCATGCCCTGTAATGTCTAACTGACTGCCTGACACGCTTTTCTGACAGACTACTAAACGGCAGGCATAAATCAAACTCTCTGTAAAATATTTGTCCACAAGCTGACACTTCGCACAATGAAAAGTCCAAAACTATGTTAGAACAGAATTTATCTCACAATGTAAGACAAAATTCCCAAGTAGTTATAAATGAAAGTTTTCATTTGCTTATGCAGCTATAAAATATCATGTTTTTTATTTTAAAAAAGGTTCTTGCTTCCTCAGCAGAAAGTTATCTAACAACAGCACACTGTGAACTTTTTTTCTCTCGCTAGTAAGTTTGAAATGTTTATTGTAGCCATTGGAGCAAATCAAGTCTGCAACTAGAGATTGAGTAATTAAATTATGAATGGTTGGACAGGTTTCTTCCCCCACAGGCAGACTTATGACCTGGCTTTCACACATACAATATGTGATAATTAAATTGGAACATATTAGTTCAAGCACAGCTCTGAGACTTCATTACCAGAGATATATAAAGATTTTTTTGTTTCCCACATAAAACAGAGAACAATGGCACATATTAATTTATGAATGATTAACTGACATTAAACCAAGACTTCCTATTGCAGAAGAGTCTTTGCATAATGTTCCCAATGCTTTTTTTTTGCTAGTTGTTCAGCAGTTGTTTAGAAAGAAGTTTTGAAATAAGAAATTAGGATACAGCTTATAATTAGGGTTGGTATTATCCAGACTGTAGCAACACTTTGTGGGCTGGCTTCAAGGCGTGATTCAATAGAGTCACCATCAAATCACCCCATCAAAACTTTGTACAGGTAGTCCTCGACTTACAACAGTTCATTTAGTGATCTTTCATGGTTACAACGGCACTAAAAAAGTGGCTTATGACCATTTTTCACAGCATCCCTACAGTCACGCGATCAAAATTCGGGTTCAGTTTATGACAGTTATAGTGTCCCAGGGTAATATGATCCCCTTTTGCAACCTTCTGATGATCAAAGTCACTAGGGAAGCCAGATTCACTGTTACTAATTTAACACCTGCAGTGATTCACTTAACAGCTTTGGCCAGAAAGGTTGTAAAATGGGGCAAAACTCACTTAACAAATGCCTCACTTAGCAGCATAAATTTTTGGCTCAGTTTTGGTCGTAAGACAAGGTCTACCTGTACAACTCTAATTTTATCACACACACAAATCTGAATAAGCATTTGATGAGAGGTCATGGTAAAAGACATTACAAATTAGATCAAACTATTAGAAATACCTGCTTGTAATAATTGGGAATCTAACATTTAAACACTATAGTCTATTCTTTGGTATTACAAGGGCAGGAAGGCAGTAAAGAAAGAAAGCAAATATATGGTGATTCACAAAAGCTGGAATTAAGGTGTCATTTTTATTTTCTCAGAAGTGCTAAAGATTATGAAGTGCTTATCAGATATTATATTAATAAATGCTCTTGATTTCAATATTTCTTGACATTTTTTTCCTTACAGGTGCTGGGTTACATAATGGGCAGTGGCATTCTATATATTTGTCAACTAAAAAGAATCGTGTAACCTTAATGGTAGATAATGAAATAATGTTGACATCTCATATGTTAGTACCTATGCATATATTTTCAGGAGACACCTATTATTTTGGAGGTGAGATGCATTTTATTTTCTTGTTAAAGCATAGAAATCTTATTTGGGGAAAAAACATAAAAGAAATTTGGTTTCATATGTGAGCATTATTAGCAATATCTCCGCTTCATGTAATCTTCCAGGTTTAGCACCGGACTAAGAAAATTACTCTATTTTCATAGATGACTTTGATGAGATATACCAATTCTTCAGGTTTCTTGAAGAAGATTGATTTGATTTTAACATATAAAACAATTTCTTGATATAGAGCTGCAAAAACTAATATTAAATCTTGTTCCCTGTATTTCCTTGAATATGATCCTGACTAAAGTATTATTGTAAAATTCTCAAAGCCATCAGGCTGAATGCACGTAAAACTACTGTATGACTCCCCTTTCCTCTAAAAATTACAATATAGGGAAAACTGTATGCCAAAAATATCCATGTACAATAATAGTAATCTCTAAAAGTACTTTCAACAGTCTAAAACAGAATGTAAAACTGCAGGAGAAAACTACAAATGTTTGGGAATATCTCAGACTAAGCCCCTTTTTCATTGATAAAAGATACATATACACAGTGATGCCTCATCAAACATGCTTTTTCCCTGAAGACAGATGAGTACATTCAGAAATGGAAAAAAAAGCAGATTTCATTCTCTCTCTCTGTGTTAACACATGCTCGCAAGATTCATTTGTTCTCAATTATTTTATTATTTTTCCATGTTTCTCCTTTTGGGTATTTATTGGGGGAATGGAGAGTGATAGTTCAGGAAAGAATTTAAGCTTGTTTCATAACTCTGCATGTGCTTTTTGACCTAACTTGATATAGTCCTCAAGCTAATGTAAACATATATTCTGTGGCAAAATCTATTTTGTCGATGATCTTTACAGGCATAGCTGAAACCTAAATTTGCTCGTTGTGTAATTTTTATTTATTTATTTATTTAATTAAATTTTTATACCGCCCTTCTCCCGAAGGACTCAGGGCGGTGAACAGGGCATATCTTAAAACTACAAAAGTACAAAAGTTAAAAAAGAATTAAATTATTGCCCACAATAAAAACAATAAAATATATATATAAATATTAAAACCCTAAGTAATTCCCCATCAGGCCAGGCCAGCTTGTTCAAATAAATGGGTCTTTAACCCGCGCCGGAAGGAGCGGAGATCCGGTGCCATCCGGAGCTCAACCGGCAGCTGATTCCACAAAGCCGGAGCGCCCACAGAGAAGGCCCTCCCCCTGGGGGCCACCAGTCGACATTCTCTGACTGGAGGCACCCTGAGGAGGCCCTCTCTGTGGGAACGCACGGGGCGGAGGGGAGTCGACGCCGGCAGCAGGTGGTCCCCGAGGTATTCCGGACCCATGCAATTTTGAGCATCTGAGTGATTGTAAAGTATATACTATAGCAGCACAGAGCTATATTACTGTAATACCATGTTAAACCAATGGTTTCAGTCCTATACATATTTAACTAATGGCAAAGCCATTTGGTGCAGAAAATATATATACATAAGTCATATGAAGGCCAACTATAATTTAAAAGAACATTTTCCTATTCCTAATTTTTTTATAAAATTCCTTCCAATAAAATGTCTGAATGCTCAGCTCCCAGAGTTATATCAGAGTGTTTGGATAAAGCAAAGGAGGTTTATGTCTATGGAGATTCTCAGTCATCCAGGTCATAGTTATCCCAAAGATGCTTTTCATAAGGCAACTGGACTTTCCTGTTTTCCTTTGAAGGCATTTTGCTTCTCATTCAAGAAGCTTCTTCAGCTCTGACTGGATGGTGGGGAATGGAAAGATTTATACTCCTGCAGACAGTTGTTCATTTGCATTCTTTTAGTGAGTCGTTAAAGCTACCTGGAGGCTTAACTGTGTCTCCAGGGTCACCTGAGTAATGCAAATGTGTGTGGAGCATTCTTGGAATTATTGAAAGGACTGTGTTGTAGACTAGGGATAGATGATATCAGATCTCTGCTCCTCTGCTGAGAGAGGGCTATTCAATTTTGACATAGATGGCCTCTTTGACCCTTCTTTCAAACCAGCAGTCCTCTCTGTCCAAAATGTGGACTTTGCTGAAAGACGATCAAAGTCAAAAGTCAAAAGAGACCATCTATATCAAAACTGAACAGCCCTCTCTCAACCGTGGGGGGGGGAATCCAACATCATCTATCCCCAGTCTACAACACAATCCTTTCAACAGGTCCAAGAAGGCTCCACACCCATTTGCACTATTCAGGTGACCTGAAGACAAAGTTAAGCCTCCAGGTAGTTTTAACAACTTGCTAAAAGAATGTAAATGAATAGCTGTCTGCAAGGAATATAAATCTTTCCATTCCCCACCATGCAGTCAGAGCTGAAGAAGCTTCTTGGATGAGAAGCAAAACGTCTTCAAAAGAAAACAGGAAAGTCCAGTTGCCTTGTGGAAAAGCATCTTTGGGACAATGGAGGCTTAATACTATTATTTCTCATACTTTCACTTTAAATCAACATTTTCTTACTTAAGATATAAACAGGCTTCATTATGAACTCTGTTAAAGTTACTGAATATTATTATACAAGGAGTCCTTGGACTAATAAGACTTAGAATTTGGATTAATATCAATGAAAAGTTTGGGTCCATTAATCGTAAGACTCCACTGTCATATTAGAAAAACAAGTCACTAATGGAAATGGTGTCATTTGTCATGTTCCATAGCCTGTTAGCATTCATATTTCAAACTGATGACTATTCAAAGGACTTTTGTCACTGGAAGGGGAATTACAGAGAATATGAAAACTTACATATTTGCATATCCTTCTCTTTATGATGTCATTGATGTATTTTCCTTTCTGCTAGCATCGTGGTAGCATTACATTCCTTTCTGCTTATTTCCATTTTTTATTTTGTTGATACATTGACAGTGCTAATGTTAAAAATAAAAAGCACTCTTCCTATTTTTTTTTTATCATAAATTTAATTATTTTAAAAAATAAATTTATTCATTGTAGTTTTCATCAGCGGGGAAAAGTTAATCAAGTACTTCTTAAAACTTAGCATAAAGCACATAAGAGAACTGTATTTTTTCAAGTCATCAAAAGAATACCATTTATTTTGTTCTGGAATTATAGAATTATGTATGAATTAAATTGGAATCTTGAATTATACTTACCAGTAAATGGTAAATCTATCACTAGGACATTATACTGTAAATGTAATTATTTTTCCCAATTAATCACTTTCATGTTTTGCCTTCTAGGATGTCCTATTAATGTCAACAATACAGAATGTAAGAACCCTTACAGTAGTTTCCTTGGATGCATGAAACAATTTTCCATTGATGGCAAACATATAGATTTAATTTCAGTTCAACAAAATTCAATGGGACATTTCAGTGACCTTCAGATAGATTTGTGTGGCATTATAGATAGGTAAGAGATTATATTTCAGTGAAAAAAAGATTGGTTTTTCATTGCTGTTGAGAATAAAACATTTAGTTAATTCAAACATGCTTTTCTTTCTGTTTCTTATATAAGTTGGGAATGTATAAAGACAAAATAACAACTGGTTTCCCCTAAAGTTTTAGTTATTTGAAAAAAGGATGGCAAATTTCTCTTTTTTTACCAATACTGTTATTACTTGTGTCCTAGAATTTCAATTGCCCTGTAGTTCAATGATTCTCGATCTATATTTATGACTGTTTTATCTGGCTTGGTGGCACTTAGCAAACTATCCTCAACACTATTTTAAGGCAACATTGGCAATAAAATGTCTTGTGAAAATGTATCTGAGTCATAGATAATAAATGCACTTGCACTTGCTATAATTTGCTCAGTATGTTGTGTATAGATTACCTATATCTATTTAATGTCTTATGAGAGTAGATTACTCAATTTATTCAGGGAAAGAACAGGAACAGTCAGATGAAAAGATTATAATGAATATTAAAATTCTGCATTATTCCACACAGTGCCAAATCCAATAAGGAGATGTGTTATCTTCCTTTCCTAAGGCATAAACAAAATAATTCCATATATTCATAAATAACAACAATAGTAAAACATTGGCCATATTAAATTTAGCATTTTTAGGATCTAAAGGATGTTTTTTCTCATCAAAAGAATTTCTCATCTTAACTCACACTTTTCTATAGACTAGAATTTTATGCCCAACAATTTATGTTGTTTCTTTTTACCAACTGCTTCTTGGTATATGAAAATTGTATGACACAAAATTGTCACTTTGTCTTTGGAAGACTGAGCCCTTGAAAAAGAACAGCATATCCAAATACATTCAATCCTTGCATTGCTATACAAATACACAGATAGATCTTTGTAACAGAACATATTTTCCAGAGCTAGTTTGTTGTTTGTTGTTTTGTTTTGCCTCCCTTAGGAAATATTCATATCGCATCTGAATTAATAATAAAATATTTTGGCACATGGAGTTATGATTAGGGTGAGGGTGAGGATCTGTTGAAATAATGTAGTGGTAGAAAATGCTGTTTCTCATTATGTCTACAATGGGTCAAATGGGACTCAGCAGACAGTGCTCCGTGGCCATTAATAACTGATCTGAAGAAGCAGCATGAAGGTAGGAGAACATACAGAGAAATGGGGGCACCAAAGTTGAACAAGATAGGGAATATTAGATCAGCCTCAATTTATTCAACAGCTGTTGACTGGTTATAATGGCAGCCCTCACAGAATTACAATAAGATCCAGTTTCTAAACATATTGTTCAGGTATCCAGGAAACAAACATCAGCTGATGACTACCTTAGGGAGCCCTAGACCATTATAAGGAAGGGTTGCCTAATGTTCAGGGTTGTATGACAACCAGCCCACCTATTGTCTTATAAAAGCTTGCCAATCTACACCTCAGTATTGCAAGTCAATCACACTCATTCTCCTACCTTATAGATATAAGATTGGTGTCATTTCAAACAAAATTATGGCCTGTAATATTCAGTGTAATGGATCTGAAATCTGGGTACATTTTGCTACAATTGTAGAAAACTGTTTTTCAATGGGGTCTCACTATATTAAAAAAAGTTTTAGAAACATCTGTTCATTAAATTGTTTTTTTTATTGCTTTTAAAATAACAGAAAAAGGAATAAAGCACAAAAATGCAGTACCTGTTTGCTGTTGTAACTATTATTCATTACATTCTTGATTTTTCTTTCTTTTGTGTCATCCAGACCTAGAGATTTTTAAAATATTTTTCTTGGTGTTTTTGACTACATTTACAAAACTCTCAGTGCCTATTTTTTCTTTCTGATCTATGGTAACTATGAGCATGTCTGTTCTCTGAAGAATTATTAGAATGATCCTTCTTCTTACAAAAATACAAAAAGTCTTTGATCTTTTTTCCTATACAGGCTATAACTATAGCTTGTTTAGGAATATGTCTTACTTTCCATTAACCTTCTTTATCCTACATCAGAAGATTTTGTAAACAATTTCCTCAGTGTTTTACGACTTCAAATATCCTTTGCCTTGAATATGATAAGGATATAAAGGCTGCAAAAACTATGTCTTTGCACAGCTGTTTTGGCAGTTGCTCCTGTCTGTCTCTGCACATACCCCAGGATGGCCAAGAAGTACATGAATATAGAAAAATTATATGATGGAGCATCTGGCTCCCATCTTTTGTCCTATCCTACTTCCACATGTTGCAATGCATCTATTTCACAAATGTAAGTGCAACCAATGCTCTACATAATGCCAACTGCAGCTATTATTTTTTTATTGGGGGATTGTGTGTCGGACAACAGAGGTATTACTTTGAAGCAAGGGACAATTTTTCTAGGCTAGCACATTCAGGAGAGACCACCGCAGTGCTATCCCATGTCTCAAGTGGCCTGTGATGTTTTTGCCTGGAGCTAGCCATAAACCATTTACAAACACAAACACTCTGGAAAGTTTCTTTCTCCAACTCAGCTGGTTAGCTGTTAATCTACAACAGTTTGTAAAGGATCAACAACTATTTCCTAAACTTATCTCACCAGGGAGGTGATTTTTTTTTAAGAAGAGTATTTGAAATAACATAATCCTTTCCTATCAAATTGCCTCTCCTTCCACCCTCAAAGCAGAATCTTCCATTGGCTTGCATTAATGTTAATATTTTAACATGATTGCAGAGTGGCTCTGAATTTGCAAATAGAGGCATCATACTAGGGACCGGTGAATAATTTTTCTATTTTCCTTCCTTTTCCTCCCACTATAGGGGATTAAATATTGTTTTAGTGACAGGTGTTTTAAAGTCTTGTAATAGAAAAAAAAACCCCTCTCTAGTCGGAAACTAACAAAACATTTAATTTTCTTTGACTGGAGAAAAAAAAAGCCAGTGTTGAAAATACAAGGATCAGATCAGCATCCCATTTGCTTGCAGCAATAATATGCATCATCTAGAGCATGGGTTTCAAACTCGCCATGTCATGTGACATTTCAAGACGTATTGCAACTTTTTTTTTTTATTGAAAAGTTTTAAAATACAGTTTTCCTTTAGAAAACCCCCCTTCCCCCTCCCTCAGTATTGCAACTTTTTTTTGCATTGCTGGAGCTGGAGTGGGCACAGCCTCCTCATGATGCAACATAGACTGTTAAAGGATAGATAGATAGATAGATAGATAGATAGATAGATAGATAGATAGATAGATAGATAGATAGATAGATAGATAGATAGATAAAGAGAGACATAAATTGGATACATTAGTATCACATTCTCTTAATACATTCTAGCATTTGAATGCCAGAAGAGAGCTTATCTGCTTATTTTAGCCCTCATCTCTGGAAAAATTGGTTCAGATAAAATTAGTAGTTTTCCATGCATTATATAATTTACTTTATTTGATGTCCTCCCATTCTGAGTGCCTAGAAGATAAAATGCTTATAAAATAGTATTTCAGACTTTTTAAAATGATATTTTTAATTATGTATTTCTTATGCTTCCAATAAAAACTATGCCTATGGTTAGTTTGCACCAGAGTATGCATTTGACATTTTTTTACAGCTAAAGTGGATCAGATCTAAGACACCAAGAAATTGTATGGCTGTAGGCTAAACTAGCAAGTTAAAATAAAATCTTAGAAAGTAGCAGTAGGAAATCCCTTCCATGTTACTGCTAAGAAAATTACATATAGGTGCTCATTAAATCTCTGGAAGTTGAGCTAAACTTAAAAAAGTTTCTATCTTTTTATTGGGTAGAATAAAAGATGATAGCTGTTTTGATTAAAGTATAAATTATGATAACATTTTCCAAAAACCCACATTATTAATGAATCATATATTATTATAAAAGTACAATATTCCAGAGTGCTGATGACTTTGTATGTGAGTTTGCATTCAGTTCACAAATTGAACCCTTTCCCCTTATTTCTTTATAATTACTTTATAATTACTTTAATATATTGGTGAAATGATTACCCAACTCATTAGTAACAACTCATGTTACTAATAAATAGGTGCAATAAAATCTATACTGTACCTTAATGCTATTCCAAAATATTGTTATATTTATTTTGACTTTATAGATGCCTGCCCAATTATTGTGAACATGGAGGTGAATGCTCACAGTCCTGGAACAGTTTTTATTGCAATTGTGCGAATACAGGCTACATGGGGGCTACCTGTCATTATTGTAAGTCTAAATATACTTAATAATTTAAACATTGGATTTTAGACCACAATAGTATTTGTTTATAGAACACTTTTTTCAGTTTTTTTTTTCAAAAATGCATAGTGCTATTCTATTTTATGCAATCATCAGAATTATCTATGTAGTACTTTCTTGGTTTCTCTTTAAAAGCTGAATATTATACTTGCAAGATTGCCAACATTCAATTCTATAAAAATCAAGCTTTTACAAGAGTCCTCACATTGCAAGTGGGAACTCTGTCACTGTGCTGTTCTCTCTCTCTCTCTCTCTCTCTCTCTCTCTCTCTCTCTCTCTCTCTCTCTCTCTCTCTCTCTCTCTCTCTCTCTCTCTCTCTCTCTCTCTCTCACGCACACGCACACACACTCATAAAACTGTCATTTAATGGGTTTATTAATATTCCCCAGCAACACCCTTCACCAAAAATCCAGAACTGTCCTAATGAAATCCAGCCACAAGCCAATCAATGCTAGTCCACAGAGAAATGGCCATTGAGTCCACAGGGCACTTGAAAGTTTCCCAATCAAAATAAACCCCCAGGCAAAATTAAATCCACAATACAAGAGGGTTTATGAGGCAAGAAAAGTCAGAGTTCACAAGGCACTATCCAAATCAAGGCACGGTGTCAGTCCAAAGCAAGGCAAGAATCACAATGAACAGAAAACACACAGTTAGGAAGTAAACATGTTTCCAACAATGCTTCCATCTGTCTACTGTGCTAAATAGCCAGATTCCAGTGCAGCACATCAAGAAGGGTAAATCTTTCTCCTCATGAGTAATCTGGCTGACCTTCTCTACTCCTGCCTTTTCTCTGCCCTATGTGTTCTCGGATCAGGTGCAGGAGGCAGTTCCTCTTCCTCATCACTGACAAGCTGCAGCTGCATGATTTCCCCACCTGAAGCCTCAGGGCTGTCCTACAGCTGTGCTTCAGCCAAATCTCCGTCAGATGGCTGTTTGGAGACATTGACCAATTCCTCTCCAGACATGCCTGGAATGGTTTCATCTTTCTCAGAACTAACCACTGGATAGGTATCTGGGGAAAAATCTGGAGGAGTCATCACAGTCACTAACCAACACAGTTGCCATCATTACACAAGGATGCTGCAGGAACCTCACTTGATCCTGATTTCCTGCCAGCTTCCCCACTGATTTTTGTTGTGGGAAGCTGGCAGGGAACATCAGAAATTGCTATCACATGAATTGGTGGATACTACAATGACCAAAATTCCACACAGCTATCATAAATCTGCCTCATTCAGCACTGTAATAACTTTGAACAAATGGTCATAAGCCAAGGACTATCTGTACACTCTGCAATATCCCTGATTATACTGCAAGCAGTTCATCCACACATCCTGCTTCCTGAATTGTGAAGACACCATATTTACTTTTTCTGTGGACATGTTCTCACAATAGTTTCTTCATCTTCATCAGGCAGCAGAAAGGCAGTCTAGGGTGTTTTAGCATGGAACTCATGTTTTTCCTGGAAAACAAATGACAGCTTCTCATCTGGATAAGGCAAGGCATGTTGAGGAGGAGGATGTGTGAGGAGATATAAGCAGTGATGTGATTGTAATTTGTCCAGTGAGTGTTCTGGGGACTTCTTCCTATTACCCAGGTCCTGGACTTGGTGTTTTTGCTCTTTGGCTGCAGGGGAGAAGCTCAGCTTTAGCAGCACTTCTTCCCCACCTCCCAACACTTTGATATGAGTGTTTCTCAACCATAGCAGCTTTAAGATGTGTGCATTGATCTAGGCCAGGGGTCAGCAACCTGAAACAGTGAAAGAGCCACTCGGAACTGGTTCCCTCACAAAAGGAAAAACTGGGAGCTGCAAAAAAATGTGCGCACATGCGCGCATGCATAGAACAGGGTTTGACTGAAGAGTGGAACCAAGGCGAGATATGCACCTACCCTGCATATTTGAATTGATTGGTTGAACTTTTTTAGTCCCACTTTTTTTTGGACTGTACATGACAGAGGACTGGGAGCCACAGGAGATGGCTGAAAGAGCCGCATGCGGCTCCGGAGCTGTGGGTTGCAGACCTGTGATCTAGGCAATGCATAGCCCTGAAATTGACAAAACTGTCTTTGAATGAATGCATGGAATTAAAAACATAATTGAAAAGACTCTACTCTAGAATTCCTGAATCCTTCTAGGGAATTGCCTTCCCAGTGGCCCCTCCTACTTAGGAAGCCCTGGTTTCTCGGTTTCTCTCTTCACCAAACATTCTTTAAAAAGCTCTTTCATTCATAGGAAGTAACCAGTTGCAGGCATAGTTTGAACATATAGTAAATATTTCTCTCTCTCTCTTTCTCTCTCTCTCTCTCTCTCTCTCTCTCTCCCTTCCTCCCTCCCTCCCTCTTTCTCTCTTTCTTTCTCTCTCTCTCTCTCTCTCTCTCTCACACACACACACACACACACACACACACACACTCTTTCTCTCTTCCATATGAGTTTTTTTTTTCCTTCATAATTGCATCTTTTGTTTGGCTTTCTCTGATGGCCACTAACTCCTATAATTTCCTATCTGAATGCTACTGCTTAAAAAGTAAACAGAGACACCTTCCCAGTTATTTTCTTTTGATAGGTATAAATGTTGTTTACCGATCCCAAATGTTGATCCAACTTTTATTGCATTATTTTCTCCTTATTTGCTTGCGTGTTGAAGGTATGTTCAAGATTTCAGCTTCCATCTTGACAATTGTTCATTCACTTAAGTAAATGATGCTCTTACACTTGTAATGGGAGATGTTCTTTTGCAGCTATATATGAGCAATCATGTGAAGCTTATAAGCACAGAGGTAACACTTCAGCCTTTTACTACATCGATTCAGATGGGAGTGGCCCCCTAGGGCCATTTCTTGTATACTGCAATATGACAGGTAAGGTGATGCATTCTTTTTACTCCCAGTTATATGCTCATTATATTGAAATCTAACAAACATGAAGTGCTCCTACTCTAAAGCTTGTAAGTTGGAAAATACAAAGAGAGTGAAGGTGACTTCTCAGTTCAGAATATTGAAAATGAATTAGACAGGAAATTACAATAACAATAGGTTTAGACTAAGGATGCAGAAACCTGCCTGGGTTGCTTTTTGCAACACTGACATATTTTTTTTAAGCCTGAGTTTATTCCACCTATTTCTATAACAATTTGCGTTTTAATTTTTTTTACGCCAAGTAAAACTGTGTGGGAATGCTTGCCTATACATTTTTTGTGCATCAGAGCTGACATACATTTTTATTCATATTTACTCTAATTTTGTATATTTTTCCCACTGACGTATGCATTTGTGTAGGCAATTTTCAATAAAAATGGATTTTGGCGATGTGCTATATACTCTCTTGTATAACTTTAATATAGGAGTAGAAACATATAATCCCGAAAAGTGAAAAAGTTGAAAGACAATTAAAATTTAGTGTATATATTAGATTAGGAAATGTAGGTAGTTCATTTGATAATTACAAATCAACAATGAATGTTCTCCCTCTGTTAGGTCCGTCTGTTAAGTAATCATTTCTTCTCTATAATGTTTTCATTTTTGCTTTTCTTTTTTTTCTTTTCTTTTTTAGTAGTTTTGCCTTGGCTGCATTAGCATTCACAAGTAGAAAAGAAATTGAGAAAAAAGTTACCCTATAAGAGAAACACTAAATTTATGGCATATTTTCATTTATTCTACACTTACAAACTAATCATTCCATTTCTTTCCCTATAATGTCTTGATTGTGCAAGTTGAAAGTCATTTATTATATTGATTTGAGTGTTTCTTTGTTTTGTTTTGTTTTTCCTATTAAAACACCAGTCACCATCACTAGACAGCATGATCTAGCCAAATATTCACAACAAACCATGGAGTACTCATTAGGATATTTATTTCTTACAATAAATATAATTGACATCTTTTTGAAATAAGATGGATAAGTAGATTCATGGGGAAAATTTTAATCATATCACAAAACTTTGAATCTATTTCTGAGGAATTTTGGCTAAATTAGGTCTTCGGTATTGCCAGAATAATTATTTTTAAAAATTGGAAAAATAGTAATGTTCCTGATATTAAGTACTAGATTTAAGAAATGTGTAACTTGTCTTTTTTTTTTGCAGGGTAGGGGTAGTAAATTATTTTGCTTTTTGTTAAGTTTTGTGTGTGTGTGTGTGTGCCTGTGTGTGTTTGTGTGTGTACTTCTCTTTCTGGTTCCCCCTTTCCATTTTGCTGTAAGACTTGTTAAGATAAATAAATAGGACTAGGAGTTTAATATTCCAACAGGTCTGGATGCTAACTCAGAGTCAATGCTGATTTAAGAGAGGCTGTTTTTTTATTTTTCTTTCCTTTGCCAACACTATATAATTGCATTCCTTAATTATAAGAAAATATCATGTTATCTATAGTGTAAAGGTGTAAATAGTGTATAGGAATAGTGCAGAAATGGTATGCTTATTGTGCACATACCAAGAATAAAAGAGAGAAGTAGATAATTTGTTTTATTTCTGAAAAGCTTTGCTCTAACATTTCCTTTAATATGATAGCATATGGGCAAACAAATTGTAGTATCTCATTCACTTAGTACTGAATTGGAAAAAAATAACTCTTCCAAAACACATATAAAGAATTAATCATGGTTCCCTTTTCCTTTCTTGTGGTCTTTTGATGATGTTCAGGCAGAAAGCTACGAAGCAATCCTCCAGTGCTGAGTACCAGATAAAGGATCAACAGCTCTCTTATTTGCATTGCTTCTCATTCTTCACTAAGCACCTAATTCACTCCATTAGAGCACTGCAGAAGTAGACTGTAGCAGTGCAGTCAAGAACGATATCATAATAATGAAGCATAATAAATAATAAACCTTTATTGTCAAAGTACAACATGTGTACATTGAGATTAGCTGAGCCTCCCCCCGTGCTCTCCCCCCCCAACACACAGTGACAACAAACCCTCCATCCCACCACACCATGTGAACCAACTACACCACACACCGGCCTCCCAAGTCAATTCTGCATAAGATTATGTCCCATTTAAAAGCCTAACAGCCCACGGATAAAAGCTGTTTTTCAGCCTGTTGGTACGGCTGGCTATATTCCTATATCTCCTACCGGATGGTAGGAGAGTAAAGAGATACCGTCCAGGGTGTGAGTCATCCCTGAGAATCTTCCTCACTCTTCCAAGGCAACGAGCCCTGGCGATGTTATCCAGTGGTGTCAGGGAACAGCCCACAATGTCTTGTGCTGTGCTCACTACCCTCTGTAATACTTTCCTGTCCGTGGCTGTCAGACCAGCATACCAAACCACAATACCATACGAGAGGACGCTCTCTATAGTAGCACACTCTTTTTACAGCATGCATTTACTGAGCAATAAAGTTGTCAGAATGAACAGCTATACTACAATCCTTCAAAATTATGTCATGCTTTTTTCCCTCTTGATGTAGGCTTAGGGTGACACCATATTTGCTGAGTGCCCAGTATCTCCTCATTGGCCCATGAGATGCCACAAAGGAGGTTCCTGAACAGCAGCCCTCATTCCCTTCCAACTATAATTGTAAATTCTTTCCAGACAGTTTCATCCCTCCTCCCTTCATAAATATTGAAGCAATTGGTGGAGTCATATCAATATGACCTTGAGATAAACTTCAAGAACAGATATTGTAAATGGTAGTTGAGAATAAGAATTGGGAGAAGCATAAAGTTTGGGGGACATCAAGAGCTGTACCTCATCTTCCTCTATCTATACAAAAAGCACAATATAGATGATAATAAAGATTGAACACAAATTGCCGTCTGATCTTGCTGGATTTGATGCTAACGTTATACAGAGCTTGAAGTAGGATGCAACATTTCAAGTCACCAGACAATGTCAATATGTTGTTATTGTTATTTGTGAAGTCATGTCCAACCCATTGTGACCCATGGACAATGTTCCTCCAGGCCTTCCTGTCCTCTACCAACTTCTGGAGTCCATTTAAGCTCAATTACATAACAGTTACATAATTTTTCAATGTGCTTTGTCCAACTATAGTCTTAAGCATTTCAATCAACCTCTGAAATACAAATTCTTGTGTTGCTTCTTGGCTCCAATTTCTTAGGATTTCTTATTTGGAGTAATACAGCAGTAATAAAAAGCACAGATGGCAAATATTTTCCACACTGTGACTAGAAGCAAAGGGAAGGACTGCAACATGGTGGTGACCATAAAGTTCAGATTAAAATAGTGGATCATGCCTTGCTTTTCTGGGGATTTTTAAGAACAGTTTATATATACAATTTATATAGAAACCTTTTTATTATCTTGTGGTCATCTGCAAATTTTAAGTTACCATTCCCAACTAGGATAGATTGATGCCTATGCAATCTAGAAATTCTGAAAAATACCTTTCCACAAATCTAGAGAAAACTTGACTAGGTAATGTTGGCAAGGAAACTATAGCTTGCCATGTTCAGAATCCAGGTGTTATGTACATAAGCTGAGGTAATTCACGGACAGCGCCATAACAGCTGAGTTTGACAGCTCGGCTGGCAGCAACAGCTCGGGAGCACGTGATTGGTCGGCTGTGTACGGCGGGAGAATTCCTCTGTTAGGATTGGGCGTTGGGCCGGCAGCCAGAGTATATAAGGAGCTCTGGCACTCATTGTCTTGGTCCTGTCCCAGCTGAATAAAGCCTGTTCTTGGATATCCATGTCAGCTGTTCCTTCGGTCTGAGCGCCAGACATTACAGTTGGTGACAAGGATGGGATTCTGCTTCATAGAGCGAAGTCACTAAGCTGAAGTCACTGGGAAGTGGATAGAGGAAACTCATCCTGCAACTTCCCACTGAAGCAGTATCTGGACCAGAACAGCATGGCAAAGCTCGAACACATCCAAGAATTTGACATCCGCTATCCGGAGCGCTGGGAGTCACACTGGGGGCAGGTCGAAGGCTACCTATTAGTAAATCACATCACGGAGGACTGACTGAAGGCTTCTGCCTTGCTGTGCCTCAGTGGTCTGGATGTCTACAATGTGGCTGTTGGGTTGTGCAGTCCTGAGCCTGTCACAACTGTTTCCTACGCCGACCTCACAGACAAACTCAGCAGGCACTTCATGCCAAGGAGGTCAGAACTTTTTTGGCGGCTTCAATTCGTTCAGAGGAGCCAGATGCCTGGCGAGTCCGCAACCGATTACAACCGCCCGTATGTGCCAGTTTCCGGATCTTGAAGATCAAATTCGGGATCGAATCGTCTTCAGGCTAAGCGACGAGCGGCTTCAGAGGAAGTTGGTGACAAAACCTATGATGTGTCTGACTGAAGTCATTAGCGAAGTCATGGCTCACGAGGCCGGGCGTGGGAAGAACGTATCCCGACCGGGCAACAGCCCAAATGGGTCGGTACATCAAGGCAGCGCCACGGACGGTGACAACGAGGAGGACGATGACGACCCAGAAGTCAATACCACCCAACAAAAGTTTGAAAAATTTCAAACCTGACATGACCTCAGCAGAACTCAACAAAAACTGTGGGCCAACAACAACAAAAGCGCGGGCTACCCAAGCATCAGAGATCCAGAGGCAAGATGTGCCAGCTGCAGGGGCACTCACACCCGGGGAACCTGCCAATTCTGCAACACCAAGTGCCACTCCTGTGGCAAGACCAGGCACATTTGGGCCGTCTGTCGCAGCCGCAACCACAACAACCTGAATGAACTCGACTGCCATTGCCAGGTATAACACACACTCCCGATCCCTGGCTTTGAGCACCCTGGGTCTTCTGCACAAATTATTGACAGGGAAAAGTTGTTAGGTTGTCATTCTGTAAACCACCGCCTGCTTAGGGCAAAAATTAAAATCAAGGTCCAACTACAAGGACTTCCCTGCAAGATGGAGGTCGACTCTGGATCTCCAGTCTCCATAATATCTTCTGAGACCTTTCAAACAATTTGCAACCTAAGCAGGAGGCGAGTTCCCTTAAAACCAACCAAAGTCAAGTTAGCAGATTTTCAGCGGGCCCCGATAAAACTAAAGGGGAAGGCCACCCTGTCAGTTAAGTTTAAGGGGTTCCGGGGTCCCTTGGACGTGTTAGTAACTGTAGTAAAAAGAACCAGTCTAGTGGGACTAGACTGGTTTGAGGCCCTTGGAATTTGGCTGGGGGGAGTTAATTCCACCCAGACCAAAAGCCTCGAATCCGTCTGCAAGGAATTTGCAGACATATTCGATGGCTCCCTAGGGAAATACACAGGCCCTCCTGTAAGCTTAAAATTTAAACCCAATATCGTACCAGTTAGGATTAAGGCAAGGAGAGTTCCATTCACCCTCAAGCAAAAGATTGAGGATGAACTGGATTGACTCGTAAAAATGGGAGTTTTAGAACCCATGGATGGGGGTAATTGGGAAACCTCCATCGTTACCCCAGTTAAATCTAATGTAAAGTTAGAATTTGTGCTGATTACAAGGCCACCCTCAATTGAGCTTTAAACTCACATGCTTACCCTGTCCTGTTGGTGAAACACGTCCTCTCTGCGATACAGTCCGGCGCCATATTTGCCAAGCTCGACTTGGCGCAGGCGTACTTACAACTACCTGTTACCAAGGAGACTGCAGATGCTCAGACTATTGTTACACACTGTGGGGCTTTAAAAGTGAACCGTTTGTGGTTCGGAATCTCAGTAACTCCTGGCATTTTCCAGGAATTAATGGAAAAAAACTTTGAAAGGCATCCTGGGGGTGTGTCCATACTTCAACGACGTTCTGATTGCAGGAGAATCAGAAGAGGTCCTGGCTGAATGATTGCAAGCTGTACTTTGGAGATTTCATACAGCTGGGCTCAAATTGAAAAAAGAAAATTGTAGCATAGGGGTAACTTCCACTGAATTCTTAGGTTACAAGATAGATGCTCAAGGAATTCCCCCCACAGACTCAAAGGTAAGGGCAATTAAGTTGGCTCCAACCCCCAAAAACAAAACCGAACTACAAGCCTTTTTAGGACTACTAAATTTCTACCATGCTTTTCTGCCTCAGAAAGCATCCATCACTGAGCCCCTACACAGGTTGCTAGAGAAAAAAGCCCCTTGGACTTGGTCCAGCATTCATGAAAAATGTTTCAGGGACCTGAAAAAACTGCTCTCCAACAACTCAACTGTCACCCATTTTACTGATGGCAAAGCTATTTGCTTAGTGTGTGACACCTCCCCTTATGGGGTGGGGGCCGTATTAAGCCATTTGGGTAGTGATGGGATACAAAAAACGATTGCATACTACTCTAGAACACTTTCTAAGTCAGAAAGAAATTGTGCACAAATTGACAGAAGCCTTGGCAATAGTTGCCGGGGTGAAAAAAATTCACGACTACCTTTATTGTAGGGAATTTACAATCTTCACTGACCACAAGCCCTTGTTAGGGTTATTCACTTCAGATAAACAAACACCTCAGATCCTGTCTCCCAGGATCTTGCATTGGTCTACCTTCCTCTCTGCATACACATTTAAGTTGCTTTACAAACCTGGCAGGGAAATGTGCAATGCAGATGGATTAAGTAGATTGCCCTTGCCAGAGGAGGACCAGGACCCAGCACCTGCTGGCCAAATTCTGGCCATTCAGGAACTACCTGAATGCCCTCTACAAGCAAAGGGCATTGCTTCTGCTACCAAAACTGATAAAACCCTTAGTAGAGTACTGACTTGGGTAGCCTCGGGATGGCAAGCAAAAAGCCCAGGGACTGAATTCCAGGCCTTCTTCATTAGGAGGCATGAATTGTCTTCACACCTTGGCTGTCTCTTGTGGGGAAACAGGGTCATAATTCCAGATAAATATAAAACTAAGGTCCTACAGGCACTTCATGAGGGCCACCCAGGAATTGTGAAGATGAAAGCATTAGCTCGCAGTTATTTGTGGTGGCCAGGCCTGGACAAAGATATAGAATGTCATGTAGCTGGATGCTACTCGTGTCAAAAGTCCAGGCCAGAGCTACCACATGCCCCCGGTACACAAATGGGAAATAATGCACAATCCTTGGTCAAGGGTCCATCTGGACTTTGCTGGGCCATTCCAAAGGCAAATGTTCCTAATTGTCGTGTATAGCTGTTCCAGGTGGTTAGAGGTAATCCCAGTTAGCAGCACGACTTCAGCCAGCACAGTACAGGTACTCAGGGAGCTCTTTGCCACTCATGGTCTGCCTGACGTATTAGTCTCAGACAATGGGCCTCAGACAATGGGACTTTGTTTGGGCCAGGGGTCAAGGGGCACGGGGAGTTAAAGATTTATGTTCAACTACAAAGCATGTTATGGAAGTTAACCATTTATTGTCATTTCGGGGGGAGGAAAGGGGTGTTATGTACATAAGCTGAGGTAATTCACGGACAGCCCCATAACAGCTGAGTTTGACAGCTTGGCTGGCAGCAACAGCAGGGGAGCACATGATTGGTCAGCTGCATAGGGCGGGAGAATTCTTCTGTTAGGATTGGGTGTTGGGCCGGCAGCCAGAGTATATAAGTAGCTTTGGCACTCACTGTCTTGGTCCTGTCCCAGCTGAATAAAGCCTGTTCTTGGATATCCGCGTCAGCTGTTCCTTCGGTCCAAGCGACAGACATTACACAGGCATGTTAATGCAATGCTAATATTGAAAGCAATTCATCCAAGAACCCTGATACTGAATTATTGGAACTACTGGCATACCTCCTATCGGGAAATAGAAGCCCAACTGCTCATTATTTTTTTGGTCAAATCAAAGACCTGAATGGGTTTTAATTTAAACACTTCAAGGATCAAACAGCTGAAGTGAAGTGCAATTTGAGTCATCTGTGTATGTCTAGGAACAGCTGCCACTGTTCTCTTCAGTCACTCCTTATTCAATATGTTAAGCAAATCCCATTGATCAGTTCCCCATCAAGAAATGCTGTCTGACAGGATGAGTCTTCAGCTTTTGTTTTCTTCCTGTTTCCTCACAGCCCTCCTTCCCTTTTTCCCACCAGGGGCAATGCAGACAGATGCCCATATTTTTTTGACGCTGCTCCTTTGTCATAGATATTCATGTAGCTTTTCTTCTCAGGCAGTTGCAAAGGGAGGTCTCATTATCCTCTGGCATTCAGAGAAATCAATTTCAATATCATAACCTCAGGTCCAAAGCTTCAAATCCAATATCAACTCTTCCATGGAAGGCATTGTATTTATGCCCCAGTTTGGTTGTGGATAGAATCATAAAATCTTCCCTCTTTTCAATCACATTTTTTAAAACAACCTAACCCTTATATATAAAAAACCCACGTTTAAACATGTTTACACAACTTTCCCAGCTATCTTCTGCTAAGGTAACTTTTAAAGTAAATCTAAACATCCCAAATGAATTAAGGCTTCTGTGGGGCTACATGGGTTACCAAAGCTGTGTGTTTGTGTGTCTGTCTGTCTGTGTGTATGTTTGTGTATAAAGCTTTAGACTATTGACCCAGTCTATAAACAAGCAGATAACCAAATAAAGCACTAATGTTCATTATTGACATGAATCACCTCATCATATATTCTTGCTACAGCTGATTAACATGTCTTTAATAATGTTTATTTGCTGCCAAACGTTCATAAAAGCTGAAGCCAAGGTGTCTTCTTAAGAATAGTACAAGACCTAATAGTAGGATATTGATTTGAATTTCTTCAGAAAAGCTACATTTATAAATAAATGTAGTGAATCGGCTGATCTAGTTAATAGTACCAAGCTGGAAGCCACAAAGGACAAAGAATGATCCAATAATAAAAAAAATGGATATAACATCCCCTGAAACTGAAGAACATTGTGTATTCTCTACAATGTATTGCCCTGCAGCACTGTGAATAGGTAACATGTCAAATTCACCTTAAGCTACCAATTCTGTACTAAGACAGCAGCAAAAAGATGCAGAAAATGCAAGCCTGCTGCGAACAAGTGTTTGTCTGGCTTTTCACAGGCTATATATGGTAATCCTGAACTATATTTATGAATAAGAGAGAAAAAGAAAGAAGAAGCAGCTTCCTCAAATAGTACAAAAGATGAGGGTTGATAAAATTTGGCAAAACACCTTTTTTCCCCCCCTGCAAGGTGGGATTAAGAATTTTTACCTAATGACTGGCTCACTTCCATTGAAACTATGCCTGGTTTACAATGTGCTTCTTCATTTGTCTTTCAAGATACCACCTGGACAATTATACAGCACAACAACACCGAGTTAACCAGAGTGAAAATTGCTAATCGAGAGAACCCTCACAGTGTGTTTTTCAAATATGCTGCCAGCCTAGAACAGCTCCAGGCTACAATTAACCATGCAGAACAATGTGAACAGGAGGTTGCTTACCACTGCAAAAAGTCGCGTCTTTCTAACAAGCAAAGTAAGTAATGGAGATACATCTTATTATGCTACATAATGCATTATCCTTAACTATACTGTGTATATATATATATATATATATATATATATATATATATATATATATATATATATATATATATGTAAATTATTCAAATTGCTAATAAAGAATTTTAGGGAGGCTGAAATGATCAAATGATCATTTCGAACTTCTTATGTTCTCATCTGTCAGTCATACCCTTTTTTTTATCTGAGATTCGAACCTGGGCGAATCTCAGATAAAAAAAGGGTATGACTGACTGATGAGAACATAAGAAGTTTGAAATGATGATTTCAGCCTCCCTAAAATTCTTTATTAGGAATTTGAATAATTTACACAAATAATGAGCTGTCATAAGTTGACATATATATACAGTGTGTATATCCATATGGTGTAGTAACAACAACTTGCACCTAAACATCGGCAAGACGAAAGAGATGGTGTTAGACTTCCGGAGAAAAAAGGAGGAACCTGCCCCACTTCACATCGGAGAGAACTGTGTAGAGAGAGTTTCCTCCTTTAAATTTCTGGGAGTCTATCTCTGTGAAGATCTGACCTGGAAAGTTAACACAACTCAGGTGGCTAGAAAGGCCCAACAGAGGCTTCACTTTCTTAGGGTCTTGCGGAAGAACAGGGTAGAACAACAGCTAATGACCCTCTTTTACCGGTCTACTATAGAGAGCGTCCTCTCGTATGGTATTGTGGTTTGGTATTCTGGTCTGACAGCTGCGGATAGGAAAGTATTACAGAGGGTAGTGAGCACAGCACAAGACATTGTGGGCTGTTCCCTGACACCACTGGATAACATCGCCAGGGCTCGTTGCCTTGGAAGAGTGAGGAAGATTCTCAGGGATGACTCACACCCTGGACGGTATCTCTTTACTCTCCTACCATCCGGTAGGAGATATAGGAATATAGCCAGCCGTACCAACAGGCTGAAAAACAGCTTTTATCCGTGGGCTGTTAGGCTTTTAAATGGGACATAATCTTATGCAGAATTGACTTGGGAGGCCGGTGTGTGGTGTAGTTGGTTCACATAGTGTGGTGGGATGGAGGGTTTGTTGTCACTGTGTGTTGGGGGGAGAGAGCATGGGGGGAGGCTCAGCTAATCTCAATGTACACATGTTGTACTTTGACAATAAAGGTTTATATATATATATATATATATATATATATATATATATATATATATATATATATATATATATATATATATATATATATATATATATATATATATATATACAGTGTGTGCTCATGGAGTGCGTCACCAGTCTGTTTGTTGAGGTCAGCTGTATTTCTTTGAGTTGTCATGCATCCATTTTTGGGGGATGTCGTTATCAAGAGTGAATTGCTGATAGTTCCATGTGTTGTAGCCATAGCTCTAGTCATTGCCCGTGTTCTCATACCAGAGAACACGGTTCTAAATGGTTGTTGCTCCTCTTCCCTGTGTTCTACATTGCAGGGTGGTTGTGTGTTGGTGCAATCTTGATTTTGATACAATGAGGCGCTCTGTGAATTCTTGCACTGTTTGCCTTCATATTGCGCATGTCGTTCCTCTTCCCAATTCCTTAGTGCCTGGTATGCATGGGGGAGGTCTATGTGCCAGTTGATAGAGGAGCAGTTTGAAAACCAAGCTTTCTTAAACAAGTGGCCACCTTTAGTGTTGTCACTGGCAATTGCCTTGGTCCCTGTTAGATTAAAGACATGGTTATGTGTAGCCATGTGTGCCCACACCTGTGAATGTTGTTCTTGTCTTCTAATAGCGAGCTTGTGTTCTGTTGTGACTCAGGGCCAGCCTGTGGGTCCGACAGCCGGCTCCGATGTATCGGAGGACTCAGATGTGGGGGAGGAGGGAAACGAACCGGCTGATGATGATGATTTGGAGGCTTTGCAGAGCCCTCAGCCGGGGACCTCTTCTCAGCTGTGTGAGCCCGAGAGTGCGGAGGATGACGACCCACAGCTGGCCCTGTTCAAGGACGCCCGACGCAGGAGGCAGACAAGCAGGGACAAACAAAGAAAGACTATGGGACTCCTCGGGAGGAGGCACAGGGAGACCACGCCCTGAGCTCTCTATAAAAGAAGTGTTTGGGGAGGGGCTGGTTGCTGAAAGCAACTTTTCCCGCTTGAGAAGACAAGCTCTTGTGTTTTTGTTAACTGCGTAATTAAATCTTGGCAGAAGCCTTTTAGCCTTGGACGCTTTCCAGACTCTTCTTTTGATTAGGGGTGCGAGAAGAGGGCTGGTTCAGAACATGTTCATGCACTGTAGTCGTCAGTCATTTTGCCATCTCCCCGATGTAATTGCAATTGCAATTCTGGCATGACATCTTGTACACGACTGAGGATTTTTCTTCATTGGGGAGTGGATCTTTAGGGTGCATGACAAGAACACAGGCAATGACTAGAGCTATGGCTACAACACATGGAACTATCAGCAATTCACTCTTGACAACAGACACCCAGAGACAACTACATCTTCTAAAAACGGATGCATGACAACTCAAAGAAATACAGCCGACCTCAACAAACAGACCGGTGACGTGCTCCATGAGCAGAGTGCAGACACCAACAGTATAAATGTGATCTCCCCACCCCAGCGTTTTCATCTTGACGATGTTGGCAGTTAGCCAACAAAAGCTTGATCTTTTAGCAATAAAAACTGTTTTAGTTTTTTCTTATTTCATCCCAGTGTTCGCTTAGTTTGTTAATTTTAACATGCCTGGGATTTAACATGCCTGGGATTCACCCTACTGTTTAGTAAATCTTCTTGGCCTCTGATTTGAAAGGCATACAATAAATAACAAGAACTAAAAAATAAATCTAAATACTAAATCAGGTAAAGCACCATTTCTCAACCTTGTCAGCACTAAGGCAAATGGACTTCAACTCCCAACTCCACAGCCACCATGCTGCCTAGGAATCATGGGAGTTGAAGTCCACCCATCTTAAAAGCAGCTAAAGTTAAGAAACAGTGAGTAAAGGATTCCATGAAAGATTAAAACCATACCTACTTCGTATACTGTAAATAAAAGGATTCTGTTGTATATATCATACAGGTTTGTTTGCGAAATGCCAAACATTTTTTTAATATAGTACAGAAAGTACTATAATTGAGGGAATTTAGGAAAACAAAATCATACATATACATATTTTTTTTAACAAAGTGAAAAATATATCCACATAGAAATAGTGTATTTCCACATGGAAATACAGGTGCATGATGTGGGAATTTAGACCTTCTGCAGCTGAGGCTTTTTTATTTTGTGCTCCATCAGTTATGTTAAAAGAAACCAGAAACTTGCTTTGTAAAATCTGTGTTTGTTTTTGCGCATATGCGATTTGGCACACACACATACCCTTAGGTGCTGGTAGTGTTTGAATTCAGCAGTTACTCTTGTAAATAAGCAATTATCTAGTTTTCTCTACTTATAACAGACATTTATTCTGCAAACCTGACCTCCCCCATGTGCATCCCGTTCACTAAATGTATTGACAAATGCAATATTCAATTACAGTAATAACTATAAGTCTATAGTGTTAAACTTCATTCTGTTTCTGCAGAAAAAGAATTCATTGCACTCTACTCCTATATGAAAAGTATGTAAACAAGCATTCAGACCTCACAAGGTCATGTTTTGCATCTGTCTGATTAGGAACATTCATAGATAAAGTACCACCCTTCACTAATTGTTGCTTAGTGACAATCCTTTAATTGCATTAACAAACTCAATCAATACACAGCTTTATGAATTCAGCTAAAACTATGCCAAGATCATTTAGACAGAACGACAATGTACACATGTGTTACCACCAACCTGTCACTGGTCTGTTAATTGAAGTCCATATAAAGGGGAAGGAAAGGAGCTCTGAGAATGCACAGGTTTGTCATGCCAGCTTTCTTGACTGCTTTATACTTAGCCCAATATGGTTATAGACCAAAGAACACATAGAGTTAATAGGATGGTTAATACTAGTATCCCAGAACATACAATATTATGTTCTGTCTTACTGTAGACATTTTTTTTTCTTCTGTTCAACCATGTCCAATTCTGGACAAGTCCCTGCAGTTTTCTTGGGAAGAGATTTTTCCCCCCACAAAAAGTGGTGCCTTAATAATCACACTAAACTGGCTGTCATGTAGACTTACTTGATGTTAAATCCAGGCTGACAGACAAGGCTCAGATTACAAATCTTCAGTTAGACACAACATAGAAGAAAGCTTCTTTGCCGGCCTCTTTGCTGCCATTGAGTGACTATCTGGATTTCTGCAGACCAGCCTCTAATCTATATATGTCTTGTCCCAATTACACAGGCACACAGTCAGAAGGGTTTGAAGTCTTTATTGAGGCTTTGCCATTCTCAAATAGTGTTCACCCCATGCAGGAACCTGCAGAAAATCCAATGAGTCCAATCCTCAAGTCCGATAACACAGAGCAACTCCATAAAGTCACCCACCAAGTTCGGAGTCCCAAGACATCTCCATGGTCTGACCACAAATCACAAAATCAAAATCCAGTCCAAAGTCCAACAAGTAAAGTCCAAAGTGCAGTTGCAGAGTCAAAGTTTAAATCCAAAGGCAAGAGTCATGATGGCAAAACAGATGCATGGCAAGAAACAGATGAGTTGTTTCCAGCATCACTTTACTCCACATGATGGGTTAGATAGCTACTGGCTGGTGCAACTCATTAGGAGGAGTGAGGCTACTACTTCACAAGTAGACTTGCCAACTCCATTGTGTCTCCCTCCTCTTGGCCCTGCAATGCCCTGGGATCTGGCGGAGAAGTCAGTCCTCATTGCCACTGACCTGATGAAGCTGTGCCCCTTCTCTTCCCACTGTTTCTGGCTGGTCTTCTGAGCCTCTGTCTGCACCTACATCTCTACCCTCTCTTTATCAGCCAGACGCTCATCCAAACATCCCTTCAGCCCTTTCTGAGATTCCTGGCTTGTCCTCCTCCTCTTGCCCAACAACAACTGGTTCAGGGTCCCCCCACATCTTCAAGATGCTTCTCTATGCTCTGATCCAAAGTTCCTGAAGCTGACTCTTCCTCATCATCTGAGCCACCTTCTGGGGCACCCATTACAATATACTACTAAAACTCCTGTTTCTGCTTGTTTGCAACTTTACATTGGGTGAAATGGTCCACCATAGAGCAACAGTTGGCTGACAAATGAGCTAATGAATAGAAAGCAGTTAAACTCCAGGACTCATTACTCCCATGGGATTGAAATCTGTGGCCACTTCAGTGATTCTGTGACACATTGCTGTATGATTATCATATTTTCCTGCCTACCTCTTGCCTCTGTGGCCAGTTGACTGGCAACAAAGCTCAATGGGTGAGCAGCAACTGGCTGCTTTGGAACGGAGGCTGAAATTTGAAACCTTTTAATGGTGGTAGACAGTGAAGGAAGGATGAGTGAGTGACTCAGATGTCTGCTGAAGAAGTAGGGCTGGCTGGGGATTGCCACAGAGCTGAGCCCTCTTTCTTCCTGAAAAGAGGTGGCCCCAGGGAACATACCAGAATAGGGAATGGCAGTGCAGGTTTTTTTTTCACTGCACTGGGAGGAGGACCCCCCCCCCAAAAAAAGCGGCAGGTGGTTTTGTGGTTCATGAGAGGAGGGAAAATGGCACCAACTTATATTTATTTTTATTTATTTATTTATTTTAATTCCATTTATATCCCGCCCTTCTCCGAAGACTCAGGGCGGCTTACAAGCTTAGCAGTAGCCTTCATTCTATGTATATGCCTGCTTATTAGGGCTTTCACACACACCCCAAGCGGCATTATTACAAAGTCAGCTTAATTGCTCCCAACAATCTGGGTCCTCATTTTACCTACCTCGGAAGGATGGATATTTATATGTGGAAAAAAGAACATTCCCTGCGAACTTCCCACAAGTCAATTAAGAAACAGGCAGAAAGTGTGAACTCTTCTGAGGTAATGATGGCACGGTATACCTTAGGGCTTGAAATTTCGCAGAGTTGTGACCAGGATGCCTAACTTCCATGGGATTAAAATTTGACAAACTCATTTCTAATGCTCCCTGCCAACTTCCCATAAAGGAGGTCAGTGGGGAAGCCAGCAATAAATTGTAAGTTGCTCCTGCAACTACTGCTTTTTGGCCAGCCCATGGATATTCTGTTTCTCTGTTTAAGTAAGGAAACATCGCTGAAACAAGTGACCGAATAGGTCATGGGTTGTCTAGTGAAACAAATAGTGTTGTGTATGTACATAGTTATTAACAAGGGAATTGCAGCCTGCAGTATTTGCTGGATTAGAGCGGGAGATTCTGCTGCAATCATTGGCTGCAATGAGCAAGAAGCGGGAAAATAAACGCTGCTGATTGGTTACAGTTCAAACAGTTCCACTATAAAAGGTTGCAACATTTGACAGTTGCTAGTTGACTTATGTGTATTCAATAAACCAGTTATTACCAAACTGCTCTGAGTCCTCGTCTATCAGAACCAAACAAATTGGCGACGAAGGTGGGATAGACAGAAGACCAGAGAATCGTCGATTTGTTGCGCGAAGGCGGCAAATTCGAAAACGTGTCACAGTCAACCGAGTGGCCGCGGCGAAGAGAAATTCTCCGAATGGCGCAAATAGGGTCATTGAAGGAATTCGACCCAAACTTCCCCGAAGATTGGGAAGAGTACATAGGACAAGTAGAAGGGTTCCTGTTAGTGAACGGAATCACTGACGACAGGAAAAAGGCGGCAGCTTTATTAACGATTTGCGGCACACCGGTCTACAGAATCGCTGTCGGACTGTGTCAACCGCAACCAGTCTCTAGTGTGCCTTACGCCGACCTTTTAGCCAAATTAAAGGTCCACTTCACGCCTAGAAGATCGGAGCTGTTCTGGCGCCGCATCTTCGAGAAAAGGAACCAGAGACCGGGTGAATCCATCCAAAAATTTGTCGCTGCCGTCAGGGAAGCCGCAGTACGGTGCAAGTACGATAACTTAGAGATAAGAATTCGGGACCGAGTCGTACTGGGCTTACGAGATGAACAGCTACAAAACCGAATAATTGCCAAACCCACCGGCGATCTGCAGGAGGTGATAGACGAACTCCTAACGTATGAGTCTACCGGGTATCGCGACCCCCCCCGCAGTAGCATGGCAACGGCGTCAGAAATCAATCAGGAAGGCTATGTGGACTGTGGGGAGGTGGATCAGCAGTGGGAGGACGAGATCGCCGAAGTCTCAAGGCGATTCGGTAAAATGGCGCCAAGACTGACCAGAACCGAGGGGCCCGAGCCTAACCGCCGGCAACAAACCGCAACGCCGCAGAGACAAGCGACCGGGGCACAACGACCTTGGAAGGACACCGCAACCCGACCAAGAGACAACGACAGCCAAAACCGGTGCGGCAGCTGTGGAGGCAACCATCCCCGCGCATCTTGCCGATTCCGGAACGCAAAGTGCAGGGCCTGCGGAAAGACCGGCCACATCCAGGCCATCTGCAGGAGCCGTGCTCGAGATAACCGCCTTAACGAAGTGGATGTGTGGCCCGAAGGTAAGGTGACCCCTTACTTAAGTGGCAAAGAGTTCCCTAGATTAAGGGCTAGAATTCCTAACCTAGGGGAGGTGGCAGGTGTCAGTCACAGGAGGACAGGGAAAAACAGCAATTTTCCAGATGGAAAATTAAAAATCATAATCCATCTGCAAGGGGTTCCTTGCAGAATGGAGATAGATTCTGGAGCTTCAGTGTCAATAATCTCCAGTGAAACCCTGGAGAGAATTGAACAATTAAGTGGAAGAAAAATTCCACTGACTTCAACAAATATCCAATTAACAGATTTCCAGAAAAGCCCAATAAAAATAAAAGGGAAAATCAGTCCTAGAGTTCAATTTAAGAATTTTAAGGGGGTCTTAGATTTAATAGTTACTGAAGGGCATAGGACTAGTCTAATTGGCCTTAATTGGTTCCCTGCCCTGGGCATTTGGGTTGGGGGAATAAATTCAATAATTAAAAATAAGACCCTCGAATCAGTCTGCAACGAGTTTGCAGACGTGTTTGACGGGTCTCTTGGTAAATACAAGGGCCCCCCAATTAAATTTAACCTAGACCCATCCGTGAAACCCATCAGGCTTAAGGCCCGAAGGGTGCCTTTCGCGCTGAAGGAAAAAATCGAGGCCGAGCTCGACCGGCTTGTAGGCCAAGGGGTATTAGAACCCGTTGAGGGAGGCCTGTGGGAAACGCCGATTGTCACACCCCTCAAACCTAATGGGGATGTGAGAATCTGCGCTGACTACAAAGCCACCCTCAACATTGGAATGAAAAAACATGCTTACCCGGTCCCGACGGTGAAGCAGGTCCTCGCGACGATCCAGGACGGCGCCATGTTTGCCAAGTTAGACTTGGCGCATGCGTACTTACAATTGACTGTTTCTGAAGAGGCTGCAGAAGCACAGACGATCGTTACCCACAAGGGGGCGTTCCGGGTCCACAGACTGCAATTCGGTATTGCAGCAGCTCCAGGCATCTTTCAAGAAGTGATGGAGAGGACCTTAAAGGGCATACCTGGTGTATGCCCTTACTTTGATGATGTCCTGATAGCTGGAAAAGATGAAGGTATGTTAGTGGAACGACTGGAACAGGTATTGGGAAGGTTCAGAAGGGCTGGACTAAAACTAAAAAAAGAAAAGTGTAGCATTGGGGTTAAGTCCACTGAATTTCTAGGGTTTAAAATAGACAAGAATGGAATTCATCCTACCCCTGATAAAATCAAGGCAATTAAATTGGCACCAGAACCAAAAAACAAGGCAGAATTACAAGCCTTCCTTGGTTTAGTAAATTTTTACCACACATTTGTGCCTCACAAAGCTGCCATTGCAGAACCTCTCCATAGGCTCTTAGATAAAAAAACCCCATGGCAGTGGCTTAACAAACATAGGGTGAGTTTCCAAACATTAAAAGACATTCTTTCCAGCCAATCCACTGTAACCCATTTCCTTGAAAATAAACCCATTTACCTAGCATGTGATGCTTCACCTTATGGTGTGGGGGCTGTGATCAGCCATTTAGACAACCATGGAATACAAAGACCAATTGCATACTACTCTAGGACACTGACCAAAGCTGAGAGAAATTATGCACAGATTGACAGGGAAGCGTTGGCAATTGTGGCAGGAGTTAAAAAGTTCCATGACTACCTGTATGGTAGGAACTTTACCATACTAACTGACCACAAACCCCTGTTGGGACTATTCACCACGGATAAACAGACTCCCCAAATCATGTCACCCCGAATGCTGAGATGGTCCATCTTCCTCTCAGCATATTCGTTCTCTCTCCAATACAGACCTGGCAAGGACATGGGGCACGTGGACGCTCTGAGCAGGTTGCCCTTAAACATAACTGAGGATGACCCTGCCCCTGTGGGGCAAATAATGTCCCTACAAGACATCCCGGACTGGCCCTTAACAGCCAAGGATATTGCTGTGGCAACAAACTCCGACCCAATTCTAAGGAGGATATTGGCTTGGGTTCTAAGTGGGTGGCCTAGTACCAATCCGGATGCCAAATACATCCCATATGTCAGAAGGAAAAATGAACTATCAGTTCATTTGGGATGTTTACTGTGGGGAAACCGCGTGGTTATTCCTGAAATCCATAGGCCTGCTATCCTAGTAGAATTACACGAGGGTCACCCAGGTGTAGTACGCATGAAGGCGTTAGCTAGGAGCCACTTATGGTGGCCAGGTCTGGACAATAACATTGAGGAATGTGTTGCCAATTGCCATCAGTGTCAACGCTCTAGGCCTGAACAACAACACATCCGCACGCATAAATGGGAGTTAGCTAGGAATCCGTGGTCCAGGATTCATATTGATTTCGCTGGACCCTTCCAAGGGGTGACATTTTTGGTGGTTGTGGACAGTTTCTCCAGATGGTTAGAGGTAGTACCAGTCAGTTCCATGACTTCCGGTAAGACCATACAGATATTAAGGGGCCTCTTTGCCACTCATGGGTTACCTGATATACTTGTGTCTGACAACGGGCCACAATTCACATCTGTTGAATTCCAGGATTTCCTCAAGGCCAACTCGATTAAGCACAAGACATCAGCACCCTTCCACCCATCGTCCAATGGCTTGGCTGAACGTAACGTGAGGACCACGAAGGACGCATTAAAAAGAATCATCCGAGGTGACTGGCATCAAAGACTGGCCGAGTTCTTGCTGACCCAACACACGACCCCATGTACTGCCACCGGCAAAAGTCCAGCTGAAATGAGGTGGGGTAGAAGACTAACCACCAAATTGGACAGATTACACCCAGACAGACTTCCACCAAGTGCTGAATCGGACATTCCTAATAGAACATTCAAAGTGGGGGATTTGATTTGGGCCAGAAACTATGCATCTGGGGATAAATGGATCCCAGGGGTGATTACTGAAATTCTGGGGCCCCTGTCATACACTATTGAGGGGGAAGGGAATTGGAGCAGCAAGAGACACATAGATCAGTTAAGAAAGAGAACCAGTGGATGCGTACCAGAAGAAGGGGATCAAAACAGATTTGTGGGGAACAGTACATTCAGGGTCAGTGATAACAACACGCCGGGTAGTGGGGTAGCCGAATTGCAAGATAACTCAGCCTCTGATAACCAACAACAACAAGCTAGGCAGTTCAATTGGGTAACACCCTTGAGGAGTAGGCCAGCCACTACTGATCTTCAAACACAAACAAACACAAATTCACAAATTAGCAATCGGGAAACATCAGAGTCAGGCAACCAAGAGTCCAGGTCCAACACAGACAATCAGCCAAGCAGACTACCTGGTAAAGGTGTCCCCAGCTGCCAGGGCAATAGATACCCTTCTAGGATTCACAGGCCTCCAAAATACTTAAAAGACTTTGTTCACAAATAACAACGACTGGGGGGTAAGGGGTGTTGTGTATGTACATAGTTATTAACAAGGGAATTGCAGCCTGCAGTATTTGCTGGATTAGAGCGGGAGATTCTGCTGCAATCATTGGCTGCAATGAGCAAGAAGCGGGAAAATAAACGCTGCTGATTGGTTACAGTTCAAACAGTTCCACTATAAAAGGTTGCAACATTTGACAGTTGCTAGTTGACTTATGTGTATTCAATAAACCAGTTATTACCAAACTGCTCTGAGTCCTCGTCTATCAGAACCAAACAAATAGAGCTGGTTAAAAAAATTGTAGCAGATTTGCATTACTGCACAAGGTAAGCAGCCCAGTTTTAAGCTAGGATTTTTAGTATATTTGCCCTTTTTTATTCCAAACAGCTTATGAACATGCAAACTGAATTGTATTTTGGAGACTTGGCTAATTCACTTCTAGCAGCCTTCTTTGTTTGTTGTTATTTGTGCCATCACTCATTGCTTTTTATTTTAATTTTGCTGAATGAACTCTGTCACAAAATACAAAGCATCACTTTTTTAATTACACGGCAAGAAACAAATGTATGAAGAGTTGAATTCATATTCTTTTTCTGCTCAGACTATTCATCTTTCTAGGATGAATAGCAAAGTCTGACAAATTTATGGAACATTCATATAATCAGGGCTTTTTTTGTCATAGAACGCCCAAAATGGAGTTCTGGCACCTTTTTTGGATTGAACCTTGTAGTGTAGGCAAGGCGGGTTGTATGACATGTGTGAGTTCCGGCACCTTTTTTTTCTTACAAAAAAAGCACTGCATATAATTACACATTTTCTTTCTCCTTCTGGAACTATGAACTCATTTTAAAGGCCTGCTGGCCAGATTGTTATGCAGCATGTGAACAAATCAATGAATTAAAGGCTGGGACATCATAGAGCAGACATGTCAAACTTGCGATGTCACATGATGTTGCACGACTTATCAGAACTTTCCCCCCATTGCCGGCAATGGGGTGGGCATGGTTTTCTTGTGACATGTCCAGCCCATGGGCCAGTAGTTCGACACCTCTGTCATACAGAGTCTGAAAACCATGATCTACACTCAGATTTTATGCATCCCCTAATTAGATTTTTTTTAAAAGCAAAGTGTGCAGAAACAAATTCCATATTTTTAAAATGCAGCAATTGCTCTTGTGGATAATTGACTATTCCTAACAAAATTAGGATCCACATGCACAGCATCACATATTTTAATATTACTACATATTGTTTTCTTCAGCATTTATCATAAAGTTCACCTTTCTTTCTTCTTTAAAATGGATTGTCTTCATGCTTCAGATCCATTAGTAATTATCCTTTTCTCTGTATTTTGTGCATTTACCGCTCTATTTAGCCAGCAGCAACTCTTCTTTAATTTATCATACTGGAGAATTAAAACTGGAGATTTTTTTATTCTTGT
This sequence comes from Vipera berus, assembly GCF_964194415.1. NCBI lineage: Eukaryota > Metazoa > Chordata > Lepidosauria > Squamata > Viperidae > Vipera > Vipera berus. Next base: position 61,611,683 of record NC_138203.1, read on the forward strand.
TGTAAATTGTGCTGAGGAAAGATTTGTATGTGAAAAATTATTTTATGGAATTGGATATATTAAACCAAATTATACTAGTAAAATTACATAAACCATTTCTATTTTTTAAAAAAACTTTGACTCAAAAGAATTTTCTTGAGGTATTTTTTTTCTTAATAAAACTAAAAACCACATCAACAGAATTATAAGATGTCCAGTAATATGTTTCTCTATCATGGTCATAGAATCGTGGTCAGCCTGGAAGGGTTCTAACTCAAAGCAGAGGTAGAACATCTGTTGAGGCAGGGACTCACAGAAGATTCAACAGTACTTGATTCAGTATGTGAGACTTGTCAAGCCTTCAGGATCCAGAAGAAAGATATCGGGGATTAATAAGTCTTTTTTGACTACTTTCCATCAGTAAGCAGCAACTGGACCTGGGTGTCAACTCTGCAGGAATCATTACAAAGCCTTCAGTTAGAACAAAATCAGCTATTGCAATAATGTCTTTATCTTCACTGTTATTCTGTTGTTCTATCATGCTTGCTCAGTTCCTGATATAAATCCTTAGATTCTTAAACTATTCGTCTTCTGCCAAGGCCTGAAACCACTCACTTAATCATTGTGCTTTTTTTTTTTTTACTGAGTATCAGTATCACTATCTCTTTGGACTTCTGCATGTAACACTAGGTTGCTATTACAGTAATCCAGTTTCTAACTGATCTTTATTACATCTGCTAAAGCCTAGAACAGGATGCTTTTATAATTGATCCAGCAGTATGTCACGTCCCTAGCTTCATACATTGCACTTAAATCTGGTAACAAAACTTTTCCCATCAGACTTTGCGGGACTAGGAGGTGTACACATTCAGATGGTGATGGGGAGATTTGTAAAATAAAAGAAAATATCCATAGCACTTTCCTGAAGGAAAAGAGAACAGCAACAACTCAAAAACACTATCTAAATATATTCTAAAACATCAGAGAGTATGGGAAAATAGAAATATGTTTTTGTAGGAGAATAAGATTTTAGAGGAAATTGGAAGATAGATTTTGGCACAATGTTACTTGTAATATGACTATCATTGTCATATCTTGGATGACAGTTAAGTAGTCTGTCATAAGACCATTAACATTCCCAGTTGTTCCTACATGAAACTATTCCAGCTGTTTAGCACATGATTATTACTTTTGTAATTCTTATCACAGTAACTTTTTTTAACCAAGTTGAAGCCTTTTTAGACAATATTTATTCTTCTAATCTTCTCACAGCAGTGTATTGATCTTTTATTGATCTCCACAAAATGAAAATTACCTGAATGTTTTGGGAAGGAGGACTTCCGTCTTTTCATAAAGCAAATTTCTGAAGTGTCCCGTTAAAGATAAATGTTTCTAATATCATGGCTGACCAATTCAGGGATTATCAGTTCTCTGTTTCAAGTCATGCTTTAAGGAGAAACCTTCACAGTATGTTACTCATGGTAATGAAACATTAAAATGAAAAAATATTTTGGTGTTTTATCATAGTGGGATAATTTTATTTTATTTTTTTTAAAACATTGTAAGCTATTTGGTTTCCTTGAGCTGAAGCTACTACTACACAGCATTGTCACACTCTAGAAACGCTAACTGGTTCTAACTTGCCTTATAGATGGCATTCCATTCAGCTGGTGGATTGGAAAAATCAATGAGACACAGACATACTGGGGAGGTTCCATTCCTGATGTGCAGAAGTGTGCTTGTGGAATAGAAGGAAGTTGCATTGACTCTCAACATGACTGCAACTGTGATGCTGACAGAAATGAATGGTGATTGTTTTCCCTCTCATTTCTTTTATTCTCGAGGCCAAATTTTAAACTGTGTTTTTGTGTGCTTCTAACTCTTTTTTTCAGGTGTAAAAAAAATATCAGGAAATTGTAATACTATAGAGCTGCCCTCAGTATTCCTCCACTACACTTTCTTAAAATGCTTCATCCCCACATGCCCCCTCAAATCTGAAATTGGCTATGATTTTCTTAGGACTGAACCAAATTTTCCTTAGTAGTCATTTTCAGCACATTCCTAGATGATACAGGATGGGCAAAAGAATTGAAAAAGACCCCATAGTTTTGGAATGTTTGAACCTAATCTTTCCTTTCCTTTCCTTTCCTTTCCTTTCCTTTCCTTTCCTTTCCTTTCCTTTCCTTTCCTTTCCTTTCCTTTCCTTTCCTTTCCTTTCCTTTCCTTTCCTTTCCTTTCCTTCCCTTTCCCTTTCCCTTTCCCTTTTCCTATCGTATAATTCAAGAGTCAAACATAAGGACTTATTATTGTACATGCTTATTAAATGCTAATTTTCTTTTGAGTAAAAACATATTGTTCTGGTAATCAGTTGCTTGATGTTGATAACCTGGGAAAACTTGAAGGAATACAAACCTTAATTCCTTAATATCTGAGAGACCAAGAAGATATGGGTAAGAAATGAAAGGGTTTTGACAAAGATGTTTGACTTTTTTGATAATGGGAAAAGGTGGGTTTATATTGGTCACAATCATGTTTTCATATTTCATTTTGCCAGTAATATTGTATCTACGGCCAAAGAAATATCATTTCAGGACAGTGAAATATGTTCAAAACCCAGAAATTTATGTTACCTTGTGGTTGAAGAATTGGTCTATATACTTTCATGAAAAGAGATATTCTTGTCTACTCAACTTCTGGGCTACTAATATAATAGCATACAGGCATTATAGCATATAATGTGGTAACAGCCACATTTTTGAGATTTCAGATTAAAGTTTTCCTATTTTTAAATACTGAAGTAATGATGTAATGTTTCATAGGTGTGTTTTAGAAATTTAACAAAGCTCAGCAATCCAGCACCAAATATGCTTGCTTTCCAAACTGTATAGTAATAGTAAAGTTGGAATGGAAATTGGAGGTCATCTAGTCCAACCCTCTGCTCAGGCAGGAAACCCTATACTATTTTATAAGTTTGGAAGAGCACAGATTATTGTTATTGTGAAAAGCTAATAAACTTGGATAAATGTTAGCAAAATATCCTTTTTTATTCTCATGAATGAGATAAAATAGGGAGCAAATAATCACTGATTGGCTGGCAGGTTTCTGTGCTTAGGTATTCAACAGAAAGGAAAAGCTTTGATTGCTAATTTATGTAAGCTCTAGAGCTCAGAGCTAAAGAAGCTTCTTGGATGAGAAGTGAAACATTTTCAAAGAAAAACAAGAAAATCCAGTTGCCTCTTGAAAAAGCATCTTTGGGACAACCATGACCTGGATGACTGATAATCTCTTGTGAGTCCTAGATTCACAAACAAGTAGACCTGCCATGCAGACAGCATTCTGAGTGGATCTCTATTTATCTTAAGGCTCTTTAAAGATGGATTGTAAAAGCTCAGGAAACAAAAGAATGGTCATTAGACAGAGTTCCTTCAAGAATAGAAAACCTCTGTAAATGACAAATGATCTTTTGAGTGTTGAAAAATCACATAGGGTGGGAAAGATGTTAACCGAGTGGAAAAAAATATATCTACTTTCAGAATTGCAGGGAATGTTTATCTCAGAATCTATTACATTTCTTTATTCTATTTTAAATGTTAGATTAGTTTCTCTGTAAAATGGTAGGATAGTGTGGGATAGAGGAAAAGGAAATATTGGAGACTTACAGGTTTATTTTTCAGAAACAGAAAAGAAGGTAACACTTTTCTCATTATGCAGAGAACAGTTTGCCTGGGATACAGTAAAGAAAAGATCAGTAAATGCCTGCTGTAATACATTCATGCCAAAGTATGATAAAGATGAAAGATTTTAGAAAGCATTGCCAAGTCAAAACATTTTTCATAAATGAACAGTTTAGGAATCAGACCCAAACCAAAATACTTTCTTAAAATAATGATGCTTTGATTAAAACATTAATGTAATTTAATATTACACATGAAGTTTTCATCCATGCTGCCTGCCAAAATGCAGGGAGAGAATGTTAATTATTATTAATCATCTTTAATTTTTTAAAGCCTGCTATGGCTGTAATATGCCATCTAATTTTATCACAATACTACTAAATGCCAACTGCTTTAAAAAGAGAAAGGATTGAGCAAAAAACCTTCTTCACTTGCTCTTCTGTAATTGTGACAACTCCATCCCTTCATAATCATCTAATATTTTTGCAAACCTCTGCTAAAAACCCAATCAATTTGCATTTTCCTCATGCATAAATCTGATTTTCATTTGTTAAAAAGCAGCCCATTTTTTAAAGCTAAATATAAATATGCATATAAACAGTTTGGAAAGCAAGCATATTTGGTGCTGGATTGCTGAGCTTTGTTAAATTTCTAAAACACACCTATGAAACATTACATCATTACTTCAGTATTTAAAAATGGAAATCTTTAATTTGAAATCTCAAAAATGTGGCTGAGAAAGGGCAGTCTTTGCCTATCCCTTAATTTTTATTCCCTCCCCAGAAAAAGAAAGAATTGTAGACATTTTGCATTGGATACTTCCCTTCTGTCTCACCCAATAGATTCAAGGTATTGTACATGTTGTTGGGTTGTTGTTGTTTTTTTTAAATTGTCTTGCAGATCTACTGTGCTAATGATGATCTCTGAACAAAGGTTTATTTTTGGCTCATCGTTGATGTTACACAACCCCCCACTCTATGCACTGCTTCTCTTTTTTTCTTTTATGAAATATAAAGAAGGACCTTTCAAGCACCTTTTCCAATTAAAATTATTAAAGGGGACAATTTTTTGTGACCTTCATCTCACTTCATCAGATCAGATCTTATTTGACACACTTAATAAAATTTATTACCTGAAAAAGTCCTACCAGATTCCTTCTGATTTTTTTGCCCCATAGACCTTTCCTGCTACAGTAAAAGATTTCTTTGAGGATTCAGATTTATTTTGGGTTCGTCTGTTCAAGACTTTAAAAATGGTTATATGAAAAAGACAAAAAGACAAATTCTAGTTTATGTTATAGTTACATTCTTCTCCTCCTTTGAGTGAAATTAAAATTGTCCTTCATATTTGGAGAGGGAAGTATTGTTGCAAATATTGAATGTAACAAATTCAGAATTATTAATTTCATAATTTCTGTGATAAGATAAAACATTGCAAAATTGTTGGTTTTACCAATCTTTTCCAATTCCATATTCACTACATTTTGGGGTCAGAGTAGGGAAAAATTCCTAGTCATTTGAAAAACTTGAGAAGAACAGTCGTAATACATCAGGGCACATCATGTTTGGGAACAAGTAGTTATGAGGTAGATAAACAAATATCTTTGAAACAATATTAGTTCTTGAAAACTATTCTGATTACAGGATGATGAATGTATGATTCAGTTCAAGTCAAAATTATCCAGTTAGAACCTGAATTGTGTGCAGGTAGTCCCTGGCATATGATGGCAATTAGGACCAGGAGTGCTATTGCTAAGTGTTGCAGTGATAAAATATGACCACTTTCCTTAGTGATGGCAATCTAAGCAGTCTCAGTTGTTGTCAATTTTCTGGCTGAAAATTCTGCTTGGTTTTTGGTACTAAGAGTCCAAGTACAATTTCCAGAGTCAAGAGGGAAACTGGAAATGCCCTGTTCCAAAATCCTATTTGTAATTCAGCAGAGATTTGGGCCAACCCCCAAAGATGAGGGGGAATTATCTTGGTAGGTAGCAGTGACTTCCAAGCAGCATTAACATTCTTGGAAAGGTGGCAGGGAAGATTGCAAATGGCAATCACATGATCCCAGAGTGCTTGGCAACGTGTTGTACTTGCAAGCACTCAGATTGTAATCACATCACCATGGGGATGCTGTAGCGACTGTAACTTTGGGGACTAGTTGTAAGTTCTTTCATTCAGCACAATCATGACTTAGAATGGTCACTGAATGAATCACAGTTATCAAGAATTATCTGTAATTTCACTCGAGGCCTAAGTAAAAAAAAGTGTCCATTGATTGTTGTAGGAAAATTAGAATTTTATTTTTTTTAAAAATGGGAAAAAACAATTATAACACTGTGAACACTTCTCAGAAGATTAAGCTTGCCACATGTGAAAAGAACTCAGGGAATCTGAAACTGGATCTCTCTGAAAAACTTTAGTTATTATACCCTGTGAATATTTAATAAATATTGGAAATAAATATTAAGTATACTAAATTGATTTGGAGCATTTTGATAAATTGCTTTGAACCAGTTCAATAAACTGAATTGATGGTTTAGTTTGATCATATTTAGAAAACATGTCCAGTTCAATCTTGATGGATTCATTTAAATGTACGTAATGCATCCTAACTGATTTCATTGGATTCAGATGTTTTCTGGACATACATGTATGAATTTTAATAGTGCAAATCTGAATCAATTTGGATTTATATCAGTCCAATTCATATTTACGTTTTAATGCAATTTGAGTGTCCAATGAAAACTGAAAATTGTTCTCAATTAATTTCAATGTTTACACAATCCTAATAACTTGTTTTCAACTTTTTTAAGGTTTAAAAGGAATAGTTGCCTGTTCTAACTTCAGAGGTGACTGATTCATAAAGCAAGTCGTTGCAATTTTTTATTAGTGAAAAATATATCATTAATCTCCTTATTTTTTTTATAAATTCCACAGATTTTCTTCAAAACAATTGTGCCCTCAAATACCCAGAAAAGGTTAAGATTCTCCAATCCTTACTGTAATGCAGGCATGTAAAACTCGTGTCATCACATGACATCACGCGATGTATGAGGACTTTTCCCCCATTGCTGGCAATGGGGTGGGCACGGTTTTAGCATGATTTATTCAGCCCACGGGCCAGCAGTTTGACATGCCTGCTGTAATGAAAGAAACCTAAACATTAGATATTCTTTGTTGGAAAACATGAACAAAGTTAAGAGTTGCATGTTATCATGCAGCAATTAGACTTCAAAAACCATGATGACCATTTGGTCCCAAATTATTGATTTGTCACAAGAACAGAACATGGTTCTGGTTTGTAATTCCCTGTCAGAACACATGCTTTGTAAGAGCACCCTCCCATATTCAGGTTCCTGGAGGTGTCTGCCAATCAGAGTCAGAAATGTCTTTCAATCAGTGTCAACATTGCTGAACTGACCTATATTCTGATTGAGTACAGGTGGTCCTTGTTTAACAATAACTCAAATTTTGGGCATCAAGTTAATGCTTACAGCCAATTCTCATATTTATAAATAGTTACAGCGTCCCTAAAGTCACACAATCACAATCTGGCTATTTTGATGATTGGCTTGTAATTATCATGCTGCAATATCCTCTGCAATATCAGTCATATTTGTAACCTTCAGTGCCAGGTTCTGACAAGCAAAGGCAATGGGGAAGCAAGCACGAAGTTGCAAATGGCAACCACATGATGCCACATTTACTGCAAGTGTGGGATTGACTTAAAGATAGCACTTTTTCACCATGGTGTTTGGCCATGGAAATTCCAGTCCTAATTATTATAATTAAATGAGCACTACCAGTAAATAATTAGTCCAAAAAACATAATTATTCAAGATTCCCTCTATGCAAGAATACAGCATTTACACTGTATTTAATAAGTTCAGCACTGAGTCTAGGGAATTAAAGCCATTCAATTCAATAAGCTGAAATATTTTCTGCTATTTATCATTTATTTTCTTTCTTGCTAAGCTACATGGGGCTCTGTTTCTTAAAGACATCGACATGTTATGAATAATTACCTATTTACTGTAAGAGGTCAATTAGTTTCCTAATAGAACAGGAAAATTCGTGGTTATGTAAAGCTAGATGCTGTGGAGCTATAATGGTTTCATTCGACCATTCATGCTATATCAGTTTTTGCTACTAAAAATACTGTAATGTTCCATGCCATGACTATCTTATCCATATATCCTCTTCAAAAGCAGTTGTTGTTGTTGTTACACACATTTATAAAGGTAGTAGTATTCTTCCATAGGTCTGAAAGTGGTCATGAACATTTGTTCTGAAACTCTCTCTTTATTTGGGACAGGACAAATGACACAGGACTTCTGTCCTACAAAGACCATTTGCCAGTAACAGAACTGGTCATCACAGATACAGGCCGTCCAAATTCTGAAGCAGCTTATAAACTTGGACCTTTACTTTGCCAGGGTGATAGTAAGTAAATCAGTTGTGTGATTTAGTATCAATTGAAATCTCTCTCTCTCTCTCTCTCTCTCTCTCTCTCTCTCTCTCTCTCTCTCTCTCTCTCTCTCTCTCTCTCTCTCTCTCTCTCTCTCTCTGTGTGTGTGTCTGTGTGTCTGTGTGTCTGTGTGTCTCTCTCTGTGTGTGTGTGTGTGTGTGTGTGTGTGTGTGTGTGTGTGTGTGTCATGCACACAATTCATAGGATTTTCAGGTTAAATTTGAATCCATTTTTTTCCTGCACAGTAGCTGATCCTTGGACAGGGAAAGGGCTGTTTTCCTCTCATCAGTGTTATGAATATAAAATTCAAATTGACTAATTGTTTATAGTGTACATTTGATCTGGAAATCTAAATCAAGTCATAACCTTCTGAAAACGACAAAGGTTACTTTTGCAGCTAGGTCTATGCATCTCTACGCTGAGTGATTCTTATTTGAAAATAAAAGTGTAGATTTAATATCATACTTGAAATATAAACTTGAAGCAACAAGATAATAAAGCACATCCAGCTCTTGTATCTGTAAAAGCTGATGAAATGTAATTTAGATTAGAACATTCAGCACTGCAATAAAATGATTTTGAGTAAGTTCTTACTTTAAGTTTGCTTTCAATAACTTTGGAAGCATTTGAAGCTTACATCTGCTCTATTTTCTGCATCACTATGAAACATTTTGGGCATACAATTTTTTATATGTATTTCTCCTAGTGAATCTAGGCAAAATGCATATATATATATATATATTTGCTTTAAGAAATATGCATATAGCAAAGATATATAAGTACAAAAAAGATACATTTTATATACATTTCCCCAGAGTATAGACTATTGCATTTATTTGTCCAATAATAATAATAATAATAATAATAATAATAATAATAATAATAATAATAATAATAATAATAATAGTTGGAAGGGACCTTGGAGGTCATCTAGTCCAACCCCCTGCTCAGGCAGGAAAACCTATACAATTTCAGACAAATGGCTATCCAGTCTCTTCTTAAAAACTTCCAGTGTTGGAGCATTCACCACTTCTGGAGGCAGGTTGTTCCACTGGTTAGTTGTTCTAACAGTCAGGAAGTTTCTCCTTAGTTCCAGGTTGCTTCTTTCCTTGATTAGTTTCCATCCGTTGCTTCTTGTCCTGCCTTTGGGCACTTTGGAGAATACAGTAGCTTGAGTCTCTCCTCTTTGTGGCAGCCCCTGAGATATTGGAACACTGCTGTCATGTCCCCCCTCGTCCTTCTCTTCATTAAACTACACATACCCAATTCCAGCAGCTGTTACTTATATGTTTTAGTCTCCAGTCCCCTAATCATCTTTGTTGCTCTTCTCTGTACTCATTTGAGAATAAATGAGTGAGGTTTCTCTCTCTCTCTCTCTCTCTCTCTCTCTCTCTCTCTCTCTCTCTCTCTCTCTCTCTGTGTGTGTGTGTGTGTGTGTGTGTGTGTTTGTAGAAAATAACACTGAGGAATTTGAAAAAGTAAGAAAAATATAATGTTATATTCTGTATATTTTTTCTTAATGTTAGAACCAAATCAATGTATCTTTTCTGTTTAGTTAAAAAACTTATCAGTTCAGATGTTAATAAATCAGCACATGCTGGAATACTGTGAAATTAGATAGAAAGTGCTATCTATTTATATCCTGTCTTTCTGATCAGAAAATTCCCTCAAGGTGTTTTACAAAATTAAAACTTTTAAACAAGAAGATTAAAAACTAATACAAAGTAAGAAAAAAAGAGAATCTATTGAGTATAACTGAAACCTGAGGTTTAGAACTCATTTGTAATTTATCTATTATATTTTTTTGGAAATGACATTTCTAAAAAAGAAAGAGACCCTTGAAACTAACCAGAGAAAATATATTTAGCTTTCACTGGTTGATATTGTCTGATTTAATTTACCAAATGATATACAGCTTATGAAAGAGATAAATACATAGACGTACATATATATTACAATGGTATAAAGAGATTTAAATATGCAGTATAATGGCCAACAAAGTAACTTTAGGACTCAACTTTCTTGAAAATTGATAAGGAAAATCAATTTCCTAACATGCTCATGAACTGCATAATAACTGGTATTTCACGTAAGACTGATAAGCACTCTTAGAAATAGTATAATAGCCTTGTTCTAGTCTTTGGATGGGTGGTAAAGCAGTGAAAATGAAACTGTAGTGTAATTTCCATTAACTAGGAATTAACTATTACCTATAAAACCTATGTATGCAAATACATGCATTTTAACTTTCCTTCCTTCCTTCCTTCCTTCCTTCCTTCCTTCCTTCCTTCCTTCCTTCCTTCCTTCTTCTAATATTTGTAATCTACTGGTTGGTCTTCAAATGGAACCCTAAGCTGGTCAACAATCAAAGATGAAAATAAGAAAAGTAGTAGACAACAAGAAAAGAACAATCAAAAGTTCACAAGAAAACAGATAGCAACAGATATAAACATAAGGGAAGTGTCTTTCAGATTCATGATGATGGGATTGCTTTCATCATCCTCAAAGGCCATCAAAGAGGGCCCAGCATGAATCTTTCCTAGTTGCCAAAATGTCATACTATTGAGAAAGCAATTGAGAAGGTCCTTTGGTATCACCAATTTGTTTTTTTACATTGCATGATTTGGAATTAAGCCTTTGTAGATGATATGGGAAAAAGGCAGACTTGAACTACATGTGAATTGTGGCACTTATGAATTGAGCTTCCATTTCAAAGGAAGGCATTTAGTGCACTATTTGGGGATAATTAATATATCAGATGCCAATTCATTAACTACAACTATATGTGTAATGGAATTTTCTACCTTCTTTTTTTCTATATTTAGGAGAGTTTTGGAACGCAGCCTCCTTCAACACCGAGGCCTCCTATCTCCATTTCCCCACTTTTCATGGAGAACTAAGTGCAGACATGTCCTTTTTCTTTAAAACTACAGCTTCTTCTGGTGTGTTTTTAGAGAATCTGGGAATCAGAGATTTCGTAAGGATAGAACTGCATTGTGAGTCACATTTAAATAAGTTTCCATTGGTTCCTTTTGAGGATTTATTTTACATATTTTGACCATGCCTTGATTGCTAAAGCTGTTTGAAAATTTGAGAGGTGGCTTTACTAAAGCCTAAAGACGGAGTTGAACAATCACAGACTACAGCATATGAGCATTATACTATATGTACCTGCTCCTCTAATTTCAAGATTTCAGTAATATCCTGCTTCTCCTCATGGTTTTCAGGGCAAATGAGTGCTCTTCAGAAAGTACAGGTAGTCCTCCACTTACAACCACAACCGAGCCCAACACTTCTATTGCTAAATGAAACATTTGAGAAGTGAATTTTGCTCCATTTTATGACCTTTCTTGTTACAGTTAAGTGACTCACAGTTAAGCCAGTAACATACAGGAGTTGTTAAGTGAATCTGGCTTCCCCCATTGACTTTGCTTGTCAGAAGGTCGCAAAAGAGGATCACATGACCCCCATGACACTGCAAACATCATAAGTGTGAGTCAGTTACCAAGTGTGCAAACTTTGATCACATGACCCTGGGGATGCTGCAAGTGTCACAAGTGTGAAAAACAGTCATAAGTTACTTTTTTCAGTACCATTGTAATTTTGAAATCTCTCTAAATGAACTGCTGTAAGTCTAGAACTACCTGTAGTATAGTGTATTTGCAACACTGTGCAGTTTGCATGAATAACATTTTGTGTTAAATGAAGTCATCTTTTCCTAGGACTGATTGTATTATAGTATCAAATGATATCTATGGACAGCTATCTGTGTCTTCACTAGGGAGGGGGAAAAACCCATGTAAAATATAATAATTCCATATTTAATTATAAAGTTTCTTACATTGTATGAAAACTATAATATTATTTTAAGAGTTTTGTTTTGTTTTGTTTTACAAAACAGAAGATAGGGAATAATATGAAATATCCAAGTGGCCCCTAGTTTGGAGTTCTTTCTTCACATGTAGACTTCAGAGACCAAGCTTTTAACAGTCAGTCTGCACTGCACAACTATTTTCTTTCTTTTCTATGCTTTGCAATACAATCATATATAACAGTTATTCTGCTTTCCTGATAAGATGTAGTTTCAGGCAATACTGGGGAAATATTTGAAAAGTTGAAGAGAAAGGCAGTGCATCAACTTAGAAAACAGACTTCATTGTTGAAATTTGCTGACTGGCAGGGACTAGCATTGAGTATCTGTTCCACATAGTTACTGTCAAGGGTTTGAAAATGGCAAGCAGTCTGCCAATGCCACAGATTCAAGGTGTGTGTTTTTTTAGCTTCCAAACACTAAAAGAAAGGAAAAGAAGATGGAGAATTTACATAGATTAGAGCAGCTGAGTCAGTCTAATCTATGGCTAAGTGTTGAACTAGAAACAGGGTGATCCAGCTATGATATAGCACATTCACTAACCTTAGTCAGAGATGTTATTATTCAGAAATTTTGAAAAAAAGAGTGCTTGGGATATATAATCCACCGCCCTGAGTCCTTCGGGAGAAGGGCGGTATATAAATAAAATTAATAATAATAATAATAATAATAATAATAATAATAATAATAATAATAATAATAATAATAATAATAATAATAATAATAATCTGAAGAGAAACCAGATAAAACTCATGAAGAAATAAATGCATTCTCCATACTTTACAATAGAAGTTTCGGATTTCTGTAAAAAAAGAGATGGGAGAAGATTTGACAAAATATGATAATTTTACCTATCACCTTTCAAAAAAAAAGTTCCTGTTCAATTATTCAGATACTTACTGTGGAATATGATAGCTGATGGACTTTAAATCAAAATGTCCTCACAGGATAAAGGACACAAATTTGCTCTTTTTCTGATGTTTTGTTATATTAAATAACAATATAATTGCCTTGCCATCTGGTAGATTGATGGGAACTGCTATAAAATACAGTGATGCAGTAGCCTCAGAGAATCATGAAACCAGCATATAACAGAGCATTGAATTCCACACATTCAAGCTGGAATCTTGAGAATTATCAGACTTATGGGTCATTGGTAGACCAAACTGAAGATGGTGGCATTTCTTTCATGAAGAGTCAGAATGCACACAGTGCACAATGCAGGGACCAATCTGATGCTTCATTTACATAACCAACAAGTAGTTCCCCTATGTTGCTTTATGCACCAAAATGTAGCCGTGCTGCTTCTCCTGTTCTGGTGGCATCTCAAATCAGGCTGCATCTGCAGAAGTTCTGAATGCATTTTTGTTATGATGGTAATTCCTGCTTTGTTGCAACAGAGAAGACGTCTGCAATGCTTAAAACAAAAAACAAAAAAACCTCCTTTTAAATTCTGTTGAAACCTTTTGCTGTTCAAATGCCTGGATCTTAAGGATCTGTTCAAATTTACAATTTAAGAAGTTAATCCAATGTGATTTTTGTCTCAGTTTCACGATTATATTCAAAGATATATTTTGAGAGGTAATCTGCTTGCTTTTGAATTTTGTCTTTGGAATTAACACATATCTGGTCAGTTATTGTAAATCTTCTGAATGCTGACAGTCTCATGGTGGCGTTTCCTCTCTGTTACCATATGGAGGGTGTAAAGGATTTTATACTTTCAATTTCAGGTGAAGAAAACTATTTCTTCAGGTTTTTAGTTGAATTTTATGTTGCTACTCCCTTTACTCGCAATATCTATCAATGAAGTCCTTCCTTTGAATCACAGTTAGTACCTAAACAAGCTTGAACTGTGTTCTACCTTTTTGATTGGCTTCCATTATTTTTGATTTGTTGATCCACACTACCAGTTTCAGTTGCATTCATAAAGGATATATACTAGACATAGAATATAGGTCAGTTATAGACATCATCAGTAGGTTCAGAGTGTTGCTAAAGGTGCCAGAAGCTTATTAGGAAATTGCAAGCCTCATTGTACAGGTATATATTCTTCAAGTATATGTGCAGCACTTGAAATATACAAAATCTGCTACTTAATGTCTTCCTTCCTTCATTCATTCTAGAGGTATATTTTTCACAAAACCTATTCTTGAAAAACAAATATATTTTGACTACCTCTTATGAATATTCTTTTCAGTATAACACCACTCAAAAATGAGATGAACTAAACAGTCTACAGTGAGTAGTTCCATTGAGTAAAAAAGTATATTTATGTTGAGAAGAGCAGTTATGTGACTAAATCTGATTATAGCTAAACTCACGACCTGCCTTCCTAACAAGGAAGCACTTGAGGTAACTAACATCTTTTGCCTCAAAAATAATACAGCAGATTCAAGTATGTAGCTTGCATCCAAATGTTGCTTTGTCATAGTTTTAATGTCCAGACTAGCCAATAAATGATCTAGAGAGATTCCATTTACAAATTTATGTATAAATGACTTTTCACATAAATTTACACTAGAATTATATTTCAGTAACTCCTGTTTCAGACAATGATAGGATGTCTACATAATTTCAGACAGACACTTCTTTTAGCTCAGAGATAACTCACTGATTTTCTTTTTTTAGCATAAACTTGCATGTTTGCCAGCCAAAAAATTGTAATCAACACACCTGCATTTTCTAGGTTGTATTACCAAGGTTCAGGTTCAACATATCAAAATGGACATTTTTTTCAGATTTTTGCCTAACATGGACATAATATGAAAGAGGCTGGATTTAAGGGCCCCACAGTTCCTATGCAACTGAACTTCTACAACAGCAAAACATAATATTACATAACAGGGAAATAATTCCCTTATCACTTTGCCTGCCCATGGGTATTTTTTTTTATTGAAAAGTTTTAAAATACAATTTTCCTTTAAAAAAACCCCCTTCCCCCTCCCTCCTCCCCCCCTACCTCCCCCCCTCCCTCCCTCCCTCCTCCCCCCCCTACCTCCCCCCCTCCCCCCCTCCCCCCCCGACTTCCCAGAGCTGAATACAAGGTATATATATAAAAAGAGAAAGAGAAAAAAAAAAGAAAGGCAAACATAAGCAACCATGTACTAACAACTATAAATTCTAAAATCCATCACTCTCTAGCTTATATAGGATAAACCAAACCTTGGCAATATTAAATATATATAAAAAACTAAAATAAAAAAAACACTTTCTAGCTTATATAGAATAAGACAAACCTTAATAATATTAAATATACATTAAAAACAGGAAAAAGAACCCCAAAATAGAAAGAGAAAAAAAGAACAGAAAAAAAAGGAAAAAAGAATTATTCAAATACTATATAATACTTCTCAACCTATACTTGTCCTAAATAGACTCCATCCCTTTTTGTCCATTCCATGATATAACGTTCTTACAAATAATCTTTAATTAACCAAGATCTTCGCCACCTCAACCAAATCAGAAAACTTTAAAGTCCACTCTTCTGTAATCAGCCTGTCGGGCCGGGCACGCCCGACATTCGGACGGGCCGCGGGGAGCCTCACCAGGCCGCCAGGCTCCTGCAGAGCACCCAGTCAGGCCCGAAGCCTCCCGCCGGTGCCCGTCGTTTCCCGGAGGGCCGGCTCAGCATGCGGCCCTTCCCGGCGTCCCCGTAACCGCCCGGAGCAACGTACCAGGCCGCAGGGCCGTTCGCCGGAATCCTCACCTCCTCGCCATGCTGCCGGGCTCCGGAAGCAGCTGGCCACGCCCACACCACTCCGACGGGCCGGGGAATGGGTCAATTGAAAGAACAGCACAGCGGCGGGCCGCCTGTCAGCTGGGGAGGCCGCGGACCAGCCAGCCGGCTCCCAGAAGCTGCTTACAGGCCGGGAAGGGGCCGTGCGATGGACTGGACGATGGACTGGGCGATGGCTGCCCAGCGCCCGGCCTGCAGGATAAGAATGGGTGCCTGGGTGGGCCAGGGGGTGACGGAGACGACCGGTGGGCCGGGGAGGGGTTTAGAGCGCAGATTGCGGCGGTCTGGGGCGGTGAGGGGAAAGAGGAGCCTAGGCAGAGTTCTGGGGGGAAGGAGGGAGGTTTAGGCTGGGGGGTAACTTACCGGCTGCATTGGTGGTGGGATGGGAGCCAAAAGGAGGGAATCTTGGGAGGCGGTGTTTAAGTAGGGTGGGGGCGTGGTGGTGTGATTAAGGGTGTGGTGGTGGGAGACGGCCTTGCCGGTTATTTAACAGCGTTGACTGTGCTGTGAAGTCAACGCTGACTTCATTTGTCTTTGAGCAACTGTTTATGAGGAAAATAAACACGGCTAGAAGAACCAGCTCCCGTTCCGGTTTCAATCTTTTGGTGACTCGTCGGACGGGGTCTGATACAGCCGTTCCTCTTCCAGCACATCTATAATTATTCCAAACAATAAAAAAATTACGAACAAAACTTTAACCTCCATTTGGAAATCTTCTATATATTCCACCAAACTTTAATCCAAAAAAAACCTCACCCTTTCCACAAAACCACCACATGTAAAAAATATATTGCGTCTACACCCAAATCTTTTCCCACCTCCCATACTTGACTATGAATACGTCGTAGAAATTCCATAGACTTCTGCAAATCCTGCTATTTTCTCTTCTTAGATCGTTTTGCAGCAGCACGCGTCACCCTCTGTTCTATAGAATCATCCGACGAAGTTGTATCTTGATCTCTTCCAACACCGTTGTCTTCTATCTGACCACCTTCGACCTCTTGATGCACTCCTTCTCCAGATCCCTTTTCAGCTTCCAGAGATGTTAATGGCGTTGCATTTAAAACATTATTATAGAAATCACGCGCTTGCATCACAGTAACCAGACGGTACCTTTTACCTTCGTGCGTCACCATCAACCCAGCTGGGATCTCCCATCTAAACCTTATATCTCGTTGCTTGAGCTCTTGCACAAGGAATGTAAAATCCTTCCTTCTCCTTAAAATCTTTGGAGGAATTTCTTTTAAGACCAAAACTTCTTGATTAGCAATCACAACTTTAGTATCATAAGCAGCTCGTATGACTTCATCTCTAGTTTCCCTTTTTGCAAAATATACCACCACATCTCTAGGCAACTTTCTCTGTCTAGCAATCCATGAATTCACACGAAACACTTTATCCATGCCTCCCTTTATTTCAGATGCTGGCTATTTCAACACTTCTTCAAAAGCCTCAGAAACCAGCTGCTTTAGATCTTCCTTGGTATTCTCCTTTAAGCCTCTAACTCTAATGGCAAACTGCATCTGGTAATATTGAGCAAGACTCAGTTCTTTTTCCACTTTATCTTCATTCTCCAATACTTTTGCTTCTAATATAGCATTCTTTTGAGTCAGATCTTCTAGCTTTTCCTCCAATTCTTCCACACAGCGAGCCACTTTACACACTGAAGACAAGATGTCTGCCTTCATCACTCTGAACTTCTGTTCCATCCTCTCCTCCATTCTCTCCTCCAATTTCTCCAATTTCTCCTCCATCTGTACAAATCTAGCATTAATTGATTCCAAAATTACCTGGGCGTGTTTTTCAAGAGCATCTCGTAAGTCCTTTGATGTCAATACATCAGGAGGATGCAGCGCCTGCAGTAATGATTGTTGCACAGGAGAAGTTCCAGCACTCCGAAGAGTTTTAGGGGGTGGTTTAGCCGCCATCTTTTACCAAATGCGACGCACTTTCACTTCAAATTTATAATCCAAAAAAGTCCATCAAGCTGGAGAGTAAAATATCACCTTTTCCTCTTGTATCGCTCTGCCTGCTCCTTTAATCCATAGTCATTCCTTCAGGCAGGGGTGGTCGCAGACGCCTGGCTCTGCTCCAAGAATCAGGAGCAGAGGCGCCGGCCAGCTGGGAGCAGCCCAGGCTACGGGGGAGTTCAATCCTTCAGCCGCCCAAGCCATAAGCTCAGGCGGCCCTGGAGAACTCTACCCCTACCTGGGAGCTCGCCCCCTCCTCTTCTCCCGAGGAGGGGGCTTCAAATTCGCCTGAACAGCTGATCGGCGCTGTTTCGGGCGAAAAAACAACAGCTGAGCCGCGGGCAGCCCGGGAAGGCTGTCTCCGTCGCCGCGGAGCCACCGGAAGTCCCAACCTGCCCATGGGTATTGATTCCATGACTTTCATTAGAGCATCTCTGATGGCACCACTAGTTGTGAGAGGGTGAAAAAGAAAACTCCAGCACATAGAGATATAGAGGGGATCCATTGAGATCCCAGTAAAGTTGTGAATCTGATGATAAACATTTCCTATTATAAGACATTTGTATGGGAGAGAAAAACATACAAAAACTCCTTGTTTACACTATTCATATAGTCCAGGTCTAGAGCAAACAGTTTAACACACACAGACACACACACACACACACACACACACAGACAGACACAGACACACACACACACATGCACACACATTCTCTTCTGATAGAAAACAATATTTGTAGGTCAGAGTTGAACTGTGGGGTCCTTGATGCTCTCTGAACTTGGTGCTTTTCTTGCAGACATTTCATTACCAAACTAGCTAGCATTATAAGTGCACCAAATATAGAAGAAGTCCCTGCCATTCTTGTAAATAAAAATATTTCTTCTAAAAAAATAGCTTTGAACTGCCAAGACTTCCAAGAAACATGAGAGTTATGTAGCGATTTTCCTGGCCACATCTAGGCCAAATCAAATAGCGTTTTAAAAATGCTTGTAATTGAATATGAAATATTTGCGGAGTTCTAGAAATTTTCTACGACAACATGTACAGTGAGTTGGGCTGTTCCAAGTTGTTTTGTTGTCTGTTTGAACTGATGTGAGTTTTCACTTTTGCTTCAGTTCAGACCTATATTGGGAACTGAATAAGCACAACAAGTTTTATGGGTAGATAAGAACCTTTTCCAATACAATATTGAATTGGATAATTTATTGCAATTGGTTTTTTTTTTAAAAAGAAGCATTTTTGACCAAATATGAAAATATTTGGCATCTATAGTTAATATTTAAATTATACTCCATGCTCTGGAAATAATTCCAGATGGGTTGAAATTGTTATTAAAACTATGTAACAGAAAGTAAATTTAATACCAGTCCAATAGAATATTTCAGCTAAATATACTATTTTATTTGCAGCAACTCAAATCACTGTACCTATTTGTACATCAGAAAGCAAATTATGCTTAGCTGGTTAATATTCACATGCATTATTTCTACTGTAATTTCACACCTAAATTATTTTTTGAGTTTAAATAAAGTATTATTTTCAGCATCTATCCAATAAGAACATCAACATTGATGTATAAAGTCATATTTCCAACAAACTACATTGAAATCTAGTCTTTCACTTAGAACCAAAAAAGAGAAAAATACCATGTTTTCAGTATTTTGAATTTTTTGTGATTTTTTTTGTGTGTCTCTGTGATTGTCATTCTAAGGTGTCTTAGTTATTTTTAACTTTTGTAGCACCACTTGAAGTGACATTTTCATTTGATGTGGGAAATGGGCCTAATGAAATCACAGTGCAGTCACCTATTCCCTTAAATGACAACCAGTGGCACTATGTGAAGGCTGAAAGAAACATCAAAGAGGCGTCTTTGCAAGTAGACCAGCTTCCTCAAAGGATTCACGCAGCTCCATCTGACGGGCATATCCGTTTGCAGCTCAACAGTCAGCTCTTTGTTGGTAAGTCCAACATTACAGAATGATTTTAGGTGTTCACATGGATACAGTGGCGTAGCGTGGGTTGTCAGCACCCGGGGCAAGGCAACCGGAAGCGGAAATAGAGGGGCGGGCGGGCGGTGATGTCACGGCACCGCCGAAAAGACGCGCCCCGCAGCGGCGTAGACTTTCCAAGAAGAGTCGCGCGCAATGCGGGATGCTTCCGGGTCCCTCTCGAGGGCGGCTGGGCGGGGCTCCGACCTGCAAGAGCTGCTGCATTGAAGCTCGCACGTGAGCCCCGCTAAATAAAGCCACGCATGCGCACGAAGCTAGGCCGGCCGGCCGGCGGGTCCGTCTTCACTCGGCCAAGCCTGCCGGGGCGCCTGCGGGGCGCTTGCGGTTGGCCTGAGCCTGGGCGGAGAGTTGGGCGCTTCTATTTATTTTATTCAGTTTATGTGGCCGCCCATCTCACCTGCCAGACTCATTTCGCTTTGCAAGAAAGAGCAGCTCGAGAGCGGAGCCAAGCCAACTCTGTGCAGCCCTTGGGGCTCCCTGAGCAGCTCAGTGTGAGCGTGCCCCCCCCCAGATGTTGCGCCCGGTGCGGCCAGCCCCCCCTGCACCCCCCACGCTACGCCACTGCATGGATATAATCAATAGCCATTTGACTTTCTTAGGAAAAAAAAATAGATGTGTTTTAGGCAATATAGGACAACTTACATAATGCATGCCAATATGTCATAATTGAAAGTGGTTCCTATTATAAGATGAAAATAGAAAAATAGCTCCATAAACAGATGAAATGTCAACTGCACTTCATGGACTTAACTCATATTTTAGTAGATATATTGAAATATGCCATTCAGAAAAAAAACATGGGTTTGTTTGCTTTTTGTTTTTTTTTTTTTTAAAAAATCCAGTCTATCCAATAGTCTTGTTTTTACCTGCTGGTCTCTGATCCAGATATTACCAAAATCTGATCTAGATGAGGCTTGGAAGTAGACAAGGTACTACTGTCTGTTTAAAAATGACCCCGAATTAAAGGAACAAGAGTCCTTTTCTCTGAAAAATAAGACACTATTTTGTAACCAATATATAAGTAAATAACTATAAAATGATTTTATTGAAATATTTCTGATGATACCCATTGTGTGCAACATGTATTAATCAAACTATTGGTGTTAATTCTGTAAGGAATAAAACAATGTAAAGGAATAGAAAAAAAATATTAACCAAAATGACAAAATTCCCTTTAAGATATAATGGAATATTTTGTCCAAGATTTTTTTAGTACCTACATGTGACAATAAAAAGCCATCTTTTTGATATGCATTATTTTTCACTTCTTGCTTTTAACAAAAGGTCCTGCTCTTTTGTCAGATTCTCTACTGTTTGGAAAGAATTGAAACATTAGTCTGTTGGCAGTCCCTCAAATATCTATGCAATTATTCTTTGAGAAGCTAGATGACGGTGAGGCAGAAGAGAGGAAGAGCCTCTTTTATGGATTATAAAAGCTCTAATGGAGAATGTGTTCCTAGAGATAGGGCTTCATAGGTCATAAGGTACACCTTAAACTGGGAACCTTTAACCAATGAAAATGTAACTTTAATTAATATTTTGCTGCAGCATGCTGGGTTAGCTGAAACTGCTAAATACATTTTCAAGGACAAACCCAAATCTTTAGGAATTGTAACCTGCTTTATTTGCACAGGGTAAATTGAAAACGCACTAAAGGGTGCCTTTGGATTTAGAACTGAACTTAAACATGTAGCAAAGTTGCAAACTTGAACCATGAAAGGTAAAGTTACCATTCAAAAGAGTTAAATATTCATTTTTTGAAATCCCTTTTAATTTTAAACAGTACCTTTGTCTTTGGATTAATCTTCCAGTTTTTGTCTTTGTATACTTGCTAACATTACAAAAATAGCCTGGCGTCTCTATTTGAGTTTGTGAGATCATTGGGGCACCATTTATGGATTTCTTAAAGAATGAAAGACACACAACTGCAATAAAGAAGCAAGTTTGCAAGTTCTTAACAACTACCCATTCCTCAATATAAATCACACTTTTGATTATGACAACAGAAATAATAGATCACACAAACAGCAGGAAAGAAAGAGAATAGCAGGAAGCCAAACATTCAGAAATCTGGGCCATCAACAAATCAGATTAGTGGAAGTAAATATGATCTACTAATCTACTAAACAATCAGGTCATGCCTAGCAAGCAAGTGAAATCAAAACAAAAGCTGCACCATTTTCAGCCACCAATTAATCGATACTTTTCAGTTAAAATCTTAGACTACAAATATTGCAAGCCAATCATCATTTTTGAATTGTTGTACTGAGGAAGCCTGACTCCAATATAGGGTTATGATTCTACAGAAAAAACCAATCAATACTCAGTATTGATTTCCCAAAATCCAATCCCTCCTCCCCGACTATTAAGTGAATAAAGAACTTCTTAACCCACAGAACCTGAGTAGGTGCACGGGGTTTTAACGTAGAAAATTGCAAACTGTTTTGGTGTTGGAATTAAAGTGTGAAGCTTCCATGACACTAAAAGCTTTGAGAAACGAAGTGTTTTGTCAAAGTAAAAAGAAAGGAAGCAGAGAAAATAGGTAAAGAAGAAAGTCAATGTTCTAAGCCTAGGGCAAGCAATTTTTTCTCCCACATGAAGGATTCTGCTGGCATTTGAAGGGCATGTCAGGACCCCTTTCTTGCAAGATTACCTGATACATACCTTATACCCTTTTGCTATACCAGTCATTCTTTTACCAAGACTCAGCTGTGAGAATGTTAATGGGAAGAGTTGAAGAGAATGTAGAGCATAATCTTAGTTTGAAAAGAGACTCCTTTAAATATTTTTATTTTATTTATTTTGTTATTCCATATTGCTGCACATAGAGGATCCTGGAAAGTATTATTGAAGCCATATTCTTTTTCAATTGGGCATGCCAGCCAGACTGTTACCAAGATATGAGGACACAAACTTCATTTTCTTTTCCATGGGAACTATTCCCTTCAATTAACATGTTGATCTGCTTGCTAAACTACTGATCTAACTTTGAAGCAAATTGGGTGTGTGTTTAGAAGGGGAGAAGGGATGCGGTGGCTCAGTGGGTTAGGATTCTGAGCTTGTCGATCAGAAGGTCGGCAGTTTGGCGGGTCGAATCCCAAGTGCCGCATAAAAGAGTGAGCACCTGTTACTCGTCCCAGCTTCTGCCAACCTAGCAGTTCAAAAGCACGTAAAAAATGCAAGTAGAAAAATAGGGACCACTATGGTGGGAAGGTAACAGTGTTGCGTGCGCCTTTGGCGTCTAGTCATGCCGGCCACATGACCATGGAGACATCCTTGGACAAGCGCTGGCTCTTCAGCTTTGAAACAGAGATGAGCACCGGCCCCTAGAGTTGGAAACGACTAGCACACATGTGCAGGGGAACCTTTACCTTTACCCTTTAGAAGGGGGGAGCAAATCATATAATACTACTTTCAGCAAACTGATTTCTCATTTTTTTCCAAAACACAAATTGGTGTTCCAAATTGATCCATTCAGAAGCATAATCCACTCCAGAAATAATAATCTCTTTCCTAGTGATCACAAGCCTGGCAGGTACAGGATCACTACTTCCCACTTACCCATTGAAAGAAAGGAGCATACACACAAGTGTTTATATATATATAGAGAGAGAGATGTGTGTGACCATTTGGCAAAGAGGAAAGATTTCTCTGTTGCTGCCCCTCTATTAAAAGTAAGAAAGTGGAAAAGAATTGAAAAGATGAAAAGATGGACCAAGAAAATACAAGGGCAGTTTGGAAATAAACCTCTGTTTTGTTATCAATGACAGACACTCACAGATACAGAACTTTTATTATACACATTAGAAAACTACAACATTACATTACTTTTTGACATAATTGCCATTCAAATTGAAGCACTTTTCATAATGTCTTACAAGGTTTGAAATTCCTTAATAATAGCCGCTCGGCACCAATTCCTAGCTATTGGGAGGGGTGATCAAAAACATCCCAATGGAACTGCTTCAAAAGTTTTTGGGTGTGTCTAGCAGTGTGTGGGTGAACATTATCGTGAAACAACACCACACCGGAAGTCAGCATGATGCTTGTTATGGATAGCTCATTTGAGTTTTCATATCATTTCGCAATGTACTTCTGAACTGATGATCGAACCATGCTCCATGAAGTGCACTAGCAGAATTCCTTTGGCAACTTCACATTTGGTGGAATTTTCTATGGCACCACTTCTGGTGTGGTGTTGGTTCACAATAATGCTCACCCTGCACACTGCTAGATGCACCCAAGAACTTTTGAAGAAGTTCCGTTGGGATGCTTTTGATCACCCTCCAGATTTGGCACCAAGCGTTATGACAAGTGCCTCAATTTGAATGGTGATTATTTCAAAAATTAATGTAATGTAGTTTTCTAAACATAAAATTCTGTATCTGCGAGTGTCTGTCATTGATAATCAAATGGAGGTTTATTTCCAATTTGCCTTCATAGTATAATTTCCTGCAAATATTGAGTAAAAATCTTAATTTTAATTATGATCACTTGCATAGAAGTACTCTGCCTGCTCTTCACTGTTTCAGTCAGATGTCACTTAAAGTATTGTGTTCTGTTATGCGTACCACAGTTTTAAAAGGACATTTATAAATTGGAGCAAGTCGAGAGAAGGGCTACCAAGACGCTGAAAGGACTGCAAATTCCTGCAAGGAACAGTTAACAGACCTATTCTAGGTATTTTGGTTTGCAGAAGAGAAGGTTGGTGTGGTGGTGGTGCTAGTGATAAGAGCTGTCTTCAAATCTCTGGAGGACTGTCACATTGTAGATTGTTGTTGTTGTTGTTAGTTGCGAAGTCGTGTCCGACCCATCGTGACCCTATGGACAATGTTCCTCCAGGCCTTCCTGTCCTCTACCATCCTCTGGAGTCCATTTAAGCTCACGCCCACTGCCTCAGTGACTCCATCTAGCCACCTCATTCTCTGTCGTCCCCTTCCTCTAGTGCCCTCAATCTTTCCCAGCATTAGGCTCTTCTCCAGTGAGTCCTTCCTTCTCATTAGGTGGCCAAAGTATTTGAGTTTTAGCTTCAGGATCTGGCCTTCTAAAGAGCAGTCAGGGTTGATCTCCTCTAGGACTGACCAGTTTGATCACCTTGCAGTCCAAGGGACTCGCAGGAGTCTTCTCCAGCGCCATAGTTCAAAGGCTTCAATTCTTTGGCGCTCAGCCTTTCTTATGGTCCAACTTTCATTGCCATACATTGCAACTGGGAAGACCATAGCCTTGACTATACGCACTTTTGTTGACAGGGTGATATCTCTGCTTTTTAGTGTGCTGTCTAGATTTGCCATGGCTTTCCTTCCAAGGAGCAAGCGTCTTTTAATTTCTTGGCTGCAGTCCCCATCTGTGGTGATCTTGGAGCCCAGGAAAATACAACCTGTCACTAGCTCCATTTCTTCTCCATCTATTTGCCAGGAATTGAGAGGGCCGGATGCCATGATCTTGGTTTTCTTAATGTTTACTTTCAACCCAAGTTTTTCACATTGTAGATACTTCAGACTTATTCTCACTCACTCCAGAGGGTAAGACAAGAAGTAATGGGATGAAACTTCAAAAATGTAGATACAGATAAAATATTACAAAGACCTTCTTGACACTAAGAGCTGTCAGTCACTCAAATAGGTTATTGCATGAGGTGGTTTCTTCCCCTTTACTGAAACTTTTGAAACAGGATAGTCATCTGTCAAGGATGATGTAGGGAATGGATTTGGACTTAATGGTTTCTTAGGTCCCTTCCAACTTTATGATGCAAAGAATAAAGGGTAGAGACTGGAATAGGTCTATTGTTGAGTAAGGGAATGGCTTTTGCAGAGTGAATGAGCCTCTCCTACATATGTATACACGATGTAGGATAGCTATACACAGAGGTGGCTCTCCCACATTATTCACCATAAGCAGGAAAGGCAGAAACAAAACTCTACAGGTTCACATATTCTGGTGTTTGGCTATGCAAGTAATTGTTCTGATTGCAGCCACAGAGTAAAAGTGCTTGGGAAAGAGATAAATGGCAAGAAAGAAAAATATATCGTGGGTATATGACTTGGAATGCAGGCTGGTATTGCTGGCTATACTATGATCATCAGTGAGAATGTTGTCACTGCATTTGATGACCAAGAAAAGAGTCAGAAAAATAACAAAATAAATAAATAGCCATAGAAGGAAAACTAGGTGATGGGTTTATGAGGGAAACTATCTTTGTCCTGTAAGTTAGAAATATTTATTATATTTTGTAATTATTATTATATTTTACTGTTACAACTACTAAGTCACTGAGATTTAGTAGAAACTTTCAACGGCCCCTGAGGACATTCTTTGGAAAAGTTCAGAAAACTTTTATCCAGCAGACTATCAGACCAATGCTGCAAGCAGTTCTGTTTGCATCTAGTCAAACCCTCATTTTTATGATTTTGTGTAGTGCTACCATAATGAAGTAGACAAGTCTGGTCTATTCTGAAAGATTAGTTTTAATGTCTTGCTTGCCCTGGAATGAAGAGAATTTACTATTTCTTGAGAAGGGGATGAATGAATGATGTTGTCCTCAAAACCTGCTTCAACTCATGACAAATTAACCTCTACCCACGAAGCCTAATTTAGCAACATCATACATGAAGTAATTTGGGAATATGGTTTAATCATAATGAAATCAAAAGGAAAAAGGGTGTTTGTGTTTATGGTGTCCTCTAAAAACAGATGGGTATATCTCTGTGTGTCTTTAATTGCAGAAATAACTATTACTGTAGGAATGTGATGTTTATAATAAGAACATCTGGATGGTAAATGGATTATTTTGGGTAATATTCAACTTTGTGTTTTCATGTGATTTCTTTTAACTCCAGCATTGAGAGAAAAGTCTAGCTTCCTTTCATAGGCCAAACTGCTATCAAGAAAATGCTTATTAATGTTTTTCCTTGAATTTTACTATTTTTGGTAACTCTGCAAACTTTAATTCATTAAAAAAAACAACCCTGAAATTTCTTTCCTATGAGATGGGTGGTTATACTGCACTGGAATGTAAATTTACTAAGAAGGAACCAAAATCGAATGAAGTGTGGTCTCTACATGGGTATAAGGCTTACATCAACTGATAATGTAAAAGTAAAAGTAATAGAAAAATTAGGAATGTTATGTAATTATTACAACTGCAATTATTTATAGATCAGAATTGCAAATGCATTAATTGTCTGCTAATATAGATGAATTGAAGAAAATATTAATGGCTATTCCCAGGTGCATAGCTTGTTCATGTACATTTGAAACAGGTTTTTTTCAAAAAAAGAAATCAATAATTTCCTGTTGCTATTCTTTCCCCAATCCTAGAAGATTGTTTGGGGTAAATAGTTAGCTTCCAGTAAGTCTTAAATTAGTAATTATTTTTTTCTGATCTTGACACACTAGGTAGAAGGATCACTTTGCTTATTTATTTATTGCCTTACCTTTCACCTCCTGTAGCCAGCTTCCTGAAACTGGATTTTGAAACCTCTGTTTCCTGGAAGAGCCAGAATAGTATAAATATTTATTTTTTCGAAGCTGCTGAGAATGTCAATTGTTTCAAAGTAGTGATGCAAAGCAAGCAGGAGATATAATAAACGTTAAAGTGAATGTGCCAATATAATGAATTAGAAAGTCCATCCTGTTTCCCATGGGTGAACCAGGTGTCATGATGATGGGTCTAAAATGCTTGTGCAAATCTCAGCATAGTCAAAACATATTTCCTAGGTTTTTTCACCACAGCTTACTGCTTAGCATTGCTTTGAAGGAGCAGGCAAGACAGCGAAGTTAAGCAAACTTAACTTTATTAGGAACCAGGCAAACAAACAGAAGAACATCGCTCTATTTATACTTGCAGCTGTCAGATGTCTGACCAATCGGGGCTGTGCCGGCTTCCCGCTTCGTTTGCTTCCGCCAATCGGTGTCAGGCTGGTTTGACAGCTCAGAGCTGTCATCTGGTGGCGCGTGCGCTGTAGCCGGCAACTTTGACAGCCGAGAGCTGTCAGTCGGTTAGCGCCTGCGTAGTTCTCTCTGGCAGCTTTTGACAGCTGTCAAAAGCTGCCGCGGTTTTTACCTCAGCCCCGTTGGTTTATATTAAAGTGGTTAACGTTAGTTTACATTAACATGTGAATACATAACACCCCTTACCCCTCCCTCTGATTGAATTGAAGTTTCCCCCGACTGTTTCTTTTCGGGTTTCCCCATTCAAAGTCTTTTAAGTAGGCGGGGGGTCTTTTCGTTCTTTTGGAGCGTCGGGGGGGTGTCTCCTCTGGTCGTCCCTTGCCCCTAGGTGTATTGCTTCTGTTAGAGTCTGGCTCGGGGGGCAGAGGGTTTGACTCCATCGTTTCTGGGTCCCTTTCGTTGGGATCGTGTTGTGGGAAAAAGTCATTTTGTTCGGGGTTTTGCTGTGGTGACATTTGATCGGGGAGGTTTTGGTGTGACAGTGTTTGCGGGGGTGTGTGTTCTGATAGCATTTCATAGTTCCCCCTTTCCCCCATATTTTGTGGGCTGCGTTGCCATAACTGGTCGATGTGTCTACGGAGGTGGGTGTTGTTTCCGGTATCGACGATGTATGACAGGGGACCTGTCTGTTCTATGATGACCCCCTGTGTCCACTTATTCCCACTTCCGTAGTTTCTAGCCCAGACGGTACTGAGAGTCCTGTGTTGGAGGGGAAGTTCTGGGTCTGCTGGGGTTCTGTCTGGATGTAAGCGATCCAATCTGGTCGTGAGTCGTTTGCCCCAGCGGAGTTCTGCTGGGGACTTCCCGGTGGTCGTGCAGGGGGTGGTGTGTTGAGCTAATAAAAATTGAGCAAGTCTGCGGTGCCAATTGCCGGTGATGATTTTCCGCAGTGCCTCTTTGGTTGATTTCACCATCACCTCAGCCAAGCCGTTTGTCGAGGGGTGAAACGGAGCCGTGGTGGTGTGCCTAATAGAGTTCGCCGTTGTGAAACTCTGGAATTCGTGGGAAGTAAATTGGGGGCCGTTATCGGAGACTAACACATCCGGAAGCCCATGTGTGGCAAACAACCCCCTTAATACTTGTATTGTGGCTGCAGAGGTCGTGCTTGTGACTGGGGTCACCTCTAGCCACTTGGAATAACTGTCTACCACTATCAGGAACATTTGTCCTTGGAAGGGACCCGCGAAGTCTAAATGGACGCGGGACCAGGGTGTTTTTGTTGTTTCCCATCTGTGTACAGGAGCTTGGGGTTGGGCTGCTCTGACAAGTTGGCAGGGGTAACACCCAGCCACATGTGTTTCTATTTCTTTGTCGAGGCCAGGCCACCAGACGTAGCTTCTGGCTCAAGCTTTCATTTTGACAGTTCCCGGGTGACCCTCGTGGAGGCTTTCTAGGACTTTCATTCTGTGTTTTTCAGGTATTATTACCCTGCTGCCCCATAATATGCATCCCTGGTGGGAGGATAATTCTTTTTGTTTTAGAAAGTAGGGTTGGAATTCTGGCCCTGGGGGTGTGGTTTGCCACCCTGAAGTGACGTAGCCTAAGACTCTGCCCAGGACTTTGTCCGCAGCTGTGGCTGCAGAGATGTCCCGGACTGATAATGGGCATTCTGGCAGTTCGGATATAGCTAGTATTTTTCCAGCTGGCGTGGGGTCTGGGTCTATCTCTGGTAGGGACAGCCTGCTAAGCCCATCTGCGTGACCCATGCTTTTCCCTGGTTTGTGTTCTAATGTGAAAGAATAGGCTGACAAGAAGGTGGACCATCTGAGGATGCGGGGAGATAAAATTTGGGGCGTTTGTTTATTAACTGTAAAAATTCCTAACAGGGGCTTGTGGTCTGTAAAGATGGTAAATTGGCGACCATAGAGGTAATCGTGAAATTTTTTCACGCTGGCCACTATGGCTAAAGCCTCTTTATTGATTTGAGCATAATTGCGCTCAGGTTTTGACAGCGTTCTGGAATAGAACGCTATAGGAGTTTGGGTTCCTTCCCTCGTTAAGTGACTTAGGACCGCTCCTATGCCGTAGGGAGAGGCATCACATGCCAAACACAGGGGCAGCTGTTCGTTGAACAGTGCTACCGTGGCGTTGCTGGTCAGTAAGTTTTTTAGAAGCCTGAAACTTTCATCGTGCTGTGGTGACCAAGACCAGGGGTTGCCCTTATCTAAAAGCCTATGGAGGGGTTCTGCAATTGAGGCTTTATGTGGCAGGAAGGTGTGGTAGAAATTAACTAACCCCAAAAAGGCTTGCAGTTCTTGTTTATTCTTTGGAATAGGGGCTGTTTTGATGGCTTTTATCTTAGACTCAGTGGGGTGAATCCCTTTTGCATCAATTTTGAACCCTAGGAATTCCGCTGAGGGTACCCCTATGGAGCATTTGTCTCGCCTTAATTTGAGCCCTGCTCTCCTGAACCTAAGGAGCACTTTTGCCAGCTTGGTTGCTAAGTCCCTTTCTGATTCCCCTGCAATTAGAATGTCGTCAAAATATGGGCAGACCCCAGGGATTCCCTTTAGTGTTTTCTCCATGATTTCTTGAAAGATCCCTGGGGCTGCAGAGATGCCGAATTGAAGGCGGTTAATTTTGAAGGCTCCCTTGTGCGTGACAATTGTCTGTGCTAGGGCGGTGTCAGGGGTGACAGGCAGCTGTAAGTACGCCTGCGCCAAGTCTAATTTAGCGAAAATGGCGCCTGACTTAATGGCCGCGAGGATGTCTTTGACAGCCGGGACAGGGTAAGCATGGGCATTTAATGTGCGGTTCAGTGTGGCTTTATAATCAGCGCAGAGTCTGATTTGGCCATTGGGCTTGATTGAGGTTACTATAGGTGTTTCCCATTCGGCCCCTTCGACTGGTTCTAAAACTCCCAATTTAACTAGCCTGTCTAGTTCATTTTCTATTTTTTCTCTTAAAGCAAAGGGAACCCTCGTAGACTTAATTCTTATGGGCATCACGTTAGGGTTCAGTTTTAGTGACACCGGGGGTCCAGTATATTTCCCTAGCGAGCCGTCGAAAACGTCCGCAAATTGGTGGCAGACGGTGTCTAAGTTTGACAGCTGAGTGGCATTGACGCCTGTTAGTGCTATTCCTAATGCCTCGAACCAGTCCAGCCCCAGCAGGCTGGTCCTGTTTTCTTGGGTGACTAGTATAGTAAGGGGTCCCTTAAATTACCTAAACTCCGTTGGGACTGAGGCTTTTCCCTTGAGCTTAATGGGCGTTTTTTGAAAATCCGCTAGGCAGAGTTTAGTGGGACATAAGGCAGGTTGTTGCCGGCTGCGGCTACAAATGTTTTTGTAAGTTTGCCAAGAGATGAGGGAGACGGAGGACCCTGAGTCAACTTCCATCTCGCAAGGGACTCCGTGGATTAGGACGTCCACCTTAACTTTGGGCTTAAGGATGCTGTGGACCGTATTTTCCCTTGCTTTTCCCTTAAAAGTTTGTACTAGGGGTTTAAATTTTTGTTTTTCCCTGGATGTGGGTCGGTTCGTACCTGCAGACGTCACCTCCAATTCATGTAGGTTTTCTCGGCTCCGACTACGGCACACGGCTTTGAGGTGACCTGTTTTTCCGCATCCGTGGCATTTGTCACTGCGGAACCGGCACGATGCCCTCGGGTGGCTTCTACCGCAGCTGGCACATTTGGCTCTGCTAGGCTGGTAGCTAGCGCTCTTGTTGTTGTTGGAAGGGCCCCCTCGGTTGTTGCGCTGGGACTTGAGTCTCTCGAATCGCCGCTGAACGGCATCGATGTCCGTGGAGATGTCGTCGTCCTCTGGCCCGCTGAAGGTGCCGTCCTCCTGGTGCATGGACCCACTGGGTCCGCTATCAGGGGGTCGGGGGTTGTCGCCGTGGCTATCTTCATAGGCGATGACTTCCATGGCAACTTCTGCCAGCGTTAGAGCCGGTTTGGCAATCAGTTTCCTCCGCAGGCGCTCGTCTTTAAGCCCGATGACGATTTGGTCACGGATCCGGTCCTCCAGGTCAGGGAACCGACACCGCCGTGCAGCGTGTCTGACTCGGGTTATAAAGTCATTAGCGGGTTCGTCAGGAAGTTGTACACGTCGGGCAAAATTCACTCTCCAGAACAGCTCTGACTTCATTGGCATGAAGTGTTTGCTCAGTCCCTCGGTGAGTTCTGCGTAGGATATCGTTGTGATGGGTTCCGGACTGAATAGTCCCACAGCGGCATCGTAAACGGCCAGCCCGCTGAGCCAGAGGAGTGCAGCTGCTTTGGCTCGATCGTCGGTTAAGTTCTTAACCACCAGGTACCCTTCTACCTGGCCTACGTGTGATTCCCAGCATTCTGGGTGGCGGGTGTTGAATTCACGAATATGGCCGTGGTTCGTCATGCTGTCCAGTCGTGGGTGCTGCTTGTGTTGTTGTGGAAGCTATGCTTCCAATTAGTGACTTCAGCGAGTGACTAGCTCGGGCTAAGGGAAAAAATCTCTTCTCCCCTTAGGCGGTGACTTCAGCTACGCAAGCAGGCATCCCATCCTCGTCGCCAGTGCTTTGAAGGAGCAGGCAGGACAGCGAAGTTAAGCAAACTTAACTTTATTAGGAACCAGACAAACAAACAGAAGAACATCGCTCTATTTATACTTGCAGCTGTCAGATGTCTGACCAATCGGGGCTGTGCCGGCTTCCCGCTTCGTTTGCTTCCGCCAATCGGTGTCGGGCTGGTTTGACAGCTCAGAGCTGTCATCTGGTGGCGCGTGCGCTGTAGCCGGCAACTTTGACAGCCGAGAGCTGTCAGTCGGTTAGCGCCTGCGTAGTTCTCTCCGGCAGCTTTTGACAGCTGTCAAAAGCTGCCGTGGTTTTTACCTCAGCCCCGTTGGTTTATATTAAAGTGGTTAACGTTAGTTTACATTAACATGTGAATACATAACAAGCATGTTTATAAAATGTAAGATTGGAAAGCCCTCTGGGTGATTCATTCTTATTCTCTTTTAGCTCAACTCACCTGATAGGGTTGTTGTTGTAGTGAAAATTAGAGAAGGAAGGAGTATTAAGTATGTTTGTCACCTTGAGTTATTTATAAAAGGAATAAAGGCAGGATAAAAATCTAAAAAATGAGGCTGATGTCAAGGTAACTGTCCTGATAAAATTTGGTCTAAACTTGAAATAGAGTTATTTCTTTTTGCTATCATCAGCAAGGTTATATCATTATTTTTTTCCACTCCTTTCTGTTCTGTCTTGTATTACCAATTCTTATGTAACAATATTGCTTATTTGCATTTTTCATTCCGTTTTATTTTTATGCATTTTTAATTTTTTTGGTGGTGGTTTTTTTTTACATTGGAATAACAAATCTATTTTATTTTTGATATTTTCCATAACATACTGAATAAGTTGCTGATCTGTTTTTTATTTATTTATTTATTTGCTTGTTTATTCATTTGTTTGTTGGTTGGTTTAGAATGTCCTGAGAGACTGAGGGTATTTTGTGAAACTGATTTCTGGAAAATAGGTCAGGAAAGGTCAGGAAATAGTAATGAGAGTCAAGCTTCCATTGAATGAACATAGATACCATTAAATACAGCTTGTTGTATTCTTTTACTTGGAGAAATATTATTCATTTCTTTCTATGCCATTTTATTAATGTTTTGTTGACAGGTGTGGTGGCTCAGTGGCTTAATGACCCCATAAATGGTCAAAAGCTCTGGTGGTTCCAGCCCAATCACTGTGTAGCAGGGTGAGCTCCTGTTACTCGCCTCAGCTTCTGTCCACCTACAGTTCAAAAGAATGTTCTATGAAAGTAGATAGATAAGTACCACACTGGTGGGGAGACAAACTGGTACTCTTTGCAAGCTGTCAAATTCCTGATGGCTCCGAATCTTCCCAGTTGCCCTGCCTGTTTGTGAGGCAGCTCCAGGATGGGAGGGGGCCTTTGGTGACTTTGCAGGAGCAGCCGCTTGTCTTTCTCTCTGATGCAAAGCCAGCTTGCCGTCCTGTGGAAGGAAGTACACAAGTGTGCCCTATAGTACATTTGGCAAGCCAAACTACTATTCTGCAATAGCATTGTGGTCACCTGGCTATTGTAACAATGCAATACAATAATAACCATAACAATAATTGATATTGCAATTATGCATGAATGAAGAGAAATGCATGAATTGAAGAGAAATATCTAGATAAAATAACAAAACATTATGATATGCAAATTGAAGTTGAGCGATTGTGTAGGAAGAAATCAATATATGACCAATAGTAATAGGGACCCTTGGAGAAATACCCAAAGGGCTGCCCAGATACATGTAAATTTTGAACCAATTAGACCTGAATATTCTGACTTTGCAAATAACCACCTTACTCGGAACTGCCTATGTACTCAGATGCTACCTTAACAGCTCTTAGGTCCTTGGTTAGGGCTTGAACTGTTAAGTTTTTATCAGACTGTGAATTAAATTGAAGATTAAATCAATAATAAGAACAACAACAACAACATAATTCTGGAGTGTGATAATTTATGTTTTGATCAAAATATTGTATAAAGGCTAATATCAAAAATAAGAACAAACACAAATAATGTTGATCTTTGTTGTTGCTATATTTTCCTTTATCCTGATATAACATAAATATATGTTTTATCTTTCTGTCTGCTGCTATATAAGAATCTTGGCTGTCATAAATTACCTATTGTAATTATTTATAAGACAAAAGGGGTCAATTTTTTTGTACACATTTTGTGACTTATGAAGTTATTTATTTCCTGATGTTTTTACAGGCAAAGTTATTGTGGTTCTTAAAATTTATATACATTTATATTTATTGCAGGTGGGACAGCCTCAAGACAGAAAGGATTTTTGGGATGCATCCGTTTTTTACAATTAAATGGCAGAGCTCTTGATTTGGAAGAAAGAGCCAAAGTAACCCCTGGTGTAAAGCCAGGTTGTCCTGGACATTGTAGCAGCTATGGTAACTTATGTCACAATGGAGGAAAATGCAAAGAGAAATATAATGGATTCTCTTGCGATTGCACTTTTTCTGCATACACAGGGCCATTCTGTAAGAAAGGCAAGCATAAATTGTAAATTTATTTTATATACAATATCAAAGGAAAACATTGTTTATGTGTTACATTATTTTAAAAGATGTCCACTTGGGATTATACAGTTCTGTCTTTCTGACATACTGTATATTTGGAACCCCAAATGCTGACAATATTTTTTTCTCCTTCCTTAAAAGGCTCCAGTAGTGGCTTTCACTAATATGTAGGTCCAAAACCATCCTGCTTTCTGAAATACTGCCAAATTAATATATAGTTTATGTCTTTATGTTTTTGTTAAGTAATATAGAAATTAATAAAGAATATTGGGAGTAGACAAAGAGCAGAAACACTATTTCCACACTTTTGTCCTAACATTAAACCAGTAATCAAGAGGCAAACAATACTACCAACTCAGACAGAACAGAATGAAATAACAGAGTTGGAAGGGACCTTGGAGGTCTTCTAGTCTAACCCCCTGCTCAAGCAGTAAATAACAGCTCAAGGAACCACCAAGATCACTCTCACCAATACTGACAGGGAAAGCTATTAGTATAGAAAATGAAAACAAACCCCACTCCCTACTAGCACTGATGTTGTTACCTAGTTTGGTAAGGAAATATATACACAAAAACAACCAAGCTCAGAGAGCACCAAGGACCTCACTGTTAGAAAGGAAGTTAATCCAAAATAATCAGACCAATTACTTAGGAATGATAGAAAATGAAAGCATATCTGCCTCTCCATTATGTGTTCTACAAAAACATAAGTACAAAGTGAAAACAGTTCACTCATCTATTCGTAAGCTGGAAACTAACTTTCCTTAACTACGTGCTTCAAAGCATACTGACAAT
Source organism: Vipera berus (assembly GCF_964194415.1). Classification (NCBI taxonomy): domain Eukaryota; kingdom Metazoa; phylum Chordata; class Lepidosauria; order Squamata; family Viperidae; genus Vipera; species Vipera berus. The sequence goes on from NC_138203.1 coordinate 61,647,167, forward strand.
CTTTGTTAATGTTCTTAAATAGTATATGTTTATACATTTTTATATCTTAATTTATTTATTTATTTATTTAATTAAATTTTTATACCGCCCTTCTCCCGAAGGACTCAGGGCGGTGAACAGGGCATATCTTAAAACTACAAAAGTACAAAAGTTAAAAAAGAATTAAATTATTGCCCACAATAAAAACAATAATATATATATATAAATATTAAAACCCTAAGTGATTCCCCATCAGGCCAGGCCAGCTTGTTCAAATAAATGGGTCTTTAACCCGCGCCGGAAGGAGCGGAGATCCGGTGCCATCCGGAGCTCAACCGGCAGCTGGTTCCACAAAGCCGGAGCGCCCACAGAGAAGGCCCTCCCCCTGGGGGCCACCAGCCGACATTCTCTGACTGGAGGCACCCTGAGGAGGCCCTCTCTGTGGGAACGCACGGGGCGGAGGGGAGTTGACGCCGGCAGCAGGTGGTCCCCGAGGTATTCCGGACCCATGCCATGTAAGGACTTAAACACCATCACTAAGACCTTGAACCTCACCCGGAAGACAACTGGTAACCAATGCAGCTCGCGGAGCAAAGGTGTAACATGGGAGTACCGGGAAACTCCCAAGACAACTCTCGCGGCCGCATTCTGTACCAGTTGGAGCCTCCGAGTGGTCTTCAAGGGAAGCCCCATGTAGAGAGCATTGCAATAGTCAAGACGAGAGGTCACGAGCGCATGAGTGACCGTACACAGGGCATCCCGGTCTAGGTAGGGCTGCAACTGCCGCACCAGGCGAACCTGTGCGAAAGCCCCCCTGGTCACGGCTACTACATGATCTTCTAAGGTAAGCCGTGCATCCAGGAGGACTCCCAAGTTGCGAGCCCTATCTACAGGGGGTAAAGACTCACCCCCCATAGAAAGTGAAGGAACGTTTTGAATGTCCCGGGATGCCGGAATGTACAGCCACTCAGTCTTGTCAGGGTTGAGTTGAAGTCTGTTCCTCCCCATCCAGACCCGAACCGCCTCCAGGCAACGGGACATCACAGCGAGGGCATCACTGGGGTGGTTTGGGGTCGAAATGAAAAGTTGGGTATCATCAGCATATTGATGATACCCAACTCCAAAACCACGAATGATCTCACCCAGCGGTTTCATGTAGATGTTGAACAGGAGAGGCGAGAGAACCGAACCCTGAGGAACTCCACAACCGAGAGACCTAGGGGCCGATCTCTGCCCCCCTGCCAACACCGACTGCGAACGTCCCAGGAGATAGGAGGAGAACCACCGAAGAACTGTGCCTCCCACTCCCAATCCCCTGAGACGCCGCAGCAGGATACCATGGTCGATGGTATCAAAAGCCACTGAGAGGTCTAATAGGACCAGGACAGAGGAATATCCCCTATCCCGGGCCCTCCAGAGATCATTCACCAATTATTAATGCTTAAATAATAATGATCATGTTATTATTTCTTTCTTTTGGGAAACATTCTTTTGGGATCATTGTTAACAATAAATGACATGCTTTATTTCCAGTTTATATTAAAAACAAAAAACAAAAATCCATGTTGTTTCAGAGGTATCTGCATATTTTGGAGCTGGGTCATCAGTAACATATAACTTTCAAGAATCGTACAGTGTTGCCAAGAACTCCAGTTCCCATGCTGCTTCCTTTCATCCTGATATGATGCTAACCAGAGAAGCGATCACATTGAACTTTCGAACAACACGGATTCCAAGCTTACTTCTTTATGTAAACTCATTCTATGAGGAGTATCTTTCAGTTATTCTTGCCAAAAATGGTATGTACTGTTAATAGGTAAGGTAGCAAAGCTATCATTAGTTAGCATTTTGCTTTGGAAATTACTTATGATAGCTTCTCCAGCAGATACTTGACTTCACTACTCTGATTATAATGTTACCTTATTAAAGATTTATGTTTGGTGGAAGGAAATATATAAATCACCCTAATTTATAGTAAGATCAAATATGATAAATGATAGGTCAGTTTTAATAGAGACCATCCATTCCTTTAAGAATGTCAATACTGTTTTAGACTGAACAATGCTGTGTTTTTTTCAAGAAATAATAAAAAGAATTAGTACCAAAATGTTGTTATTGAAGGCTACTTGCATGTAACTACTTTTAAAAAAAAATTCTTTGGAGAAATCCTGTGGCTATGTATCAAAAGCATTGAAAAATTAAAATGTACAATATATGAAATGTTATAATGTTAAAACATGTAATTATCAATACATTCAATATGAATGTTAGAATATTAGTGTCAGTTTTTAAATTATTACATGAATAGAATACAATTAACAGAGCTTTGATGAAATAAACAATGCTATCTCCTAATGTATTCCAGCACAGTTTTATTATCTAGCAGATATTTAAACTATTATTTTTAGAAAAAAAATCATGTTTGTGTTTGTGTGTGTGCATGTGTGTGTATGTATGTGTATTGTCATGAAACTAATGTATTCTCTATCCTCTTAGGAAGTTTACAGATCAGATATAAGCTAGATAGCCATCGAGATCCCGATATCTTTAGTATCAATTTCAAAAATATGGCTGACGGGCATCTTCATCGTGTAAAGATTAAAAGAGAGGAAGAAAAACTATTTGTGGAGGTAATGCCAGAAAGAATGAAGGATCGGGATGTTACTAAAGAGGGAAAGCATAAAAGATAAACACGTGTATTGGTTTAAGAGCCTTGGTGGAGCAGTGGGCTAATGCCTCCTTAAGTAACACCAGCTGCCTGCAATTAGTGCAAGTTCGCATCCCACCAGGCTCAAGGTTGACTCATCCTTCCGAGGTAGCTAAAACGAGGACCCAGATTGTTGGGGGCAATTAAGCTGACTTTGTAATAATGCCACTTGGGTGTGTGTGTGTGAAAGCCCTAATAAGCAGGCATATACATAGAATGAAGGCTACTGCTAAGCTTGTAAGCCGCCCTGAGTCTTCGGAGAAGGGCGGGATATAAATGGAATTAAAATATAAAAAATAATTAATTCATGTAGCATTGTGCTTTTGTGTGAATTGCAGAATTCTGGCTAAGATATATTTTTGATATTTACCTATAGCATAATCTCTATTTATTTGCAAATAACTATGTTATGTTGACTCTTTGCAAATATGCAGTTTAATGGGTGGAAGCAAATGTGGAATGTTTTCATCTCCACTTACCCTTCTCCTCCATTAGTCAAAATGCAACTGTGCCTTGGATTAAATCTTGAGGGTTTGAGATTCAACTACTTTTGATACCTGTCTCCTTGGCAAATACCAACTTGATTTTTTAAGATCTTTAGAAGCTGTATTTATTTGCTTAGGAGCAATGCTTGGAGATCAGAACTTAAAGCTTTCACAGCTGTATCATTGTATGTCTTCTATAATTCAGCTACAATTGCCTAAATCATCCTTCCTTATCAAGACCTTAAGAATTTTTTAGAAATGTTTAATCTTATGTTTTGGTGAAAAAAGATATATATAGTACAATTTTTATCTTGTCATTTGTTTGCTTTGATTATTTTTAATGCTTAATTGTATTCTTGGTTAGCATTTGTCTTTTATTCTATTTTAATATGTAAATCGCTTTGTGATTTGTTATGAAGAACAATATAACATTTAAATAAAAAATAGCTGTAAACTGATAGATATAGCCCTAGTGGTATAGTGGTTAAGGCATCAGGCTAGCAACCAGGGGGTGGCAATTTCTAGTCTTAGGTACAAAGCTAGCTGGATGACCTTGGGCCAGTCACTTTTTCTAAGCCTAGGAAACAGGCAACCACAAACCATGGTTTGTTATAGTCCAGGCAGTTGCCAGAAATTTTTTTTAAAAGGTATGTTCCTTCTCAGATGAGTAAGAACTTTATATTTAGAAGGAAAACTGTGTCAATTATACTGAACTTCACAATGCATAAAAAGAAGCTACCCAAATGGATTAATTTAAAAAGGTGCTAGGAAGATGAATGCAAAGTTGTGTAGGAAACTATCACCTTCATTTTAATGAATTACACAATATTATGGCTTTCTTCCCTTAAATGTTCTGACACCAGTAACAGGCTTTTCTTTCCTTTTTCTATTTCTCTTTTCCCTCCCATAATTGTACGTGGGACCATACTGAAGGTTAACCAGCACGAAAGGATGAAATTCTTTCTGTCTTCAGATATTCAGTTCAATGCAATCAAGTCTCTCATTCTTGGCAAGATACTTGGTAAGTACAGTGCAAAAGATAAAGTATCATCTGATATGTAGATAGAGATATAAAATAATAACTTTAATCTTGTTGAGAAACATTTTTTCCCCACATTTGATTAGGCAGAGAGTGACAATCAAGGTGGAAGCTTCATTCTTGTCAAAGTGCATATATAATCGCTGGTAAGTGCTTCTAGCAAGATGAGCAAGTGGATCCCATTAAAAATAATTTCATACTTATCTTTTCCATTTTGCAATCAGACATAATGAAAGATGGCGTTTTTAGTACAATATAACAAAGGGAAAAAAGGCTAAATCACATTCAAATTATAGGTAAAGACAATGAATGGGTTGCTCCAACTCCAAGAATTCTTTCCTTTTGAACAATATGCTCTAGTACAGTCTTTCTCAACCTTGGTTACTTAAGATGTGTGGACTTCTTCCAGAATTACACAGTCAGTAAGGTTGAGAAAGTCAGAAAAGTTCTGTTTCCAAATGGATTCACCCATAGGGATTGATCAAGAAATATGTGATACCGAAAGACACATGATGAAATCATAGGCATGGCACCCAAGTATCTGGTATTCTATTCAGCCCAAACCATCAGTCATTTTTGTTTGATGTCAGGAAGACAATATGAGACTGCAAAATAATAATAATAATAATAATAATAATAATAATAATAATAATAATAATAATAATAATAATAATAATAATAATTTGGAAGGGACCTTGGAGGTCATCTAGTCCAACCCCCTGCTCAGGCAGGAAACCCTATACCATTTCAGGCAAATGGCTGTCCAGTCTTTTCTTAAAAACTTCCAGTGTTGGAGCATTCACCACTTCTGGAGGCAGGTTGTTCCACTGGTTAGTTGTTCTAACTGTCAGGAAGTTTCTCCTTAGTTCTAGGTTGCTCCTCTCCTTGACTAGTTTCCATCTGTTGCTTCTTGTTTTGCTTTCAGGTGCTTTGGAGAATAGCTTGACTCCCTCTTCTTTGTGGCAGCCCCTGAGATATTGGAACACTGCTATCATGTCACCCCTCACTCTTCTCTTCGTTAAACTACACATACCCAATTCCAGCAACCGTTCCCTATATGTTTTAGCCTCCAGTCCCCCAATCATCTTTGTTGCTCTTCTCTGTACCCTTTCTAGAGTCTGGAATGGAAGAATGGAAACAGTTAAGTTTACAGTTTATTTGCTCCATGAAACATATCTAACTCCTACAAGAGCACTAGTTATGTTCACCGCTTTGAGTTGAAAAAATATTTTTAAAAAGAAGGGCAGGATAAAAATAAATCTAATAATAATAATACCTGTTAACTTCTTAATCTGCATTTTAAAGCTTAATGTGTTTCAGTGGAACACATCAAACATGAACAACAAATAAAATCTCAGCTGACTTGTAAAATCAGACAATAAAATTAACGTTATGGAAATACTCAGCATTGGAATAATTTTATTGTTTTTGTTCTGCTGTTTTGGAATGAAGACATTTAAAAAACCAGATTTAAAAACTTTTTTTTTCCTTCTCTCCTCGATATAAAATCCCGTTTTTCTTTTTTCAAAAAGTATATGAAATATTGCCTTTGATCTGGAGATCAGTTGGATAGTACAGTTTGTGCTGGCAAAAGTGATTTTTCCATCCCTATCTCTTTATTTACTCCTTTGAAAAGCTGCTTCTGCAGTTCTGAATAAACCTCTTCTTGAAGCAGAGAAGAATAATGACAAAAATTAATCCAGGCAATTTCTGGGGGCTGCCTTCTCATTTAAAGAACATCAATATGCCTGATTTTTATTTTTGCAATTTTCAAAGACTGAGCATGTAAATAAATAAATAAATAAATAAATAAATAAATAAATAAATAAATAAATAAATAAATAAATAAATAAATAAATAAATAAAACTTGCCTTACCTGTCATTGTTTCATGGAAAAAAATATTGATCAGGTAGTGCTGATGCTCAATATCAAAGTGAGGATATGTGACTAAGGATGTGTATCCATGTAAGTGGTTCATAGTAAAGTGGTGGTTGAGCACATAGTAATATTTCTCTACTACTCAGTAGTACCTAAAGCAGAGATGTATAATCTTGAAAACTTGTGGAATTCCACCCCCAGAATTTATCAGACAACCATGTTTAAAGTTGCAAAGGTTGGACATTCCTGACGTAAAGCATATTTGGTGTGATTTCTTGATGGCCACTCTATCCTTTGGAATAGTGCCCCCATCCAAAATCCACATACCCATGATCCTGCTGTTATATAACTGTTAAAAATGGTTCTTTCACCAGTTTTCAGGTGAAGAAATGTGTGAACCTATATTGATATTAAGGTTTTATTCATAGGTTATATATGGTTGTATCTTCACTAGTATAATAATAGATTATTTATCTGTATCATGTTTAATGCTGAACATTATTTAAAGTCACACATAAATAATTCAAAGTTCATTTTTTTATTAGTCACAAAAGAACCAAGGGGGGATTTTAACAAATAGATTCAAGGGAATCTGGATTCTGCTGAAGGATCCTTTAAATCAGTGGTTCCCTACCTTTCCAGTTCTGCGGACTGGCAGGGGTGGTGGCAACTGGGGAGAGGGAATGGTTTTGCATATGGGCAAATGGAGCTTTGTGCACTTTCCCACCACTTGTGCGGCCTGCTTCTCAATGGGCCACAGATCAGTATTGGTCCATGGACTGGGGGTTGGGGACCCCTGCTTTAAATGAAGAAGTAATCAAATCAAAATAGCCAGATAAGAACAGAAGCAGTATAGCATTCTTAAAAGTATAGCCATCAGTGGAATGGAATGGAATTGGAATGGAATGGAATGGAATTGGGTTGGAATTGGAATGGAATGGAATGGAATGGTAAGGAAAGGAAAGGAGAAAGGAAAGGAAAGGAAAGGAGAAAGGAAAGGAAAGGAAAGGAGAAAGGAAAGGAAAGGAAAGGAAAGGAAAGGAAAGGAAAGGAAAGGAAAGGAAAGGAAAGGAAAGGAAAGGAAAGGAAAGGAAAGGAAAGGAAAGGAAAGGAAAGGAAAGGCCAAACATTTTATCAATGAACTTGCAAAAAAAACAACACCCTTCTTTCATCAGCCTTTCACCATCCACTGGTGAGTTTATTCTGTAATGAAAACAAACGAACAAAACATCTAGTCCTTTAGTAGGTTCATCCCCTGTAGAAATGGCCCAACAGTCCAGGATGAAATGATCATTGAAGGGCAGCAACAACCAATTAGATCAAGGGGCTATCCTGACTACAGTACCCAGTAATTAACTGAAAAGGAAATATTTTTATTCAATGAAATACAACAGATTACTACTTTTACTTCAGAAGTCAGAAAACATTGTGGGAAGAGGTTAATTTGTCATGAACTGAAGCAGGTTTTGAGGATGACAGCATTCATTCATCCACTTCTCAAGAAATGATTGGTGAGTTCTCTTCATTCCAGGGCAAGCAAGACATTAGTCATGAGAGATCTTAGCCTTGTTGGGTATCCTTTATATAGACTTAATGTGCAAGCATTTCAGACAATCCCCATTTTCTGCTAATGACTCCAATACACACGTTCACAGTATCTTCCCCTTTGCAGATTTAGGGTACTCAGGTTGCTATAGCAGCCATCAAAATAAAATTGGTGAGGATAGAAGGAATAACCAGGTACTCAACCTGTGAGACTGAAATGATTACTGGAGGTATTAATCTGATCCAAAGGGATTCTTTTCAGGTCATAAGAATCTTTGGTAATTGAGGAACTAAACATAGACCTTCTTCTTCTTTATGAATCTAATGTTTGGGAGAACTATGGATAGAGTAGACCTCTTTTAACACTAGAAGGAATGTGACTAGAAGGAGCAGGAAAGTCAGCATCTTGCTTTCTGATATAGGGCAATGACTTCAATTAATTTGGGCTAGGAGACATATGGCTGATTCTACTTTAGAAAGAGTTCACATTCAAATTGAGTCAGTCACTGTTGAGCATGAAAATTAATAGCTGTGGCCCTAATTAATTCAGCAACAAGTGTCTTGCCTTTTTCCCTCTAAGCATTCTTAGAGAACCTTCTGTTCTAATTAGCAGATCTTACTGGCCTATTAGCCGCTTTGGGAAGTTGTACAATTTACTTCTATTAAATCCAAATGGATAATGCTTGGCATAATTTAACTTGATTTCAGCTATATAGAAGCTGCATATTTTATATTCCTAGTAGTATAGTTCAGAAAAGAAATAATGGTACATAAAATAGAAATATAATATTTGATTTAAGAATTTGCTACGTGAAACTCAAAGGTAAAGCAAAAGAAAATATTACATAAAGTACACCGTATCTTCTTAATTATATTAATTTACAGTTAAGTAACATTTTGGGGAGTAACAAGAATGAATTGATTGCTACTACTAAATAGATATGAACTACTACAAATATGCTTGTTATGAACAATTTCAGCAGCAGTGTAAAAGGTCATGCAAACAAAATGAGTTAATATAAAATGCATACTTTATAGAAATATCTAAAATCAAATTTATGAATCTGCCAGCCAGCAATCTATCATAATTTTTATATAAATTGCTCTACTGAACATTCTGTAATGTGTTATGAATATGTTAACCTCTGATAAAGAAATGACTATTGATTCCCTGTTAAGGTCATTAAGAAGAATGAGTGTGTCTTCATTTTCTAAGTACCTTAAGTACAAATAAACTATCACAAAGATCAAGTCAAAGTGATAGGATTCCTATAGATTGATGTTCTTTCCATATTTCACTCACTCTCTCTCTCACACACACAAACACTCCAAGCTACATAATTCTATTATTTATTAACTTTTTTCATTAAAAATAAAAACAAAAATAATTTTCTCTTTTAGGTTTTTTTATACATATATTTAAACCATCATTCTTAAATAGCATTCAGAACTGAGAAAGCTTGAAAGTGCCATTTCATTAAAAACTTCCTTCTAGAAAGTTTTCTTTTGCTCCATGAGGATGGTATTGGATCAGAAAAAGTTAGTGGTTTTTGCTTTCTATCCCAAGCTGTACGTTAGACCTTTTCTAAACTTCTGAAAAGATCAATTCTCAGTATCTGCTAAGATCATGAAAGAATATATTAAGTAGTCTGAAAATAGAGTCGATTATAAAAATGTCCAGACTCTCACTGGCTAAGTTCACACTTGCATTCTCAATTTTATTTCCACAACAATAATTTTATTAAGTGGCATGGAGAACCCCGCTCGCAAAAAAAAAATCATTTAAGGTTCTACGGCAGGAAAATTTGGATTTTCCCAATCCTAATCCAAAACCTAATTACTACCCAATACTGATTCTATCAACATTGAAATAGTATTGAAACTGGTGTCCTTCAGACTTGTTGGACTAAATTCTCAGAACTGCTTTAAAGTTCCTTGCTTCATTCACCCATTTGGAATGTTTTTTTCTTTAGCTTTCCATTATTATTACACAAAGATTTGATTTAATCATGCAATGAATGCTCTAATAAAGATGTTATCTGACAATCTGCCACAACTTAATGTAATCTTCACTTGGCATGTTAAAATGGAGCTCTGAATACATTATCCTAGAGATAGAATTTTTTTTAGCATACAGGTGTATACTAAAACAATAGCAGTGATTACCATCATCAAAAGGCTTTGTTTAAAATAAACCTACAACATTTGCAAAAAAATGGATTTGTAATAGATTACAGAACATAGAACAGATTTGATTTTTTTATGGAACAATGTTTGGCATTAGCACGCAAGGAAATGTGTGCTTAGCAGGATTATATTTTCCCTAGTGAATGTTATCTGAGTCAGAATGTATTAGAATAGTTTTATTCATCTGACTTTTTCACTATTCAAACTAAGAGTAAGGTAATATGAAAATAATTCTTATGCAAGTAAACCTTTTGTTAAACTATTTATTTGTGTTATTGAAGAAAAAATTAAAACAGAATGTTCAAAACACTAAAAAAGTATTTGCAATTTGTAACATTTAAAAGCCTTTGACTTGAATATGGCTTGAATATTGGAATAAAGCTTTCCACAGCTGTGTGTATAAATGTGTAGTAGATACTTATTCCTACAAATGTTTCTTATTTATTCAGTATTTGGGATGGAGGAAAATTTATTTCACCACCTGAACAGAATTTCTTATTTATGCTTAGGAACTTACTGTGTAACTTGATATCTTTTCTAGCAAACAGATTCAGTTGGTTTTTTTTAAAGTGTGGAATATATTTCTTGTCTTTTTGTTAAAGCAGACAAAAAGAAAATAGGTAAATTTGCCTCTGCTGTCATTGCACGCAGAAACTCGGAGGGATAAAGGTTAATTATTCAATTATTTGTCTGCCCCTTTGTTCTGTGTGTTTCACAATGATTAATTGTGTTTGGTTTCTTTTTATTAGCCGAGAATGGTGATACAGATACAGATACTCTGAAGGCCAATTCTCAGGGGTTTATTGGGTGCCTCTCTTCAGTGCAATTCAATCATGTTGCTCCTTTGAAGGCTGCTGTCCACTATCCCAGCTCAGCTCAAGTCATTGTTAAAGGACATTTCATGGAATCCAACTGTGGGACATTAACAGGAGCTGATACAACATCAAGTGAAACAACCCATTCATTTGCAGGTACCAAGCATAAGACTTTCATTAATTTTGTTCTCTGAAAAAGAATACTTGACAATGTTTCAGAAATTCAGTCATTTTTTTTATTTGCCAGAAGTGCCTATATGGTAGGCTTTTCTACAAATCCTCATTTTTTGTCAATTCATATATTGTATGCATATGGATATGTGTTCTTCATATATACCATGTGGCTTCCAAGCCAATCCTTCATTACTTGTTCATAGTTTTGTATTACTCTTTTAAAATGTGTGTCCCTAATTTATAATTCTATGTTATATTTATTTATTTATTTATTTATTTATTTATTTATTTATTTTATTGAATTTGTATACCGCCCTATTCCCGTAGGACTCAGGGCGGTTTACAGGGCAGTTAAAACCATGAAATACAAAAAAATTAAAATCAATTAAAACAATTAAATTAAATTCAAGCCCCAAGAGTAAATCTAAAACCCAGTTAAATTAACAACCCCACAGTCTGGACCAAACAGATCAAAGAGCCAAGTTTTCAGGTCCTGGCGAAATGAGCGAAGGTCAGGGGCAGTCCTAAGTTCCGTGGGTAGTTGGTTCCATAGGGCAGGTGCACCCACAGAGAACGCCCTTCCCCTGGGAATAACCCGCCGGCATTCATTAACCGGCGGTACCCTGAGAAGGTCCTCCCTGTGGGGGCACACAGGACGATGGGAACATGATGCGGGCAGCCGGTGTTCCCTTAGATAGTTTGGACCCAAGCCATTTAGGGCTTTATAGGTCATTACCAGCACCTTGAATCTCACCCGGAGGGCAACTGGAAGCCAATGTAGCTCACAAAGAAGAGGTGTTACACGGGAGTATTGGGAAGCTCCCATCAAAACTCACGTGGATGAATTCTGCACCAGTTGAAGACTTCGGGTGGTCCTCAAGTGCAGCCCCATGTAGAGGGCATTGCAGTAGTCTAACCGGGAGGTCACGAGCGCATGAGTGACTGTACGTAGAGCATCTCGGTCCAGATAGGGACACAACTGGCAAAAGCCCCCCTGGTCACGGCTCCTATATGATCTTCAAAACTGAGCCGTGAATCCAGGAGGACGCCCAAGTTGCAAGCCCTATCAACGGGGGGGTAATACCCTATTGTTAATGATGGAGAAGGCTGGTCAGCTCCAGATGCCAGTATGAACAGCCACTCAGTCTTGTCAGGATTGAGACGAAGCCTGTTTCTCCCCATCCAAACCCAGACCGCCTCCAGGCAACAGGACATCACGGTGAGGGCATCACTGGGTTGATTTGGGGTGGAAAGAAAAAGCTGGGTATCATCAGCGTACTGGTGATACCCCACCCCGAAACCATGAATGAGATCACCCAGCGGCTTCATGTAGTTATACCTAACACCTATAGCAATAGATATAGTAACCTCTGTTGGATCAGTGGATTAAAATGCAGATATATTGAGATCCCTGTTCTCTGTTTGTCTCTGCATTTTTCTTTTTGTTTTTTTGCACAGATCATTCAGGACCAAGAGATGAAGGAGAGCCATTAGCTAATGTAATAAGGAGTGATTCTGCAATTATTGGGGGTAAGAGGAACTGTAATTGCATTGTATGTACCATTTTAAATATTTAAATCAAAGTGCTGAAGCTGAGCACCCAAATAACTGAATAAGCATCTACATTGTTAACTTGCTTAACATTGTATACATGTTTTAGAAATTGATGGAATTAGATTGGATAGTCACCAATAGTTATATGTCTTCAGATATGTGATCAAGCTACTGTGGGAATATAGATCCAATATTTCCCTCAAAATCTCTGAATGGTTCACAGGATTGATTAAAAAAGAAATGCTTTATAAGTGTTTCATTTTCCTCAAACATTTAAGTACATGTTTGTTTATTTTTAAAATCATCCTTCTAGTAATCCTATATTTGCAATAATGGGTTTGAGTTCTTGTTGGAAACAGTAACTCACTGAGAATGTGTCTGTTACAATCAAGCTCCCAAATCTGTATACTAAATATATATATATATATAGAGAGAGTGGATACATACCCACATAATTCCAATCACCTCAATAGTGATTGGGACTTTGCAATGTAATTTTTATTTTATGCAGCAGCAATGCCAGATAGTGATTTTGCTATCTTTCTGATTCTTTCAAATGCTATATTGTTTACTGTATATATACTAATTTTCCATGTTAAACCATACTGATGGAATTTCAAAACAGTATAAGCAGACTTAGAGTATATTATATAGCAACACTTCAAGATTCCTTATTCTTCTCTATTTATATTTGTCTAAAACACTTAAGGTAGTATACAGTATGTTTGGCAGGTTTCCCTTCAGCTGCTCTTTAGATACAACCTAGGATTGAACTATTTGGACTTTAATACATCCCTAACTCTGCCAGGTTTCAGCAAGGTAAATACTCAACATATAAGTTCATACAAGATTGCAGCCTTAAATTTCCAATTAGAAAAAGAGGAAAACAGTAAGTTCAGAATGCATAGGAAGTTTCCATTTGAAAAGAATTCAATTTTAGAAGAATGTCACCTGAAGACTAGAGATAGACTGTATATGAATTGTGAATAAGTTATTCATATCATCTATCGCTAGCATTTTTAGCGAGTACCCTATTAATAGACCAAGTCAGCATACTTCAGGAAATATGTACCAGTGGAAGAAAAACAAAATTAGATCATGAAGACTCTTTAGAGTGAAGATAATAACTCAAGGAGTATTACTAGATTATGTTGGTGACAGTTATTTGTAACATTATCTCAGTGCCAGATACTATTATGGTAAGGTTAGTGGGTTATGAAATTCATACAATACATTTCTAGAATGACAGTACTGTGCTAGTGAAAAGAAATTTTCTTGTAGCTACAATAAGATGTAATTAAGCCTTAGTGAGATCTGTTTATGCTTAATGAAGATTCCACTGTGCCCAGAGAGCTTTTATCACCAATGCTCATAAAGCTACCACCTGTCCTGTTTTCACTTCTAGTGTAAACTGGGGTACAACTTATACACATGTCAAATTAAAGAATAAATAATTATAATTGTACTCCAGCTGTAGTCGCTTCTATGTCCATGTATTGATGATTTCAATATTAATTGATATCTTGTTCATTCTCATTACAATGTTTGTCTCCAATATACATACATAAATCAGTAGATTGTGAAATAATGAAAGTTTGGGAATCTATTATTTAATAACAGCCAGAATAAAGAAACATAATCAATTTCAGACAGCCAGAATATTATGTAATACAAAAGTATAAGTGGCTAATGGGCGCTACAAAAAGTTAATTCATAACATTTTAAATTACATAACAGTAATGAAATGGGCACCTATATAAATTTAATAAATCTATATTCTACTAAAACTCTCATTATCATGACTTTTAACTGGCTGAAATACTGCCTCAAAGGGCAACAATGTTTGAAACTAGGTATTTCAAATGGGCTAACCTACAGAATGTGTGAAAAATCCAAGACCCATGACCTCCAAAGAAATGAAATTTGGGGAAATTGTGGCTATTTCAATGGTACTGGCTGTTGCTGTGTTTCTGTTATGGTTATGAGATCTTTATTTTCAACATTCTGTGACAATTTCCCAGTCAATCTCGCAATCCTTTGCTCCCAGGACATACCTACTGGAAAGTGGAGGAGAGGGAAGGGAAGGGGGAAGAAAGGGAGGGAGGGGATTTCTGGTGCTTCCTGCCAGGTTCTCAAAAGGAAACGCAGTGGGGAAAATGGTAGTCAGAAGTTGCTCCTTCTCTCGTTGTTTGCCCTTTGTCATTATGTTTTTTTCTGTTTATGTAAAGAAATATCTCTTAAATTATGAACTAATGGGGCAGAGGTTTTCTAGTAAATACAATAAATAAAATGTACAGAAAATCTGGATCAGTTCTTATCACATGGTTATACAAATTTTCTTCTAATATCCATATTATAATGTGTTCCTGCACAGCTTCCTCTATAAATCTTTTATTTAAATGGTTTGTAGTTCCAACATAATTTAGCCCAATGGTTCGTAGATGCATCATAATGTATCCAAATGTGGAATAAATATTTTTTGGGAACTTCCCTGTTTAATACTGATATTTACTCAATGTTCCCAAATACATAGTTTAATGAATTCTTTCTGGCAGAGACAAGTAGGTGGCAATGGATTTCATTTTGATGTGTTTTGCAGTAAAAAAAATCTTTTAGATAATTGCCTGAAAGAATATATAACAATTATGTATAAAAATTAAAATTATGTTTGTGTTTTGATGTGGAACCTTTTGCTATTATGGATAGAAGAGAATATTTGTAGCTCAGGGTTGAACTATGGAGTCCTTGATGCTCTCTGAGCTTGGTTGTTGTTTTTTCTTGCAGACATTTCATTACCAAACTAGATAACATCATCAGTAACAACATCATCATTAGTCTTGCAATGTATTCTAGAACGTTCTTACATGAAGATAGCAACATATTCTCTAGTATAAAGGGCTACAAGAATCGTTATAATTATGCCAAATTTTTTGATGTATTACAAAGTATATTTTGTTATTTTCTTTTCTCTCCCCAGGTGTGATCGCTGTAGTGATATTCATTCCACTTTGCATTGTGGCTATTGCTGTACGGATTTATAAAAATAAAAATGTATATAAAAAAAAGGAGGCACAGGGATCAGCAAATGAAGATGGTGCAGAGACTGTCCTGAAAAATGAGATCGGTGTGAAAAATACAATCAATGAAAATCAAAAAGAGTATTTCTTCTGATCTACTTTTCTGATCTAGTTTAATAAGAATAAAAGACAGTCTGACTTATTTGCTAACCAAGTTCTCAACCAGAAAAGAGAAAGAAAGAAACTGTTGCTTTCAAAGAACACACAAAATAGATTGGAAATCTATTAAGTGGCGTATGTTCAGTCTTGGTGTTTGCTATGGGAAGCCTCTTTAAATGACATGCATTCCTTAGCTATTATAACATAGATGCATTTTATGTAAGAGTGAATTAGATATTGTAACCAATCCCATTGTTGGTAGTTTTCAGCCATTCTGCTGTGACTTTCTAAACTGGAGGTTAAACTTGCACATGTGTATCATGAATTTTGAATGGGAAAAAAGGTCAATTTTTGTTTTCTTCCTTTCAGTCCGTTCCTTCCAAGAGAATTATTTTTAAAGCAATTTTTTTAAAATATTCTGCAGTATTTTCTTCCATACCACTGGGCTGTTTTCCAAACCAGAGATAAGCATGCTTAAGAATTAAGTGGTTTAAGAGTGTAGACGTCCACATTGAAGTCTTTGTGGTTCTTTCCTTGTCTTTTTTTTAAAACAATAACAACAACAACACACACCGTAAAGCATTATCCTCATCAGCAATTTCTCTCCTGCTTCATCCAGCCAATCTATTACACTCTGGTGACGAAGAACTCAGTATTACTTTAAAAGCTTGTTTGTATGAGAAATGAAAATCTGATTGTAATACACAGGGATCATAACAAGTAACAGGGTGGTACCTAAGGAATCCAAACCTTATGTACATCTCATCCTCATTTATAATGTCCGCACACAACCTGTGGCCAGGTGATCACATTTCAGGCACTTAGAAACCAGCTCACATTTACTAGCAGTTGCAGCATCCCACATTCATGTGACAATAATTTGCTACCTTTTTGTCAGTATTCAGTGTTTTTTGTTGGTTTCCAGCAGAAAACACCCATCGGGAGAATGGATTATTTTAACAACCAGATGGTTTGCTTAATGATCACATGGTTTGCTGAACAACCATGGTGACCTGCTTAATGACCATTGTAAAAATTACCCTAATGACCACAATGACTTAGGATCAAATTTCCATGCCCAATTATGGTTGTTAAATGAAGACTATCCATATTCCTAAAAGTCGTCTGTGTCAACGTCTGATTTTTTTGTTGCTGCTACTCTTGAACTACCCACTGAAGTTAGTTTGGCTCATAAAGCAGTAGTACATAAAGCGGCCTTAAAAAGAAAATATATTTTCATTTATAGAAAAAAATATGATTGTATAAGGTCAAGACCACTTTTGAATAATTTTTGATATTGTAATTATGCCCATATAGTACACATGAGTCAATGGAAATTATGTTCTGTACTTCCTTAAAAAGAATAGGTCTTCTTTGGGGATTAAGGCCCCACATATTTCAATATTCTGGTTTTAGCATTTGAAAAGAGATCAATGGCAATATTCCATTGTGCTGAACTATAGGCTTGAAAACCAAACTCATATAGGCAAGAAAAAAAAATGCTAGCTCTTGATTAGTGTTACAACACAGCACTCAATATCTTACAGCTAAATATCTGCAAGCTAATTCCAAGAATAGTGACAGAAAATAGAATATGATCTAGTTCTGGAAGCAGCAGGGCAAATCAAGGCAAGACACAATAGCATACAATATACAGGTTGTTTCCAATTTACAACCATTCATTTAGTTACAATGGCACTGAAAAAAGTGACTTCTGACTGTTTTTCACACAACAGTATCCCCATGGCCATGTGATCAAAATTAAAACTCAACTATATTGTTTAGCAATGGAAATTTTGGACTCAATTGTAGCCCTAAATGGAGGACTACTTGTACTGCAATTCAAGGTACAATGTTGCTGAGACTAAGGATGCTCATTGGAAACTCTAGGTCAGGGGTGTCAAACTGCCAGCCTGTGGGTTGGATGCATCATAGTGAAACCGTACCCACCCCATTGCTGGCAATGGCTAAAAAGTCACAATAAGTCGTGACACATCACATGACGTTGTCAGTTTGACACCCCTGCTCTAGGTGCTCAGAGCCAACAAGGGCTCCATTGATATGAATGTAACCTGGTCTATCTCTAGCTGTTTCATGGTTAGCCATGCAATTCAACAACAATCAGATAGTAATACTTTCATTGTGGCAGGTGCTGTTGAAATATATAACACCTGTATATTTGAAATATTGGCCTGAATATAATTGCTAGAGTCCTAACTTCAAGTTCCTTATATTCAACCTTTGTGGGTTTCTGCCATAGTCAACATTGGGGAGTAAGGGCCTATATGATTGGCTCCCTCTGGTAGATCTGAGTTATAAGGGATTGTGCTAATGGATCTTTGGCTTCAATGCATATACTGTACATAACAACTGCTAAGCTACAATAACTAGTTTCACATGAGGCTTAATAATGTCCAAGCTATTATGCAGTGTTTTGTCATTATTATTATTATTATTATTATTATTATTATTATTATTATTATTATTATTATTATTATTATTATTATTATTATTATTCAAAGTGCATTATTCTAAACTAGGTAATACTGTATATAAATAATACCATTTTTAATCAAATGAGACTTTTGGATGCAGAAATGCTGAAAAAAAACCCCTCTTAAATAGAGATGGTATGTTTTTTCTTACAGTTTTATTTATATGCCATTATCTAATTTTGGAATTAATGTATGCCAACAATTCTCTTGTCCATTTAGTTGGAATAAATATATAAGATACTGATCATCCTTCCCCAGCTTCCTCCAGGCTCTAAAGTCCTGTGAACTAGTCAAATTTTCCTCCCTCTTTGTTTCCAGGGGAATTTTCAGAGGCTCTCAAAAAAGTCAAGAGGGCAGCTACATCCTTCAATTCAAGGCCTGCCATTTTTTTAAATGTGCATTCCAGAGACAATTCACATAAACAAGGAGTAATAACTCAGCTACACTGCTGCAGTTGTTATTTTGATTCTCTCCCCCCCCCCCACTCCATCACCAGAGATGACCTTATTTCAGCGGTGTCAAACCCTGGTCACTTTAAAACATGTGGACTTCAAGTCCTAGAATTCAGCAGACAGCAGGGCTAATTGGGGAATTCTGGAAGTTGAAGTCCACAGGTCTTAAAGTGGCCAAGGTTGGACTTACCTGCCCTATTTCCTTCTGTGTTCTTAAATCTGTATATTATTCAGACAACCACTGCTTGTAGTTTCCTCCATTTGCTCTCATTTCATCACGATGTTATGCTCCATTTTTATTCTTTCCACTTTTTGCACTCAGCTTATACTGTATCTCTTTCTTACTACAAGCAGCTACATAAGGGGTTTTTTTTTGCTCAAACAGAACTTGCTCTCCTTTCTTAGAAGCTACTGTGAATTTCAACTTTACCCACAAAATATAAATTATTTGGTAGTAATAGGAGAGCAGGTAATGAAACATTCATATCATGTACAGATCACCAAAATGATATGAACATATGATGAAAATGTGTTTTTCTCTATTTATTAACTTTACTTGCATATTTTCATATTTTCTGATCCTAAGTATTGTTTTTTTGTATGTTATTTTGGGAATAGGTAATATATGAAATATTACTTATTCTCAACTATTATCCCTAAATAATATATTTAAGAAGCTAAAACAAGTGGCAAAGTGAAGATAATATACCCACTCTTATGGGCCAAAACCTGCTTCATTACAAGAACTTCTGCCACATCTATTTGTCACTTTCAAATTGTCATAGTACTTTCTTTGTATATATTGCCACGCACATAACTAACCTTATGTTATAAATTCTTGATGCAAGCTATTTGGAGAGCAATACCTCCAGCCATCCCTTGTGCTCTGCTGAGTAGTTAAATCTTTCTAAATTGTAATTATTACTTTCATGTTCCTTTAGCTTTGTTCCATTTTACAGGGTCATTTCGTCATTCAAAGGTCTTTGACTCTTAAATCTACTCTCTTGTTATTCTGTCAGAGTCAGTCACACTGAAAGTGCAGTGCCAGCTCCTCAGCCCATTTATTTCAGGCAATGAGCCTGGGCTCTCCAATGCCAATTTTATTGCTATTATAGGGATACATTACCAAAAAAAAGGGGGTGTGTCACATTTTGTTATTTATTTAAAGATCAGACATTTAAATCAGTCGTTTCTCTGTTATCAACTTTCAAGCCATTTATTACACACTTATAAATAAATAGATGTTCAAGTGTGGATTAGGGCAAACTGAGAGCTTAGAATGCTGTGTAATTATCTATGAATTACTAGTTATTTTTCCACTGTTTATGTGTGGAGAGTTTTATCTTTTAAGTATTTTAAAACATTTTAGGTGTTAAGGAGTGATTATGTAAGTACAGTTTGTTTAAATTTCTTTAACGAAACATTCAGAAAGAATATTCCTTCAATTCCGTATACATAAGTACGGAATGGAAAAATGTGGAAGGATTTTTCAAAATGTGGAGAGTAAAACTACTTTTTTTAAAAAAAGGAATTTACAATAGTATTGTTTGAATAAATGCTTTTTTGTCTATAGCTGTATAGTGTAAAATAGTTGAATTTCTTACAGGCAGCTAATGCCAATGAATATTTTGGAAGACAGAATCCACAAGCAAAAATGTATGCATATGTAAGGCATATATTATAATTCTGAACCTATTTAAATGGGCCCAGTCTAATCTGGAAGTGCCTGTTTGAGCATATGTTAATGCAAAGACTGTAAATAATGTAATTCTAGATTGACCTGGGGGAACTCACAACATGTTGACAGGGCCTATAAATATTTTGTCAAACTCTCAAGTCTGTCATTATAATTGTGTTCTTTACTTTTTTTTTTTTTTTGCTTTTGCCTTCATGTATTCGCTTGATTTTTTTAGGCTATAGTCATTTCTATAAATGTCCAGTCTTGACAGATGGGTTCAAGGTTCAGCATATGTCTCAATGTTATCTACAAATTCCAAAAGATAGAAGCTACAATAGACAAACTTTGAAGTTTCTTTAATGACAGTGTGGCCTTCCAAATAATTAAATTATAATTCCCAGTTACACTGGTTGAAGTTGAAGGGAATTGGAGTTCAATTCTTGCTTAGACCTCACTGTCTTGTTGAACATATCTTCAGGTCAAATGTCTTATGGAGATTCTCAGTCATCCAGGTCACAGTTGTCGCAAAGGTGCTTTTTCAAAAGGTGACTGGACTGGTTTTTTTTTTCCTTGAGGAAGAAAATGTTTCACTTACCGGTATTATCCATCCAAGAAGCTTCTCATCCAAGAAGCATCCATCAGAGCCCAGTTGCCTTTTGAAAAAGCACCTTTGAGATATCATCAGATTCCATAATGTTATATTGGTATTGAAGCATACATGGCTAAGAGTTCTATCTCTGGAACCAAAATCTATGAAAAGCTGACATCCTACAACAGCCACTGTGGTCCCAGTGGACCATAATGGATTAGCTTTTCTAGAAGATTTTAAAATAATGTTTTGATAAAACTTATGGAATATTTAAATGGCAGATTTCATCATAGGAAAAGCTTTCTGTCACTCCCGAGATATACCTGTGGAGACTTTTCATTGTTTAAAAGGAAGAAGAAGAGAAGAAAGAAAGAGTTGACATGAGGGCACCTTTCCATATCACCTCTAAAATTCAAAACAGACCTTAAAAGTGGGATGATTTCCAATCTACTTTTATCCATAAAGAGCTGCTTTTGTATGTGCGATCGTTTTTTAAAGAACCATTAAAAAGAAAGAGAACTCTTCCACCTTGTGAACTGCAGCCTACAACCTAAGACATTTTGAAAAGCCACACTGTGAACTAAGCCTATAAAATAAGATATTAAATTGCACTGATACATCTTAGACCATTGCTGACCTTTTTGAAATATTTTTGCTCCAGTTTGTAACTGAATGCCTCTCTGTGAATAAACAATCTTTTAAAAAAAAAAATAAATAAAGTGAGGATTTTTTTCAAGCATTACAACATTGAGGACAATATGATTCTTTAAAAAAAGGTTTAAAAATGGAACTGAACTTGGCATATTGGGGAATATGGCCTTTTATATATTTTAGCTGAAAATCAGTAAGATAAGGTGTTTTTAATTTGACATACACAGTCACATCATCCAATACATATTATGAGAAATTTCTGTGAAATATGAGAGATTGATTGATTTTTATGTCACCATTATAATTGTTGTTATTTTGTTTCCTTTTCCTGCTCCTCTCATAGAAAACAATCTATGAATGGCATAGGACATGACTCATTGGATATTTATTTATTTATATCCTATTTTATTATGTTTACAAATAACTGAAGGTGATGAACACCCACAATACTCCTTCCTCCTCCTATTCTCCCCATAATAACAAGATGGATGGCACTGGACCAAGGTCACTCAGCTGGCTTTCATGGCTAAGGCAGGACTTGAACTCACCACTTTCTAGCCTGGTGCCTTAACCAGTAGACCAAACTGGCTCTTTTTAATTAAGTAGAAATATGTGACCAATGACTTTATTTATATATCATTTGAAAGTGATTAGTCTGGCACATGCACATGTTCAGTAAATACCACACATGGATTGAGCTAACATATGTTTCAATTCATAATGTTCAGTATTAACTGTTGTCTAATATTTGTGGGCAAATATGTGGCCTTAGGATAATGTACAGAGATGTGCTTTTTTTTTTTAAAAAAAAGGCAAATTACAATTGAGCTCTTTATGTAGGCTACGTCATTCATTTAAGGACAGAATATATAAATATGTATAATTTAATTTATCTCCCTCATTATAACCAAAGGAAGATCTTTTTCCCAGCATTCCTTTATGTCCTTAGTGAGGATGCTGGGGAAACTCTTTTGAAAAGGTCCTGAAATCTTGGGAATTGAAAACAGGCAGATGAGAACTTTCTAATCATCCTAGTCTAAGGTCATTAAGGCTTTAAAGTTAAAGCCAACAGGTTAGTCTTGAAAATATATTAAGACAATCAGAAATGTAATATTCTTTTGCCAGCATAATGCAGTGCATAATTAATACAGATATAAATATTAATTAACTTGAGAGGTGCCTGGGGAAAACTGTGGGGGGAAAGGGCAATTTGTTAAGTGCCTGATGATGAGATTTCTCAAAATGCAATCTGTTGAACTACAGGAACTTGTACAGAAATGCAAAAGTATTTGTGATGTTTATATGTAACACTCAAGAAGTCTACCAATCAGCAAAAATTCATTCAAAAGGAGGACATGATCAGAAAGCTGAATGCTACTTACTTTCTGAATAGCTCTATTCTCTGAATCGTTTCTATGTATTTATTCCTTTATATATATATATTTTTAAAGAACAACTTTTTGGACCACATCCATTAGAAGAGTGGATATTTTCCATCATCATCATCATCATCATCATCATCATCATCATCATCATCACCACTTCCCTCATAAAAAGCCCTTGATATAGGACATAGAACAAAGTATATGGGGTATTAATAAAACTAACAGCAAAATAATAGAAAGAGTTTGAATTCAAGGTCTTCAGATTTATTCCCTTTTGAAAGTGTAACAGAAAGTTGAAGTAAGAGCCAGTTTAGTGTCATGTTTAAGGCATCGAGCTAGAAAGTGGGAGACTGTGACAATAAAGGTTATCTAAGTCTAGTCCCTCCCTTGAGACAGTCACTTTCTCTCAGCTCTAGAAAGAAGGCAATGGTATACCACTTCCAAAATCTTGCTCAGATAATTTCAGGGACTAGTCCAGGCAATTGTCAGGAGTCCAAAACCTATTCACACCCAAATTAAACTTATAAGATGTCACCATAGGAGCAATTGTTCAATGAGAACACAAAGGTTTGGCCTTTTATTATCCCTGATCAGAAAATATTGACTTTTCAAAATATCCAAACTTCCCTAAAACCTGTTCCCCCGTTGATGATATAGCATTATATAGGTAGTTTTCTTAGTGACACCCCCTCCTCCCGCAAAAAATCCTTCAAAAGCCTAGTCTAGCAACTAAAATAAAATAAATACTTTTGTTGCAGTGGTAATATATATCAGGGAAAATTATCTTTTTCATTAAAATCATACCTCATCCTCTCTGGAGTGCTATATTACAGAGTAAAAACTCCCATTTAATTGAATGGTTCCATTTTTTTTTATTATTAAAAAAAGAATCCAGAGCTTTGCAGCACAAAGCACAAATGAATCCCTGGTGTTTCTGAAGATTTGATGAGATCAAGCATAAAGTTAAAGGGAAAAAATGAGAAGATGACAGAAATTAATATTAAAAGGATAAATGGAATGATTACTCTGTAGACTTCTACAAGTCTCTATCTCATTTTGTCTGCCATTTTAGGTATATGATTTAAGAAAACTAATAACAGGGAGTGAAGGAGATAGTGTAAATAAATCAGATTCTTATTCTTTCATTCTTTCCTAAGACGTTTAGCTGTTTAGTATTGAATATCACAATTTTTAGGGGGACCAAAGCACAAAATGTGAACTGTTCCTAAAGATCAATGAGGGCATTAAATCAAATTACTTTTCAGTGAGAAACATGTCAGATTAGGGTTTCTTTTTTTAAAAAAAATATGTACTAACTATTTTTTCCTGAGGATCTATTTAGAATTTACTCTTTGTATTGGATGTTGGAAGATAAGCAACAGAAATTCAATAGGAATAGAAATCAAGCAGCAGGAACTAGAAAGCAGAGAACTCAATTGTGAATGTATTCATCCAGCTGGGTCAATTTTTCCCCCTAATAAACTAATTTTGTTCCTCCACTTGCAGAGGTACAGACATACAATTAAACACAATAGACTGTATATTCAGTATAACTTCAACTTCCTGATGGGAAATTACACTTTGAATATTCTTTCACATCACGTAACTCCCAGCATGTAGAAATAGAAATATGGTTAGAATTTAAATACATTTATTTTTCTAATTGCAAAGAGGTTTACACAGACATACATGAACAAATAATTAAAAATTACTCCATTTGTAGCAGTAAGGTACATGTGAGCTCTACAATCTCACTCATCCAATTCATATTTATATATAGAATTTACTTTAAGGCCTAACATCAAACATGAAATTATTTTTTTTGAGTACAAGAAACCTTAAGGCTATGCCTACAGCTGCAGTTGAATACAGTGAGATTTTACTTGTTGGGGAAAAAAAACTTTTTGATTATCATATAGATGTATTCTCATTGTGTTCTTTTTCATTGTTTATTTTATTATTCTGTTATTTAACTATTCTACTTTCTAAATTTCTTTCTTTTATTGTTGTAAGCCACGTAGAGTAGCCCCACAGCAAGATAGGCAGCAAATAAATTTAATAAGTAAGTAAATAAACACACCTAAACCCCATTGTGTAGGAATTTACAGATCGTCCAGCCTCCAGATTTATTATTTGACTAGTTAGTATAACAACAGCACAGGGCTGCATTTTTTCCCCTTAACTTTCATCGCCATAGAATAAAATGGAGGGCAAGGTGATCTTGGATGAAGTTATAGATTGACTAATGTGAGGCATCTGATTTCATAACAGTAGAAAATACTAGCCAAAATAAAAACTATTTATTAAGTAACTTTTAAGATACTTTAACATTTGATTTTTTTTAAAAAAAAATGAAACTGTAGTCATAAAAATGAAGGTAAGGTAAGGTAAGGTAAGGAAAGGAAAGGAAAGGAAAGGAAAGGAAAGGAAAGGAAAGGAAAGGAAAGGAAAGGAAAGGAAAGGAAAGGAAAGGAAAGGAAAGGAAAGGAAAGGAAAGGAAAGGAAAGGAAAGGAAAGGAAAGGAAACTAGGACAGCATGATGGAAAACCTTAAGGACCAAATTGCAGACAGATTGTCTTGGAGAAGATCTGTCTATCCATTTGGTCACTAAAAGTCAACACTTTTTTTCCCCTTAACTTTCATCGCCATAGAATAAAATGGAGGGCAAGGTGATCTTGGATGAAGTTATAGATTGACTAATGTGAGGCATCTGATTTCATAACAGTAGAAAATACTAGCCAAAATAAAAACTATTTATTAAGTAACTTTTAAGATACTTTAACATTTGATTTTTTTTAAAAAAAAAAGAGCTGAGAAAAACAAACAAAACAAAACAAAACAGTACTGTTCCCACCTAGGCTGCTGCCATTTGGTGGCTGAATTTCTCCACTATACTAATGCATCATGCAGCTTGCTTGCTTTTGATATGACATGTTACATAACTCAGTCACTGTGACTTATTCAACAACCATGTTTGAAGCAAATTATGGGTAAGTATAATATCTTAACCCAATCAGTATATTTTCTTAACCAAAAAATTGTTTCTCTAATCAAGTTTTACCCTGACTAGTAGAGATTGGAGCCAAGTCTTTCTAAATAGCAACTTGTGATATACCACCTATTTAAATTCCAATGGATAAGCTCATTGCTAAGAATTGGTACACTGTTTCTCCTTTTCCTGGAGAAGGAAGTTATCTTTAATGGAAATATGCAAAATAAACTTAATGGTTGGTGAAATGGTCCATCCAAATTCTCTTAACAGAAAATAATAGGACATCACTTGTGTACAACGTAATAAACCATAAATTAACCAAGTGCCTATTAGCCTAGACTTCCATACATCCAACCCATGTCACTGGGTTATAGTTCTGTGTATTGTGCAGACTCCAAAAATTGAGTACATGAATAGTAAATAACTGTAGATACATGTATCATGTGAACACAGCTAGAATTTTCAACTGATCTATAGTAAAGTGTTAGCCCTGTGACAAGAAGCACAAGTGTGAATACTAACTCTGTCTTTACTGTAAGGTTGCATTAACAGAATATTGCAAAATTGAAAGTATTTCTCTTCACCTTTCATTTTACTCTCCACAAAACTAGGAAGGGTCCCCTTTTGAAATCTTGACCTTTCAGGACTGAGGACAACACGCAAGTTGTCCACTTCATGGGTCTTCTTCCAAGATTATTTTCACATTCCATTACCATACACGGGATCAATATGAAATTCCAGGGTCATTGGTTTGTATGTATATCTGCACATTGTTCTTCCACAAGAACAGCTCCCAGATCAGGTAACAGAAAAAGACAGAGAGCATTATAGTTTCTTCCTTGCTTTTGGAGAATGCATGAGGCATCCCTAAGGAATCTAAGAGTCTCTACCTGTCCAGTTTGATCCAGCAAATTGGGCAAGCTGCAGATCCCATCAACCAAAGAACGTTGACTGGTGAGAACTAGAAGATCAACCTTCTCTGCTATAGCCGGTGCTTTGTGGAATATTCTCATCTCAGAGATTAGAATGGCCCCAATCATTAAAAAAAATCCTATCTCTTGGCTTTACTGTTAGTTGGCTAACTATCTCATCCACCGTATGAATTTAATTTTGGGATGTTTTTTTATTGTTTTGTTATTTTTATTTTTTTTAAATTTTTATAACCATTTATAATTTTAGAAGTGCAAGTCACCCAGAGTCACTTGGCTGAGATGGGCAGTTAGAAATTGAATAAATAAATAAAAAGGTTAGAAAAGGGTAAGAAAAAGAATAAAAAGTAAAGACTCTGGCACTAGTATTAAGCAATACGAAACTGTGATGATAGTTTACTTTCCTATCTTTTGCATATTACTTAGAATAAATATAAATATATAGAATAAAGTATTGCAATCATACCTTTGTTCTGGCATGTAAAATCCAAGGAGTACTTATTTTTTACCTAATTATATCATCTGAGAGAAAAACTACTTTAATCTTCTTTGTAGATTCTAGGATATTATAAGGTTATGCCTAATTGTAAGAACTGAAAGTAGTGATACTTAATCCTACTTATTCCAGAAGCTCTCTCAGGGTTGAGAGTAATCAGAGCAGAAAGCATCCAGAATATTAATGCTGAACCAAGAAAAGTTAGTTATGAATATGAACTTCAAGTCAACCATTGAGCTTTGACAAAATAATTTTTCCAAGTACCTTAAAAATTACTGTGACTTTTATCATTTCTGAAATGCACCTTGTTCTTGATAATTTTATCTTGCTGATATCATCTCTATTGCAGCCTTGATAAAACCATTAACCTTTCCTCTATACCCTGTCTGATCTCCTATAATGATATGAGGGATAATAGCTGTGATTTATGAAGCTTAATGAATTATTGTTTGTAGAATTCTTTGAAGATAAAAGGCTATAGTAGCTATGCAGTGCGAAGTTAGCATAGCTCAAACAATCAGACTTTTGATTTCAAACTATATTCTTATGAATATGTATAACCTGAGAATCATGCTAAACCTAATGGGTTACCAGGAAACGTACCTGCTACAATGAGACGATGTTAGAAGATTGAAAAGCAATTTACTAGTTACTATCTGTTAAGTAGGGATGCGGTGGCTCAGTGGGTTAGGATGCTGAGCTTGTCGATCAGAAGATCGGCAGTTTGGCGGGTCGAATTCCAAGTGCCGCGTAGCAGAGTGAGCGCCTGTTACTCGTCCCAGCTTCTGCCAACCTAGCAGTTCGAAAGCATGTAAAAATGCAAGTAGAAAAATAGGGACCACTACGGTGGGAAGGTAACAGCGTTCCATGCGCCTTTGGTGTCTAGTCATGCCAGCCACATGACCACGGAGATGTCCTCAGACAAACGCTGGCTCTTTGGCTTTGAAATGGAGATGAGCACCGGCCCCTAGAGTTGGAAACGACTAGCACGCATGTGCGGGGGAACTTTTACCTTTACCTTTAATCTGTTAAGTCCTATATGAGATCACCTGTTTCTAAGTGAACAGGGAATGGCTGTTGAAGGTCGTCACTTCCTGGGTCCTCTACCAGAGGCCTGCAAATTTAACTGTTCTGTACAGGATCTTAGCTGTTCCTAGCACTCTGCATTCTTGTGAACAGAGAACTCTGATTTTATTTCTGGGATCTGTTGTAGCCCATTCCCAGCTTAGGAGTCCCAGCCTGAAGAGTTCCTATTATTACTGGAACTACTTTGACTTCTATTTTCCACCTCATCTTCAGTTCCTTCTTTAGGCTCCTGGTACTTCTCCAGCTTCTCATGCTTCTCCCTCATGAAGTAGCTGACACTTCATCTATCACCATTGCTGACTTCTGGTCCTTGTCTATTACTGTAATATCAGGTAGACTGGCCAGTACCTGCCTGTCTGTCTGGATCTGGAAGTCCCACAAGATCTGAACCCTGCTATTCTCCAATATTCTCTATTTTAGCATATATACTATACAGATGTAGGGATACACAATGTGGTTGTGCCATTCAGTGTATGCTTTTCCTGTCTTCACAACATTGTTGCGGTCTGAACTCAGGTCCTGTAGTTATGGGTGTTACATGATTTCTCTTTCTCCCATATATTCTTACAGTACTGTCCATTGGTGTCATGGTTCCAATAGATGAAACCCTTCAAAAGAACTTTGAGGCATTGCTTTCCTTAAATAATCTTTTATTCGAGAAAAAAAGTATCGGCACTACATAGTTTAAACCAAAAACTAAATTTCCCTTCCCTGGATACAAAGTAACAATGTACAATTCCCACCCCCAATAAACAGTCATAAAGCACATTCCCCAATTAGCTTAAAGTGGGGGCTTTCTCCCCAGCTCTCCAGCCCGCCTAAACATTATCAGCTCTGGGGCCAGTTTGTCCTTGGGTTCCCATGGCAGAGTTATTGTTATGGCTAACTGAGCTTGCATCCCAGCCCCCCCCTCCCTTCACTAACTAATCCTAAGCGTAAGAAAAAAAGAAAAGAGAAAATGGCTGCATTTTCATCTGTTGTCAAAGCAAGAACATCTGATGTTAGCAGTGTTGACAATTGGTGGTCTACTGTTATTATGTTCTTGCACTGCAGTTGTTAGTACACTTGGGTGGTTCTTTGGTGAACAGGGCATTTATCTCCTTGGCCTCTGTTTCTCTAGTGCTGGAGTGTCAAACTGCTGATCTGCAGGCCAGTTTCATCATACCGAAGCCGTGCCCACCCCATTGCCGGCAACGCAAAAAGATTCGTGATATTTCATGACACATCATATGACATGGCGAGTTTGACACCCATGGCTCTACTGTGACATCTTAGCCCAGTAGCCAGTGCTATGAGTGTTTAGAAGTTTTTAGCTCTTCAGGCTATTTTTTATCAGTAAATGAGTATTACTCCTTAATTCCACCAGCTGACTAAACTCTCTCCAAGTTACTTAGATCTTAGCTTCTAAGCTCATTTTCTAGGGAAGTATGTACTGCTGTTCTTCTTTATCATGTAGCCAAACTTCTCCATGATTATAATAACCATAAGCATGTACCAGTTCATTGGTTTGAATTATGGTGGTCACAGGGATTGGAGCGAAGGCTCTACTGACAATTCTTAGTGTACTATCTGATGGTACTTTTCCACTGAGCATTGGTAACTGGTCTTGAGAGTTGACTGTACAGTAGTTAGTTTATATATGACCTTATGCCTCATATCAGATGCTGTGCTATGTAATGGATAGCAGTGACATTCAAGCTTCAGAGGTTAGCTACGGATCTTCTTGAGTCCAGGATGTAATGCATCTTAAGTTGTGAGAGCAGCGTCCTCTGCACTATGTTGAAGCACTGGGTAATTACTAACTGTTTCTCAATGCAGATGAAAATCTTCTGCCAATCCATAGTTCACTCAAAAGTTTCATATGTCTTCTTTCATTAGGTCTACTGTTGTAGTAGCATTCCATCAATTCCAGGTTATCTGGTCCATGTATAGTTTGGTCCAGTAATCCTGACTTATTATCAGATTCTCCTGGTTTCCCAACATCTGATGCAGATGGTTTATCTGACATCTGAGCCAGCATGACTCTCCTTATTCATGTCATTCTTGAAGTAGGGTAAGTGAAGTGTTAATGGGTTCTTGCTCAAGAACTCTTATTATATTTGTACAATATTATATACTTGAACTATACTTGTACATAATATACAGTAATACGCTGTAATGCTAAATAGGCATCTAGCCTGTTATTTAAGCATATTATTCTTTTCATTGGCTTGTTCTTAGTGTCTTTGGGGTGCCACTTATAGTCTTTTAAATGTTTTGTGCCTTTAAATGATTTATAAATAAATAAAAGCACATTTGACCACTTATATGAAAGAAATTATAAGCTGGCTCCATATCTATCTTTTTTTTTTCTCCTTGTGCACTGCTTTTCATCTTTTCACCCCACCTATCCAAGAACTATAAATGGAGGGCTAGATTCAGTTTCTAGGATTTCAATGGAAGATAGGATGACCTCCGCATTGTACATTAGCTTTTTGACCCATTTTCTTTGTGCTATGAATTCTAGGGCTATACAAAATTTCCAAAGCATGCTTCAGTTCAGTGAGGCTCTGAGTGAAGCTTCTCTTCTAAACTGCTACCTGAAATGAATAGAGCAAAGAGGCTGCTTTGTGTAGCTCTAACGTCCCTCTCTGACTTTTTCAGTAAAGAAAACTGAGTCATTGCTGTGAAATGATGTCACCTGCTTAGGAACATGAACTTTCTTTCCAGACAAGATACACCTACCTTGCACAGGCCTAAATACTTGTCAGTTATTTTGAGATTCCTTTTAATGGCTACAAAGCAAAGCCAAACAAAATGTCTTTATCTTACAACTTCATCATGGGAACTTAAATGCGCCTTACTGAGCATAACATGGCTTAAACAATGCACTGAAAATGAGAAATGACATACATAATAACAATAACATCCCACTGCAGATTTGAGGATTGCTTATGCAGTACTGTCCTTTGTTGATTAACATTCTGTTCTCTTTTGTGCTATCTTATGATAATGTTTTTGTCTTGTTTCTATTACAGTAGTGAACTAGTAACTACTAATAAATATAAAGTGTAAGATAGGATTTTTTTTATTTTTCTTCCTTTCTTCCTTTATATTTTAATTGTTTTCTTTTTCTTTAAGATTAAAAAAAATGTCTTATTATGTATGTATGTATGCACTAGATTTAAAATGCTAAAGAAAACAACAACATTATTTGAAATGGTCATGTGGCTTCTTTTTTATATTTAAATTCATGTAAATAAGGGGGAAAATCTCAGTTAAGATGCTGGAAGGAAGTCCTAGTTAAGTGGTCCACAGGAAAGCAAACCGCAAACCTTATTTTATGTTCATTGAGTGTCAGTATAGGAATGATATAAACGTGTAGAATCTTGCTCAGAAAATATAGGCATTCCCAATTAAGTTTATGTTAGGGTAGGAAAGGCTGCCTATTTGTTTGTTTATTGGATTTATTTGCCACCTATCTCATAACAAACAAGTCTGGGTGGCTATTAGCTTGGATGGGATGTCATATGGAATAGAAATCACAGTATTTTGAATCCTTTGATTTTAAGAACAACTAAAACTAAGAGATGGTTCTTTGATTAACCCATATAATTTTTAACATCAAAAAGGATTGCATTTTATGGGTGAACAGAGAAAAAAAATTCTAGGGAATGCAATCGAAAGACATGGATAAAGGAACCGGAACAAAGCAGGCAGTGTTTCAAATGCATCGATCTAATAAAAATATATTAGTCTTATTTTCATGTGCAGTATATATATATATGTATATGTCTGTGTGTGTGTGTGTGTGTGTGTGTGTGTGTATGCATATACTTAGAGTAAAAGCAAATTTCTGTAATCTGAAGACAATACATTATACAGATTCTCTCTAATCTGAAGAGAATACATTATAATGTATGTATATATGTATATAATATACATATACACACATGCAAACATGTATATATATACAGTATTGTTTCTCTTCAAATTACAAAAATTTGCTTTTACCCTCTTTTATATATAATAATTAAATGTTTGTTTGTTTGTTTGTTTGTTTATTACTTATTTATTAAATATATGTGCCACCCATCTCACTGTCAGGAACCTCTAATTAAATCTATTACCGCAGTGGTCCCGAACCTTTTAGGCACTGGAGACTGGTTCTGTGGAAAACAATTTCTCCATGGACTGGGGTGGGGAAGGGCATGATGTGGGCTACTTGATCCTGGCATACACAGATTAAGCTTCTCTAGCTTGTTTGGCCTGGTTCCTAATGAGCAGGAAATGGTACCAGTCTGAGGACCAGTGGTTGGAGAACCCTACATTACTGGAGAAAACATACATTTACATATGTACATAAATTTCAAATATTTGCACAGTTTTATATTTTTGCCAGTGGTTGCAGCCATAGTCTTACAAAGTTATAGTCATATGCATCATTTATGAATGGCATCCTCAGGACCTGCCACTTAAGCCTTTAGAATATGGGTAAGGAAAGGAATCTCCTGGGGCACACCCTTGGAGTCTTAAGAAGGCATCCAGAACTTTCACCACTATTAAATCCTGTTCCTTCGTTCAATAAATTATCTCCTTGATGGGGATGGAATTAAATATAGCATTGGTATATTTGGCCTTTTCAGGCTGACCAAACTGGCATGTAATCCTCAACTTTGTTCACCATAAATAAACTGTATTGTAGAATGACATTTCTTGCTATACATAAGGTCTTGCTGAACTTGAGTTGTCCATTCTTTCCATCTCTGAACAAAGTCTCATATTTATACAGGTGCCTAAATGTTCCATGTATGGAAAGCAAAATAGACCCAACTTTCCATAGTTGCTTTGAAATGGTTTGCAACCCTACTGCTTTTTAAATTAAATGCATAGATGGATTAGAAGAAGAGATTTACCAAGGAGAAACCACATGAGCTAGATGTCAAAGGAACTGAGTGTAATAAAACTGTTCTGTTGGAGCATTTTTACTCTCAAATTTAAATCTTACTAGTTTTATGGGATTGTTCCAAAATAATTGCATAGATAATTGAACATTTTGCTATTTAATTTCAGAAATAATTGTTGTTGTTAGTTGCGAAGTCATGTCCGACCCATCATGACCCCATGGACAACGTTCCTCCAGGCCTTCCTGTCTTCTACCATCTTCTGGAGTCCATTTAAGCTCACGCCTACTGCTTCAGTGACTCCATCCATCCACCTCATTCAATGTCGTCCCCTTCTTCTCTTGCCCTCAACCTTTCCCAGCATTAGGCTCTTCTCCAATGAGTCCTTCCTTCTCATTAGGTGGCCAAAGTATTTGAGTTTCAACTTCAGGATCTGGCCTTCTAAAGAGCAGTCAGGGTTGATCTTCTCTAGCACTGACCAGTTTGATTGCCTTGCAGTCCAAGGGACTCACAGGAGTCTTCTCCAGCACCATAGTTCAAAGGCCTCAATTCTTTGGCACTCAGAAATCATACCTTTGGCTTATTTCTGCAACAATTAATATAAAAAAGAAGTTGCTACTAATTTGTGATGTTTTATTTATTCCTTAAATTTAAATATAAATATGGTGATCAACAATGGTTTATTTACAAGAATTTATCCTAATTTGTATATGTATCTTGATTGGATTTACATCCTGGTTCTCTCTCTCTCTCTTCTCTCTCTCTCTCTCTCTCTCTCTCTCTCTCTCTCTCTCTCTCTCTCTCTCTCTCTCTCTCTCTCTCTCTCTCTCTCTCTGTGTGTGTGTGTGTGTGTATGTGTGTGTATGTGTGTGTGTATTGTGTTGGATGGGTTGGGAAGTTTTCTCGAAAAGCTACTTGTTGACATTTTCCCATATATTCCCTCAATCCAAATGCAATGTAACACTTTTTCTTTCAGATACAGGATCTGAAGATTTTGTGAAAATGTTTAAACTAGCTGTCATGATATAAGGTCCACCTCTTTGAAAATGTGCCATGATGTTTCCCACATGGACAAAAGAGGTAAAATGGCAATAATTTTGCCTGATGTGTTGACTATCAGGTGGAACATCCAGTTCATTTGTTATTATGTGGCCTTAATTCTGCAATCCAGCAGTTCATTCCTTGTAGAATTGAGAGAATTTTAAAGGAGAATATTTGTAGCTCGGGTTGAAATGAGGGATCCTAGATGCTCTTTATGTTTGCTTGTTGTTGTTTTTTGTTTTGTTTTGTCTTGTTTTTTGCAGACATTTCATTACCCAAATTAGATAACATCAGCAGAACACTGATGATGTTATATAGTTTGGGTAATGAAACATCTGCACAAAAATAACCAAGCTCAGAGAGCATCAAGGACCCCAAGAGAATTTTTGAGGAGCAGTCTTTTAACACTCTTTAAATGAAACAGCCTTCTGGAATTTTCTAATTCAGCACATGGCTAAGAAAAGAGCAGGATAGAATGTATTGCTAGGAGCTGGTAAGTGTTCAGACAGTGATATATGGTATGAAAATTGGGTCGTTGGAGACATATGCCTATTTCCCCCCCTGTGAAACTGTCAAGATGCTGTCAGGGTTCATCACACCAGCTGCCTCTCCTCCATACCTTGATGAGAAGGCTGATAAATGCTGGCAGTTTGTGTGTCCTCCACAATCAATCCTACCTCATTGTGTTCTCCATTTGACCTCAAGTCAGAAACATTACACCGGAGCAGGCAAGCAAGAATTGTGCTGGGATAGGCTGGGATTCAGTCTACTTGAAGCTAATGAAATGGTGGGTAAAAAGACAACAAGAAAGGATGGACAAATTCAGTATAAGAAACTTCCCACAGTTTGAGGAAGAGGAAAGAGAAGCCAAGAAGGATGACAAGGAAAAATACATTTTTTGACAAAAGAATATATTAGAGTTTCTCTGGGGT
Source organism: Vipera berus (assembly GCF_964194415.1). Taxonomy (NCBI): domain Eukaryota; kingdom Metazoa; phylum Chordata; class Lepidosauria; order Squamata; family Viperidae; genus Vipera; species Vipera berus. The sequence goes on from NC_138203.1 coordinate 61,682,317, forward strand.
GTAAGCATGAGTGTCCTGGGAGCAACAAGGATTCCTTTTGGAGGCTTCTAGCCAACTCAGTTTGAAAATATGGTCACAAAGCAGTTGTGAAGTTTTGTTTTATTTCATTCATTCATTCATTCATTCATTCATTCATGCCATCCTTCTGTCTATAGAAGTGACTTCTAAAAAATTGTTAGTAGATGGTTAGAAATGGCAGAGAAGACCATCAAGGGAATTTCTCCAATGTTTCTCAATTTCACAAAGCCTCTTACTTAATAGTGAATCTCTCATGCTGCTATGTAGATTTTAAAATCTAGTTTGTCTAGTTTGTGAATATCCCATGATGACCTGTAATATATTTTTAAAAAACACAATGTTTTTTTATAGTGGAAATGAAGGTAAACCCCAAATTAGAGTGATACCAACTCTGAGGTTCTTTTCTCCGAGAAGAAAACTCAGAGAGATACTGAGGAAAACATTTTCTAGCTAGGTTAGGACCATATGTTTTCCTAAAGGGATAGATTAGTAAATTGCTCTAATTATTAACTCCTAATGTTGAAGATGATAGCTAAACATATAGGTCGACAGTGAGAGATGATAAAGATGATAGCTAGATAGCTAGCTAGATGATAAATGGATGATAGATGGATAGGCAGATAGACAGACAGATAAATACAAACATTTCATTATTACAGACAAAATGTGCATTTATCTTTAATTCAATTCAAATTTTAATTTTATTTTGTGGGGGTTGGGGTTAGGGTTTCTTTCATATAATATTCTGTGAGTGAATTCCTCTTGAATATAAGTACAAACCTTTTGCTGCCCAATCTATGACTATCCCTTTGATACAACATAAAACAGCTTCTTGTATCAGAATCATCCAGGTAATCAGAGTTTCTTGTTATCTCAATCTGTTCACATCTATACTGCATGGTTTCTGAGAGAATCAGGAAGATAACTGATTCTGAAGGTGAAAGAATTGGAACAAAAATTACAGAAATATAGTTAAAAAGTACTGTACAAAGCTTTAAAATCCGTTAGTAGTTATTGAATGTCCTCTCAAAAATATTTCCGCCACATCTGATGATGTTTTTGTTCCATGAATAGAATAGTTCCATGACTTCAGGCTTAAAGCTTGCTGATTAACCAGTAAGCCTCACTGAATTTTGTCAGTCTGGCTTTTAAGTCTGGATATATTTTGCTTCCTTTGTTGTGCAGTATTTTTACTTTGTAAGTCATCCTGATAGCTATACTAAAATAGTCAATTTCCCACTTTTTAAATAAATGTTTATAGCTTTTTAAAATAATAATGGAAAAAGAAAAGAAAAAAAGATACAAAATTTTTTAAAAAGTGCTTAAAATAAATGAAAAAATACAATGGAAAAAATATAAAGTATATGTTTCTATAAAATTATCTAATAGAAATGTTTTTACAAGGAGAAAGAGAAAGAGAGAGAGAGAGAGAGAGAGAGAGAGAGAGAGAGAGAGAGAGAGAGAGAGGGAGGAATGGGACTTTATACAAAATACAGTAGGTTAAAAAATGATAGTTATATAAGTGTATTAGAAATGAACCAATTTGACTAAAAATGGCCAGCTAAATAAATGAATAAATAAATAAATAACATAGCAAAAGAAACCATTTGATTTATATCACATGTTATAACTGAGTTTTATCTTCTGATATACGCATACCTAAATATTTAATGGATTCAGTGCAAATACAGAATTGATGTTCCTTAAATGGATGGGTAGCCAGATTTTCACCTACAGTATTGGCGTCAATTTGATTTGGAAGACTTGATAGAATACCTTGCTATTTTATTAAATGCCTCTATCATTTGCATCAACAGGAATACTAATGTGAGGTTTAGCTATAAGCGAACAGAAAAATGCCATCTGCAAATAAAAGCAGTTTATGTTCAGATGAATTAGATACTAATCTATAAATTTCCCCACACTGTCTATTAGCACAAGCCAAGTGTTCCACCCAAATATCCAAAAGTAAGGGTAAAAGTGGGCATCCTTGTCTAGTTCCTCTAAATAATGGTTGCTTATTGCTTGCCTAGTTTTTATAAACCCTGCTTGATCATTCTTAAAAATGAATGACAACACTTTCTGTAATCTGTTTGCTAGCACTTTTGTTAAGTTCTTTGTGTCAACATTAATCAATGAGATTGGGTGTTAATTAGCATATTAAATATGATCTTTACCTGATTTTGGTATTATTGTAATATAAGTCTGATTAAATACCTCTGATAATATTCCCTTATGAAGTATCTCATCATAAAATCAATAAAGTTTTAGCACCCAGGGATTTCACCATTCTATAGAGAATCCATCTAATCCTGTTATTCTACTTGCAATTTTCAAAATTATTGATTTGATCTCTGTCTCAAACAATGCGTGCTAGTCGTTTCCGACTCTAGGGGACGGTGCTCATCTCTGTTTCAAAGCCGAAGAGCCAGCACTTGTCCGAGGATGTCTCCGTGGTCATGTGGCCGGCATGACTAGACGCTGTTACCTTCCCACCAGAGTGGTCCCTATTTTTCTACTTGCATTTTTATCTGCTTTCGAACTGCTAGGTTGGCAGAAGCTGGGACGAGTAACAGGCGCTCACTCTGTTACGCGGCACTCGGGATTCGACCCGCCAAACTGCCGACTTTCTGATCGACAAGCTCAGCGTCCTAACCCACTGAGCCACCACGTCCCTTGTACATTATTTATAAAGGTCATTATATTCTCATCCTATATATTCTCTGGTTCATCCTATAGTTCTACATAGAATTAAAAAATAATAATCTAGTTCTAGGAATATCTTGAACAATTTATGAAACACACAACTGAGAATAATTGCACAATGGTCTGACAGATAATAAACATCGAAATTATATTCTTGAATTTTATAATGTAGAGTCAATGATATTAAAAAATAATCTAGGCTAAAATACTTTGGTACATACTTGAATAGAATGGGTATTCTTTTTTAGTTCAATATATTGAACACTAAGGTCTCTCAGATTCATTTATATATATAGGTCTTAAATGTTTGTTTGTTTGTTTGTTTGGCACTGGTGTATTTGTATCCAGATCAGGATCCAATATTTTATTAAAAACTGTCCTATTACCATTTTATAATAAATGCATTCATTCAATTTGTGAAAACATTGATAAAATGTAATGGAAGAATCTAAATTAGGTCCACAAATATTATATATTGCTATTATAGTCTCTAGTATTTTAACACATAAAATGAAATAACACCCATTTATATCAGTAATGATGTGTTGTACATCAATTGGAAATCCTTTTTAAACCAAAGTAGCCACATCTTTAGCTGTTGTATCTGTGAAGTTCCACACAATCCTTCATTAATAGAAACTTATCCTGTTTTATTAAATGAGTTTTATTGTTTATTGTAGATAAGCAGTAATGGTCCTTAACAATCTAAAATATGATAACATTACATTTTGGTATTTTTTTCCAGTTCTCAGAGCTCTCTTGGCCTACTTTAAATGTTTTACCAATACCAAATCATTTTTCTAATATTTCTTGTAGAAAAAACTTCTATAAGAACTCAAATTAATATTCAAATAGCATTGTTTACACACACAGAGAGAGAGAGAGAGAAAGAGAGAGAGAGAGAATATTTACTTAGAGGAATAACAAGAAATTTTCATTATGTATGAGGGGAAAAAAACTAGTAACATTTTTTATAAAAAAACTGAAAAGAAATCTAAAAAAAGGAAAGGAAATAAAAAGTAATACGTTAACTTTTCATCTTTCTCATTACAAATTAGTTACAGAACAGTTTCAGAACAATTATTTAAACTCAGATGGTAAGGAAAAAGATAAAGACTTAGCTTGGCAATACACCCAGACTCATTATCAAGAATACAGAGACGAGGGTGGGGGGAAGAGTAATTTTCCATTGAGGCTTTCTCCCACCCTTGGGCAAACTCAAAAATTTCATTTAACAACTGCTATGAAATGAAATAGAATCAAGCTTAACAATCAACTGATTTTAACAATAATATAAAGGCCTCTGCATTCATAGGGTTATCAAACCAGTGAATTTGATACTGATGGTTAATATAGAACAGAAGTCTCCAAAGTTAGCACAATTTTAAGGCTTCTGACTTCAAGTCCCAGAATTCCCTAGCCAGCATGGCTAGCTGAGGAATTCTGGAAGTTGAAGCCCTCAAGTCTTAAAGTTGTTGAGTTTGGAGACCTCTGATGTAGATATAGATGGGAAACATAAAATAATTGAACTTGTTCAGATCTAGTAAGAGTTCAAGCTTTTGTAAAGAATTTTCTTTTTACTGAGATTTCTTTGGTGAAACCAGGATAGATTGATATCTTGTTTTGGCTCAGAGATGACTTCAATGGAGTCTTTACTCCATTGAATGCAATATTGGAATTCAGTATTGGAATTCATGCAATATTGGAATTCAACATTATGGAAGCACAAGCAATAGAATACAGCCAAACTAGAGTCTTGGACTTTAAAAGAGCTAATTTCAATAAACTTAGAGAGACCTTGGGAAGAATTCCATGGATGAGAATCCTAAAGGGGAAAACAACTCAACTCAACTCAACTCAAGAAATTGGGAAATTTTGAAAAGTGAGATAATAAAGGCCCAGTCTAGCACAATACCAACAAAGAAGAAAAATAACAGCTTTAAAAAGAAACCAGCATGGCTGCATAAAGAACTCTCTTATAAACTGAAAGATAAAAAGGACAAGTATAAGAAGTGGAAAGAAGGGCACATAACTAAGGCAGAATATCAGCAAACAGCCTGTGCCTGCAAAGATGAAGTGAGAGAAGATAAGGCTCAAAATGAACTAAGGCTTGCGACCAAAGTCAAAAATAACAAAAAAAGCTTCTTTCAACATATAAGAAACAAGAAAAAAGTTAAGGAAATGATTGGTCCATTAGTGGGGGAAAGTGGCAAGAAGGTGACAAGCAACAGGGAGAAAGCAGAACTATTTAACTCGTTTTTTGCATCTGTCTTTACACAAAGGGAAAAAACAGTCAAACCTACCAAAACCAGTGCCATAAAAAACAGAATAGAAACGCAAGTTAAGATAGGCAAGAAAATGGTAAGTGAGCACCTGTCCAGCCTAGACGAGTTCAAATCACCAGGACCAGACGGATTACACCCCAAGGTTCTCAAGGAACTGGCAGACGTGATCTCAGAACCACTGAACTATATTTTTCAAAGATCCTGGAGCACTGGGGAACTTCCAGAGGACTGGAAGAGAGCTGATGTAGTTCCCATCTTCAAAAAAGGGGAAAAAATAGATCCAGGAAACTACAGACTTATCAGCCTGACCTCAATACCTGGGAAGATTCTGGAAAAGATAATCAAACAACAAATCAGCAAACACCTTGATGCGAACAAAGTTATCACTAAAAGCCAACATGGGTTTCTCAAAAACAGATCATGCCAGACAAATCTTATTACATTCTTTGACCAAGTGTCAAAACTAGTGGACCAGAGGAATGCTGTAGATATAATTTACTTGGACTTCAGTAAGGCATTTGATAAAGTAAATCACAACCTACTACTTGATAAGATAGAAAAATGTGGGTTAGATAGCATCACCACCAGATGGATTCATAGCTGGCTGACAGGCCGTACTCAGCATGTGGTCCTCAATGGAACTTCATCTACATGGAAGGAAGCATGTAGTGGGGTGCCCCAGGGCTCTGTTCTGGGCCCAGTGCTCTTCAACATCTTCATCAACGATTTGGATGAGGGGATAGATGAGGAACTCATCAAATTTGCAGACGACACCAAGCTGGCAGGAATAGCCAATACTCCAGAAGGTAGGCTTAAGATACAGGAGGATCTGGACAGACTCAAACACTGGGCACTATCTAACAAAATGAAATTCAATTTTGAAAAAAGTAAGGTTCTACATTTAGGCAGGAAAAATCAAATGCACAGGTATAGTATAGGTGGTACCTTGCTCAATAGTAGTAATTGTGAGAGGTATCTCGGAGTCCTAGTGGACAATCACTTAAATATGAGCCAGCAGTGTGCTGCAGCTGCCAAAAAAGCCAACACAGTGGTAGGCTGCATTAACAGAGGGATAGAATCAAGATCGCGTGAAGTACTAATACCACTTTACAATGCCTTGGTAAGGCCACACCTGGAATACTGCATCCACTTTTGGTCACTACGATGTAAAAAAGATGTTGAGACTCTAGAAAGAGTACAGAGAAGAGCAACAAAGATGATTGGGGTCTGGAGGCTAAAACATATAGGGAACGGTTGCTGGAATTGGGTATGTGTAGTTTAATGAAGAGAATGGTGAGGGGTGAAATGATAGCAGTGTTTCAATATCTCAGGGGCTGCCACAAAGAAGAGGAAGCAAGCTATTCTTCAAAGCATCTGAAAGCAGGACAAAAAGCATGGATGGAAACTAGTCAAGGAGAGAAGCAACCTAGAACTAAGGAGAAACTTCCTGACATTTAGAACAATTAACCAGTGGAACCACCTGCCTCCAGAAGTGGTGAATGCTCCAACATTGGAAGTTTTTAAGAAGAGACTGGCCAGCCACTTGTCTGAAATGGTATAGGGTTTCCTGCCTGAGCAGGGGGTTGGACTAGATGACCTCCAAGGTCCCTTCCAACTTATTATTATTATTATTATTATTATTATTATTATTATTATTATTATTATTATTATTATTATTATTATTATTATTATTATTATTATTATTATTATTATTATTATCATTATTATTGACTCCTGGTGAAATATATGAAAACAAATCTATTTTAATTTTAAACACATGTTCAGTCTTATCTGGAAGGGCTATTCCTAACGTTAGTTGTTGTTGTTGCTGTTTTTTAAAAAGTCCTGCATCCATAAATGCAGCCAAGTTTCTTTGATTGGTGGGGTTTCCAATTCCAATCACAAATAGATTTCTCCTCCACAGTTGCTATTCCAAAAAATCAGTTCATTTATACAAAATATTATGATTAGCTGAGTTACGTTCTTATGAGCTTGTAATCTATCTTTATACTGAGCCAATTTTTCTTGCATCTTTTTAAAATCACTCTTAAGCTCAGCCAGATCTTGCTGGATTGGCTTCAAGACTTGTAGTTGAGCCAGGATCTCTTTTAACTAATTAATAGAAGAATCCTCCTTCACCACTTTTCATGGCTTACCAGATAATGGCGCAGTTGGAATTAAGCTAGCTGTTGATTGTTTGGGTCTAACTGCCATGCCAATAGCTTGTTAAAACAAGATTATAGTAAAAAAAAGTTAATTACCACATGATCAAATTTATTACCTACAGCAGGGGTGTCAAACTCGCAATGTCACATGACATGTTGCAACGTATTGTGGGTTTTTTGCCATTGCCGGCAATGGGAGGGCGCAGATTCGCTATGATACATCCGGCCTGTGGGCCAGCAATTTGACACCCCTGACCTACAGCATCTGATAATATAGGAGTTAGAAAACACTTTAATCAAGAGATAAGTAAGAAATGGGCCTATAATGACATCACAAACTGAAAGTTGTCCATTTTCTTATTCAAAAGTATGTTCTTGCTGGGTACGGCTGAGCAATTTTGGAAAGTATTTATTTGCTTTAAAAATGTCTGCTTCTTTCAAAGCAAAAATGAAAATATCACTTTAATTGTAATTTATAGGGCCTTGACATCTTTATGTCTGAGTGCAAAGCAAATATTTACATCAGCTTAGGCTGAGTTGGACTGTAAATGTATCTTGAAGTTGCCTCCCCTCTCTACTTGGCTTGTCTTTCAAATCAACAATTCATCTCCCCTACTCAAAGGGAAGATTTGTGAAGATTATGTTCAGTAGACCAGGTTAACTGTATTACAGTATATTTGGGGCTCTGGTATTTCCCACACATTGCTACTTCCATGCTTTGTTTACCACCACCACAACGTTTTAGCTCTTCTTTCTTTTTTGTTGTTTCAGAGTACTACTTCTCTAACTACTGTATCAGGTTGATTTTCTGTTTAATAACAGGACTATGTCTTAGCAGTTCTAGATGGTGGTGAACTCCAGTTAGAGGGCATGATCATCAATCCCATCATTTGATGCTGCTTCTTGTGATGTTGTGATAAATCTTAATATACTTCTATATCTGTTGCGTTAATGAGAAGGTGAAGACAATTTAAACCAAACATGTCTTTTTCATAGATTGATTAAAGAGAGCAATCCCATGAATCCAGAAAGTTGAAGCATCTTTCCAGTACCATCTATGTTCCTATTCAAGATCTGAATCACATTTTACTTTTTGAATCCAGTTCTCAGCAAACATCCAATAAGAAAATGCCAGAAGAGGAGAGGGAGGTAGACTTATATTCTCTTACTGGCTAACAAGCAAGCACTAATTAGCTAATTATTCTCTCTGTAGACATTGTTCAAGAACAGCAAGTGCCAATTGGCTACAGGTTCTTTGTGAATTCTATAAATTCACAAATATGTCCATGATCATAGCATCTCAGAAGTCTACAAGCAGTCAAAAGAGCCAGGATGATCTCAGTGTCATTTTAAATAAAGTAAAAAAGATGAGAAACAAGTTACTTTTTGTCTGACAAAGTTTTGTTTGTTTCCATTAATTACTTCACTCTGTTTGTTTGCCAGCTGGGTGCTAAGATAGAGAAGTAGAACTTGCTAAACATATGAGACCTGGCAATTGTGGACTTTAGTTTCTACTCTTAGTCATACTTCTTCCTTCCTGTCCTCTGAGTCTTTCACTCCTCTGATTCTTGACGCCAGAGCATCCAACAGCTGATGTTCTCATATTAAGGAGCAAATAACTCAGCCAGACAGACAGACTCCAGTGGGCACCCAGACAACAACAGCTGGTGGTTATTTTTTTCATACTGATACATCAAATAAATGAGTGCTGTGCGAATGCTCTTGCTAGCTTCAATAACTTCAGTGGAATGGATTTCAAAGGTAGGGAATTTTTTTTAAGAAGCAGGAAAGGAATACTTTATAATTGGGAGTGAATACATTATAACAGACACACTACACACAAAAAAATAGCAAATGAGAAATGAATTCAGGTTCAGTATGGTTATGGGTTTGTTGGGGTTTGGAGTTTTTTAAAGGATTTTAAATGAAGTTATCACTGATGATGGTATTTATATGTATAAGAGTAACTACTCAAAAGACTCAAAAGTTTAAAACAATAAAATAATGCATAACGATAGACATACTAGTTCACTGGGGAGCTGTATTAATAAGACAGTTCCAATCCCCACTACATCAATCAAGTCCTGCTTGAAAAGCCAAATTTTTAAAGCTTTCTAGAGGACACAAAGATCAGAAGCAATTGAGAGTGGAAAGTATTCCATTGGGCACACCCCCTTTTTTGGCAACCCTTAGTATATCCCAGAAATCTAAATCTACAGCTTTGATTTGGCCTAAGACATGTTTATAGCTGGCATTAATTGCTATCATCTCTTAACTTTTATTATGGCAGCTGTTTGTTCAAAGCTTATTATACTCCAGAATGCCTGGATTTTTTTATTTGATTTCATATAACTATGTTATAAATGAAAAGTGCTTTCATGCCCAAATCTTTTTATTATTATTATTATTATTATTATTATTATTATTATTATTATTATTATTATTATTATTATTATTATTATTATTATTATTATTATTATTATTATTATATGGCTTTGTCTTTATGGTCAATATGCATCATTTGTCTTTATGGAGACAGTGCATAAATCACAAACTATTCTAGACTGGAATCTATGTTGTTGAATGAATCTAAATATCACTGTACTTGATCTGGATCCAGAGATGGTCTGGAAGTCTGGGTCCATTTTTTGGTATGCTAGCATATCTCTCTCTACTTAACTATAAAGTAGAATTAGTTGGATCTGCCCCTTTTAGACAGTCTTGGGCCATTAGTAATTTAAGGAATTAGTTTCAAATTACTGATCTGCAAAAGGTCAAAGAGGAGAAAAAGATATAAGCTTTTTCCTAAAGTTTTATAGGAAAGCTAGAGAAACATGCTATAATACAAGACAAATGGCAGAGTATCAGTGCCATGGTTCTCCCATTCCTGTCTTTCTTTGTTCACACTTAAAACTTTTCTTTTCTTTTCTTTTTACAAATATCATTCATTGTCTCAAATGACCATGAATGTAGAGCCTACAACAGCTTCAGGAATAAAAGTAAAGCTAAAGGATCCCTTGGTCCAGTTGTGTCTGACTCTAGGGAGCAGTGCTTATTTCTGTTTCTTAGCTGAGGGAGCCAGTATTGTCCAAAGATATTTTTGTAGTTATGTGGCCAGTGGTACCTATTTATCTACTCATGTTTGCATGCTTTTGAACTGCTAGGTGGGCAGGAGCTGGGGCAAGTAATGGGAGCTCACCCTGTTGTGCAACACTTGGGTCTTGAACCTGGTCTGTAAGCTCAGCTGACCCTTGCTTGAGGAATAAGAAATAAAGGTATATTATAATAACTGTTTAAAATCTGAACAGAGTTTGCTTATATCAAGTCTTGGAAGTTGTTAATGACTCTATGTAGCATTACTTGATATTTAAAACTAAAATATGTACTAAATAATGCAATTGGTTTAGTTTTGCTAGAACTCTCTGTTGCCGTTTACTGATGATAAGGCTGATGTTCAACATAAAAAGTTCTCCCAACACATCTTCACAAGTGAGTTGTCTGGTTTCCCAGAATTAAGATAACCTGATTGTGGCTATGTATGCCTAATATTTTGTTGCTAATACTTTCATTATTAAAATGACTGAGGTACTTGTAATTTCGAATGGGTAAGGAATAGGATCAGAAGCATCATATACAATATTAGATGAGCAGCCTAGAGAAAATAAATTCTTCCACAACTACAATGTTGTCATGTGCAGCATAAATATGTGGGGCTTCTAATGTGTGTGTGTGTGAGAGAGAGAGAGAGACAGAGAGAAAGAGAGAGAGACCTTTCTACTGTATTGTAATAATCATTGCTACCTTAGATAATGCTTTTTTCTTATCCCCAAGGAATAAAGAGAAGATGGAAATTAAGAATGTAAGGAAGCTTCAAAGATGGGAAAAGTTGGAGACAAGATTTTATGCATGTTGCTGCACAATCTTCTACATCATTCTTTGCCAACCTGAAGCCCTATATGATTTTGGATTGCAACTGCCATCAACCTACCTCCCACCTCAGCTATACTGACTGGAGTGAACAGAAATGGTTGTGCAAAATAAATAGGGGGCTCCCTGTTGGGGAAGCTTACTTTATATACATTTTAAAAATATGTTATTAATTCTGCTTTTAAAGCCAGAGGCTTCTATAACAGGACAACCATATTCAAATGACCTCTATTATGAAAAACACATTTCCTCTTGCATTATTGTGATTTACTGCTATTGTATATATTAATATGTAGAAGTTGAAGGAATCAATATGAACATTTGAAATGTCCTTGTTGCATAGCTCAGCTATTTAATGCCTTTGAATGTAGGTTCCAAACCTTTCTCAAGATGCTTAATTTGCTTTAAATGGCAATTCCTAAACCTTTCATTGATGTCAGAGGACATGAATAAAGATCAAACTGGGGAAAAAAAACACCTTGGCATAAGAAAGACTATGTTTAGGTTGATCTAAATAAATTTAATAAAAACAGAATGCTGTTGATTCGGGATTAGATTTATCTTTTACTCTGAAAAAATTGTGAATATGTATATCCTTTTGGATTTTATAATGCAAAACTTAATCTTTATTACTTTACAATAAAAGAAGAAAAAGAGACTGTGGAAAATTTGTATTTTTTCCCTTTTAGTTTAATTTTGTTTTATGTTAATATTGTATTGAACTGTTCTGCAGGTTTACTATCATCTACTGTTTTGTGTCTAAGAATTTATATTTGTACAAAATACTTAAAAATAGCTTACACTGTCTTTTACTTACTAACATATTTTTATGTTGTGAATTTACCAGTAGCCTTCAGCTTACAACCACAACTGAAATCAGAATTTCTGTTGCTAAGCAAGGCAGTTGTTAAGAGATTTTACCTTTTATTGCCACAGTTATTAATCACTACGGTTGTTAATCACCCGGTTATTAAAGGAATCCAGCTTCTCCTCTTGACTTTGCTCCAATTCTGTTGGAAGCTGACTGGGAAGGTTACAAATGACAATCCCCTCACCCAGAATGTTGCACTGTAAATACATGTCGGTTGCCAAGTGCCCAAATTTTGATTACATGGCCGCAACAGTTGTAAGTCTGAGGACCAATTGTAACTCACTTTTTTCCAATGGCATTGCAACTTTGGTCACTAAACCAATGATAAGTTTAGAACTATCTGTGTTATAATGAATCCCTATCCACGTATGGTGTGGCTCTATTTGCAAATAAAATTAATTAAATAATTTTTAAAAATACTGAAAGGTCAGCTTTATGAGCTATTCAGTTGATGAATTCTTTTCCCAAAGAGAATAAGGCCCTAAATGTGAGTTTTGTCATATTTCTTCTAGAAGCAAGGAGCAGGTATTGGGACTCAAGAAGTCGACAGCCAATAGGTATCTAACTGGAAAGAGGAAAAGTTTCTTATCTAAGTAAAATAATTTTACTTGCAGGATCATTGGAGAATTGCTTACTTGCTATCAAAATACTCTTTACATTAGACTAATTTGGGCATCCTTCAAATGAGGGAATATCAGCTCCAATAGTCTCCATTATGACTGCTGAAAGTTCTAGAAGGTAGAGCAGGCTGGGGAAAGAGAAGGAGGGTTGATATGCTGAATAAAAATAATAATCAAGGAATTATTGTGTAAATAAATAAAAATCTCGCCCATATTCTGTGCAGATGTTCTTGTGCACAATGTCATCTACTTGGTTGTGCCATTCTTGGATGTGAGCAAAGTCAAGAGATGAAAATCAGATAAATTCAATATATTTTTAAAGGACACTTTTAAAAAATATTTCCTACTGCCTTTTAAGGCTTTTTCTTATTTTGCTTGCTTTTTAAAAATATTGTTTGCTTATAAAGTCTTTAACAAATTCAGGAAAAGGGCTGTAATTAATCAAAAGCTTTTAAATGTATCATTTAATCTTTGTATAACCAGTTTCAAAGAAAAGTATTCAATAAACAATGAAACAGTAATTGAACACCTGTTGATTGTAAGGAGCACATACTTAGACTTGCTGATTGGCCATGTTTGATAATTGAGTGACTGCTTCCTGATGAGAAGGCAGAAACTGTTGAAGGAAGATAAGACAGCCATGGAGAAGCTAACTAAGCAGATGAACAGGGGGAGATAACAGAAGTTTTCCACAACAGTTAGACAGGGAAGTTTTAAACACATTTTCCCCTTAAGTTAAAGATATGTGAGATGGGAACAACAAGCAAATAATAACAATAACAATAACAATAACATAGTACTAATGAGGTACCTGGTTGATACCTAGGTTGCTGGCAGCAACCCGTGTCAATCATCAGCACCAGTCAATTTGAATGTTCAGTTGACTGAGGTTCATGTTTAATAATAATCAGAATAAATCTGGAAGGAATCTTGGAGATCTTCTAGTCCAACCCCGCTGCTCAAGCAGGAGATCCTATCAGATAGGTGGCTGTCCAGTCTTTTCTTAAAAAACCTCCAGTGATAAAGCACCCACAACTTCTGAAAGCCAGCTGTTTCACTGGTTAATTGTCGTTGCTGTTAGGAAGTTTCTCCTTAGTTCTAGGTTGCTTATCTCCTTGATTAGTTTCTATCCATTGCTTCTTGTTCTGTCTTCAGGTGCTTTGGAAAATAAGTTGACCCCTCTTCTCTGTGGCAGCCCCTCAAATATTGGAATACTGCTATCATGTCACTCCTAATCCTTCTTTTTCTCTAGACTGGCCATACCCAATTCCTGCAACCGTTCTTCATATGTTTTTGTCTCCAGGCCCTTAATCATCTAAGTTGTTCTTCTTTGCACTTTTTCAAAAGTCTCCAAATCTTTTTTGTAATGTGTGTGACCAAAACTGAATGCAATATTTCAGGTGTGGTCTTACTAAGCATTTATAAAGCAGTACTAATACTTCACATCATTTTGATTCTATGTCTTTGTTTATACAACCAAGGATTGTATTAGCACACTGCTGCTTGGTCATATTTAAGTGATTGTCCACTAGGACAGTTTTTGAGCCAGTTTTCACCTAATCTGTACTTTTTGGTTTTTCCTTCCTAAACTTTGCTTTTCTCCACATTAAATTTCATGTTGGATAGAGCCCATTGTTCAAGTCTGTCAAAATCTTTTTGGATCCTGAGCTTGTCTTCTGGGGTGTTGGCTATTCCTGCCAGCTTAGTGTCATCTGCACATTTGATGAGTTTCCCTTCTATTCCCTCATCTAAGTCATTGATGAAGTTATTGAAGAATACTAGGTCTAAGACGAAACCTCGTGGTACCCCATTGCTTACTTCCCTCCATGTAGATGTAGTACCATTAAGGACTACTTGTTGAGTATGGTTTGTCATCAAGTTACAAATCCATCTGCGAATGGATTTGAAGTGAAAGTAAAAGTGAAGATGAATGGACAGGAGTCTGCAGTCATAATCTGGATTGGTTGTACTCTATTTACACTTGTCCCTGAGAATGTTCTATTATATGTTTTCAAAATCTGATGAAGTTTTTGAAGAAGAAAAAACAACAGAGCACTGAGGAAATGCATAATTCAGCTTTCAAGGAATGGTGGAGAATTATCAGAGCCAACAAAGGAATTGCAAGATGAATAGACAGTGTAAAAAAAATATAGATGTTGGGAGGTGCCAGGCCAGGCAGGGAGGAGTGATCAAGCAGGGCGTTAGACTTGAATCTGTTGCAAGAAATTGAGGACTCATCTCCCCACTCCAAGCTCTGTGTAAACTTATCTATCTGTTCCCAAGGAAAGGCAAACAGTTTGGGGAAATGTATGTATTATAGGTAGAATTGCAATAAAGTGATCATCTTGAACCCTTCATGTGTTGATCTATTGCTTGGGCCCGACAATAGAAGAGAATCAAACTAACAAGTCAAGCAGACAAAAGTGACAGCCAAAAGCAATATATGTAGACAATATGTAGAAATGAGAATGAATGAACAAACAAAAAACTCTTAAGAGACTATGAAAGATTATGGAACATAATAGCAAATTTCTGTCATGAATAAGGAAAATTAGCATGATGGAAACACGTCAGAATTGCAAAGAGAGTTGAAACTTTTTTTAAGACCTGAAAAGCAAGATAGTAGTTGGAAACAACTCAGACAGACTCCTGTCTGATTCACTGGATTATAAGCAGGAGGAGAGCTAAAGCAAAATCAGGCTTTCAGGTTTCTGTTACTATACTCAATCGAGTCTATATAGTTCTGGGTTTCTTGCAGAATTCATTTTCTGGTCTGGTTAACCTACTGGTTAATTCTATCATTTGATGTACCTTTTACTATTTTAAAGTTTTTTAAAAAATGTTTCTCTAATTTAACTGCTGAAACTATTTTAATTATCTAATTTGTTTCATATTTTCATTTCCCCCCTCATTCGATGTCAAGAACATCTGTTTATAAAGAAATCCATTTTCACCCAGTATAATTGACAATTTTCATTGTGCTACAGGAGTGAGCAAAATTATGTGAGCTGAAATCTCTTTTCCCAACTTGTAAAGGAAAAGAAGAAGAAAAAAAATGCACTTTTGCATCTATTCATCCTTCCTGTGGGAAATCAGAGTTCTCTGCAAATACAAACAGGACTTTAAAGAAACTGACTTAAGAGTGGGGCAACAAACCAGGGGAATTCTCAGCCCACAGCAACCATTCTGATTTCTGGAGTTTCAGAAGTGCGCATTTAGCCTATTCGGAGATAACTAGCAACAATGAGTAGTATTTGACTGTAAAACCACAAGTGACATTTTCTGACTTTATGCTATTCTAGAAGTGGATGAGAATAGAAGTGAAAGGTTTTAAATTCTGATTCCTAAGCTTTGATCATGACAGACAATTACAGTATGATAAATAAGTAATTGTCTTCAGTTTCAAATCTTCCATATTTTTTTTAACCAAAGAAAAGTTTGGTTTTTAATTCTCTGAATATGTTCATCCTGCTCTTGGGCACTTTTGCTGTATAGATTCTATATCAAACCATATTGTAGTTTCCTTCATTTTCATTGTCCTCACACACTGTCCCGTGCGATAGCTAGAAAATAGATTAATCTTCTCTTGATTTACATACATCAGAGTTAGTTCCCTCCTGCGATCCTTAAAAACATTAAGACAGCTCGTTGACTAGCCTGCCACTCTCTCAGTATCTTTAGGAAAGATTTGAAGATCTGAATATAATTGGTACTTGGTGAACAATATTGAACAATGACACCACATCTGATTTTCTTTTTTAACAGTAACTCCTCTTTTTATTATTAACTGCTATCCTAGCTCTGGTTAAAAGGTTTGCAGAATCAAACTTGGACAAGATATGCAACCTACTTTCAATTTAGATCTAGAATCCTGTACAAAGGGAAAAAGACTTGGAGACTTATGTGCTGTATCCAGAAATGTCTGACATTCTTATGAAAATGTCTTGCTGGAGATAGGGGAATGCAACATTTAGTAGGGCAATGAGGGTATATCAATAATAAAACACTTTTTTGTGGATGTGGATTGAAAAAAGAATGAATAGAAATGACATCTGGAATACTTGAAAATTATCGTCATCAAACTGACTGAAATGGTATAGGTTCTCTTGCTCGATCAGGAGGCTCAAGTAGAAGACCTCCAAGATCCCTTCCAGCTTTATTTTATTCTGAAATGTAGACTACTTTTATTCCCACCCAAGATATTAGTTATTTCCTTCCATCCATAAACAAGGACAATACTCATTGTTTTAACAGTAATTTAGATAGATCTAGGGGAAAATTACCAAAAAAAAAGCCTAATCGAGAAAGGCTGAGTACAGGACATGCAAATATCTTTGGACTGTTCATGCTTATTCCTATAGGACAGAAAGATGACTCTGACTTCTTCCTTTATGGACATTTCATGCCAGAAGAAACACAATTACAAAAGAACTAAGTTTTCCAGTATCTTGCTTTCCAGATAGGTGCAAGTAACCAAGCCTCTTATAATGCAGAGTCAATATAGCTACTGAACTAAAATCGTGAATTACTTTTAAATAAACTTTACAAAAAGTATATCTATAGGTCTGTATCTTCATCTCTGTATTAATTACCGTATATTCATATCTGTCTCTGTTTCATAATCATCTAATTTTTATCTTCCTTTGGTAAATCTCCATCAACAAAAGTCTGTGAAAAGACTTTTTCCTAGAATTTAAATGGCTTAAAGGGAAGATGCTGGGAAGACACTTCAGAACTGAGAAAGACATACTAATAAGTAATGGAAGCTGTAATAAAAGCTGATTTCTCCTGTAGAAACTGAACTTTGAAGTTTCATTGATCAGTCCATGATAATTTTGACTTATCATGGCAGCACAGTTTTAATCATTTCTGCAGTTAGAATCCACTTTAATCATAAACATAAACAGAATAAGCAGATGAATTCCACATTTAATATGAGTAAGTTAATGGTATCTCAAAGAAGGAAGGACTACTTCATAGCAATTGCAAAACACAGATAAATTCTTCTTTTGATTTCATTTTTATTTAACACTCCATTCTACTAACCACAGAATCTATGGAAATTGGTGGCTATAATGCATTGTTATGTTGGTTGCAGAATCAGGCAGATATTTAGACTGGATTTGTCATTTTTATCCACTTATTAAGTTCTTTCAAATCCATTCGAAAAAGTAAATCAAAAAGCCAAAAGGAAAGAAAAAGAGCAAAATGCCTCCTTGCCAGCCATCAGATAAGCAGAGATTAATGGTAGACCAACAATCAAGTAAACAATGTCCCAGTCAAGGAACAACTCAGACAAACAAGCTAACAGTAAACAAAACTGTTATGAAGAAACCACCAAGGACACTCCCATCAACACTGACTGGTATATAAATCGAGAGCCAACCCCCTTCATTCTAGCACTGATGATATTACCTAGTTTCATAATGAAATGTCTGCAAGGAAACAACCAAGCTCAGAGAACACCAAGGACCCCACCTTTTTGTATTAGCAAACTGAACCCATTGCTAGATTTGTCAGACCCTCAAAAAGGGCTGAATCTCATCTTATTCTAATATGAATATATTAGCAGAATAAATTATTAAGCACCTAATTGTGTTACTTGCTGTTTGATATTCATGAATTTAATAATACATTAACAAAAAATTCCAACTCAATCACTAATTCCCACAATATAGTAGCCAATATAAAGTGAAGAGAAAGAGAAGTTTGTCAGTTAAGCATGATGAACTGTCTATTACTGGACACTATAATTACCATTTCATCACTTATCAACTAGAATAGCTTTCCCTGACCATTTCAAGATAGGCTAGGGAAGAAGTAGGATTTCTGTCTTCTCTATCTCTGTCCATTTTCCTTATCATCATCTTTCCTTCTTTCTCTTGCACATCAATCTCAGGTTTTACAGTGGTAATAACAGGATGCCTGTGGCAAATCAATTCTCTACTCAGAAACCTACATTTGGTCCAGGTTTCCTATGGCTAATTTAATATTAAATTAAAGAGGAGGAGGAGGAGGAGGAGGATGTTGCACCCATTATCCCATTGGAACTAGCCCATTGAATCCTTTCAGATGGTGAGACTATTTGCATTGTATGAATACCTTGTATTCATTGGCTCATATGCAGTATGTAGTAGACCTTCCAAATATCAGTTCTCAGGTATTCTGTTTCTGGTAATAGCCAATAAGTTGCTCCCAGGAAGCTGAAAGTCAGCTCATTCCCTCTGCTCATTATTGCATTATATGGGGCATAGGCTGGCAGAAAAAGCTTCTTTAGATAGGAAGGAAATAAAATATTTAACACCACCAGAAATCAAAGGTTTCATTTACATGATAACTAACAGTGAAACTTCTACAGAACTGCTGCTAGTAAACAAACAAACAATACCTCCAAATAGTTAGAAACACAATCTTTGTCAGGTTAAACAGTATTGACAACAGTTTTAATTTTAATCTCCACCTTTTGGGAGTAATGATTAAGGACATGTGATGGGAAAGCTGAGAATGGTTTCAAGTATAAAATTCACTTTGGGGTGAGTTTATTTCTTAGAGATAATGGGGTAGCTAAGAAAAATCATGAAATTAAATTCAGAGAGAACAGTAGTTTTTACTTTTTATTTCTGTGAAGTATTTTGTAAACTAGTTCACAATTTTCATCTTATCCTGTTTATCAAATTATTTGTTCTGTTTTCATTTTTGTACCTTGGTTGTATACTTTTATTTATTGTGTGTGGGTAATCTACAATTAAATTCATAGTGTAAGACTGGTAAAAATTCAAGTCCTAATCACGGACATAAGAATTATTAAGGTAGTGACTACAAATATAGGCAGTTGCAAGCAGGGTGATTGTTTTGTAAAATTAAGGTAATAAATTCAATACAATATTCCCAGTATCAAGGAAGTCCTTTAGATATGAGTCTGTGAGTTCCATTCATAATTTATATAATAAAGTATTTCTTTTTCCATAACCAGTCAACTTTGATGTGCAAGTTTCAGTATTTCACAATTTTTTCCAATTGGTTTTTCTCAATCCTACCATCATCCAGAATAGTGACATCAACAACAACAATGTAGAAGAAGCTGGGTTAACCGAATGAAGGAGTTGGAAGGGACCTTGGAGGTTCTCTAGTCCAACCCCTTGCTCAAGCAGAAAACCTTATACCATTTCAGAGAAATAGTTGTCCAATCTCTTCTTAAAAACCTCCAGTGATGGAGCACCCACAATTTCTAAAGTCAATCCATTCCACTGATTAATTATTCTCATTGTCAGGAAATTTCCCCTTAGTTCTAGGTTGTGCTCTCCTTGATTAGTTTCCATCCATTGCTTCTGGTGGTTTAGGACTGATTCAAGACTTTTCCATGGTTTCATCCCATTTGGGGGAAAAATATTTTTAAAAGCAATGGAGCTGATTTGGAAGGCTGAGGGAGCTATGTGTTGGCCAGGAAAGCTGGGTTTATGCTTCAGGATTTATTAAGGATTTGAATCTAAATCTCCAATCCTTAGAGAAAGGTTGGCATAAAGAACTGTGAGAGAAGGCAGCTGGGCAGGGAATGCTGCTGCTTGTTGGAGAAAAAATGAATGCTGATGTCTGAGAGAATGGTAATGTTTGCTGAGGTCTGCCATTTCAGAAAGCAGGGTGCAGAGTGGCCAAAAGTGTATAAATGAAGTGTATGTTTCTCTGTGTGTGTAGGTGGGGGAGATAACAGAGCTGTAGTTTCCTTTTAATTGTAGGTATGGATGATCTGGCAAGTCCTAAACACTTACTATAACAGCTGTAACTTTGGGCATAGTTCTTAAGTCCATATTTTTTTTCATCACTGTCATAATTTTGAGCAGTCACTGAATGAATGGTTGCAAGTCAAGGACTAAATGCAGCTTTGTGGAATTAGAGAAACATAGCTGTAAGTATGTGCTCTACCACTCGAAGTTTGAGATTCAGGTTAATCTAACTTGGCCTAATAAAAACAGCTTGGAATTAATTACTGTTTATATCCTTGAGTTCCTATTGCTTCCAAAGATATGGAAATCAAACTTAAATAACTACAAACACAATACACAAATACGATCAAGGTGGGTCACTGAAACCTCTTTTTAGTGTTGAAATTGCCATTTATGGATGATATTTCCATTAACCTTTTTAAAATCAGTTTCACACTATAATGCTCATCATTATTCCTCTGGGAAAAATTCAGGTATTATATAATTTCAAGGATTCAAAGAAATTAAAAAATGGTGAAATAGCTTTAATAAATGCATTGGACAAACTTTAATTACTGACTGGAATGCTAAATGGCTTTTTACAGGCAAGGGATGTTGTGATAATGGCCCAAAATTAAAGAGGCTTGCAGAAACATAAGTTACTTACAAAACAGATTGTTGTTACCTGTATAAAGATCAAAGTGAAGAACTAATGCTCCCTTAGTTGGTCTGGTCTGAATGTAAAAATGTTCCATTAACGATAAAAGCATCAGGAAAGCAACAATCCCCTATACTGCATATTTTATCTTTACATTCATCAAACATTTTTTTCACTTAAATATATGATGTGGACAAATAAATTTATTTAGTTATTTAACAACTGTTTTTTTTTATCAGATGTTTTTGGACAAGCATTTTTCAAAGTAATGAGCATGAAAACATTCATTAAAATATTTGTTTATATTAGAATATATTTCTAAGTACAGGTTTGCCTTTCTATATGATTGACAACAAAATAAAGCACAACCTCACTATAAAACCAAAATATCAAACAAAATTATTTGAAAGTTTCTCTACCAGATGTTAGGCAGCAGTTTGGCTAATGTTAAAACATATTTTCATCTAAGATATGCTTCTTGAAATTATTACTTTCTAAAGACTTTATTTTGTGACCTAAATTAATTCTAATATATTTTATAAACTGAGGGAACACTATTCAAACATGCAAGAAGGAGCATTCACCACCTCTGGAGGCAGGTTATTCCACTGGTTAATTGTTCTAACTGTCAGGAAGTTTCTCCTTAGTTCTAGGTTGCTTCTCTCCTTGACGAGTTTCCATCTGTTGCTTCTTGTCCTGCTTTTAGGTGCTTTGGAGAATAGCTTGACTCCCTCTTCTTTGTGGCAGCCCCTGAGATATTTGAACACTGCTATCATGTCACCCCTCACCCTTCTCTTCATTAAACTACACATACCCAATTCCAGCAACCGTTCCCTATATGTTTTAGCCTCCAGCCCCCTAATCATCTTTGTTGCTCTTCTCTGTACCCTTTCTAGAGTCTCGACATCTTTTTTACATCGTGGTGACCAAAACTGGATGCAGTATTCCAAGTGTGGCCTTACCAAGGCATTGTAAAGTGGTATTAGTACTTCATGTGATCTTGATTCTATTCCTCAGCCTAGCACTGTGTTGGCTTTTTTGGCAGATGCAGCACACTGCTGGCTCATATTTAAGTGATTGTCCACTAGGACTCCGAGATACCTCTCACAATTACTACTATTGAGCAAGGTACCACCTATACTATACCTATGCATTTGATTTTTCCTGCCTAAATGTAGAACCTTACTTTTTTCAAAATTGAATTTCATTTTGTTGGATAGTGCCCAGTGTTTGAGTCTGTCCAGATCCTCCTGTATCTTAAGCCTACCTTCTGGAGTATTGGCTATTCCTGCCAGCTTGGTGTCGTCTGCAAATTTGGTGAGTTCCCCATCTATCCCCTCATCCAAATCATTAATGAAGATATTGAAGAGCACTGGGCCCAGAACAGAGCCCTGGGGCACCCCACTACACACTTCCTTCCATGTAGATGCGGTTCCATTGAGGACCACACGCTGAGTACGGCCTGTCAGCCAGCTACGAATCCATCTGGTGGTCATGCTATCTAACCCACATTTTTCTATCTTATCAAGTAGTAGGTTGTGATCTACTTTATCAAATGCCTTACTGAAGTCCAAGTAAATTAGATCTACAGCATTCCTCTGGTCCACTAGTTTTGTCACTTGGTCAAAGAATGTAATAACATTTGTCTGGCATGATCTGTTTTTGACAAACCCATGTTGACTTTTAGTGATGACTTTGTTCGCATCAAGGTGTTCGCTGATTTGTTGTTTGATTATCTTCACAGCTCATATACTTTTTCTGTCTTGTACAAAAGTGAATACAAAATAATTATCTGATCATGAAATGCTTACAGGAGCATGTGCCTAACCATAACTCCTCCATAGCTTAATATTAAAATGTTAACACAGATGTTAGTGTACATGGATGCAGATAGCAGTAAATTACACTATACAGGTAGCCCTTGACTTATGACTGTGATTGACTCTGGAATTACAGTGATATGTTGTGGCAGTCATTAATTGGGATACCATGTCACTATGCCCTATTTTACAACCTGTTTTGTGATGGTTGCTAAGCAAACACCATGATTACTAAGTAAACAAGTGTGATTGATAAATGAATTCATTTTATCCAATGGTGAGTTGTTGTTTTTTCCTGGATACCAGAAGGAAATGCCAGAAATATTGGCCATGTGATCATAGGACATTGCAAATAGCCACAAGCGCAAGCCAGTTGCCAAACATACAGAATGCAATCACATTATTATGGCAGGTGGGGGTGGGGCTGACTGCAGCCTTTGGAATTCTGAAACCGGATTGTAAGTACCTTTTGGGGAGCCTGTTGTAGCCTGAACTGGTCGTTAAGCAAAAACTACTTGTTATTTCAGACTAATACTTAATGCCCCATATAGATTATGAGTGGTTAAGTACAAGATTTGAATGAGTTTATCTATTATTGTTGATGTCAAGTCACTTCCAACTCTTTATGACCTGAGAGACTTCATTTTGTCAGAGTTGTCTGCAAATAATTGCTTCTCTGGGTCCTCATTTTTATGTCATGGGTGATAGTATCTAGCCACCTTGTCAGTCACCCTCTCACTCTGTCCATTAGTGAAAGTATTTTCAGTGAAAGCAAAGGATATATTTACAGTCCCCCCCCAGAGGCGTTCACAAAATTTTGATATATTCTACATACCAAAGCAATATGATTTCATTAAGTTAAGAAATTGTCAAACAACTTTCTATCAGAGGAAAACTGAAAAGAACTATGGTTCTTGCTTCTTTGGAGGATTAGCTTTGATCTTTTCAGTTGCTGAGAGAATATCTTTTACAGCATTGAAAGATTCCTTTTATGAGCTTCCTTGAAGTATATTTACTTACGAAAGAGCTTAGAGAAAGTACTTGACTCATCCTGGCCTTTGTTTCCCTGGAAATGCTGTTAGGAGAAGGAAGGCATCTCTTGAAATAACCTCTTGAAATCCTTTTTTACACTGTTCATACGCCATTCAATTAATACTTCTTCCTCCATAAAAATATTTCAGTTGTAGATGAAAAATTTGTTCATTTACTTAGAGTTCAAGGCAATATACCCAGCACTGCTTCTCCAGGTTTCCCAAAAATCCTGTACAGTGGGTTGCTCTGGGTGAGAGTAAGTGGTCCCACAAGATCCCTTGGCAAAGGGTGGATCTGAACCAGGTTCAATACTTTAACCATGGTGACACTCTGATACTCACTACTTGCTAGTATCCACAGTTGCAGCAAAACTGTGGTCAATAAAATTTGATTTTATGTAGGACTATAGGCATGGTGGGACAAGGAATAGCTGTGAACATATCTGTGCTCAAATACCCATGTCCATTTCTTGAATTTTTCACATTTAGAGAACTTTATAGTTTGAATGATTCCATCCTGTTCCAAATAGACTGAATAACTGAAGATATTTTTTTCTCTCTCTCCAAATGAACTTATCCATTAATTGAATTCTTCCATGGTTTTTCTGGTGATGACCCTTAATTCAGAGAAGGTGATGTCTAACGTGTTGTTCCACCCACATATTACTTTGATTTTGTAAGATTTTCTATAGAGGCTAACTGGGATACAAATGTAGTCTTATAAATGGATACAAGTGATGCTACAGGTTGATCGATTGTGTGTGATTTAAGTTTCTTTTTTTAAAAAAATAGGAATGGACAGGAATGTAGGATAATGCTTTTAAGAACAGAACCACATTGAGAAATAGAAAAACAAAATAAAACCATTTCTATGTATACAGAAAGATTTGACAGTAGAGCCAAAGCTTCTTGAAACTGGGTTATGTTTATGAATTCTCACCACACTTAATTGTATGGTACAAGAATTTGTATCATACAATTTTGAGGAAAGAAAAAAAAGTAGTTTTGCCCTTGGAAAGTAAATTTATTCTGTTTTTCCTGGGCAAGAACTTGATTGGCAAGGAATTGATTATGAAAAGAAGTGTCTGGGGAAAAAAAGTATTCTACATTCAAGAAAGGGAATGCACAAGCCAGAGTGCATGAGGACAATCAGACTAAATGATTACTTCCCAAATTTGAATTTGTCTGCAGGCCATAGTTTCCTTGTTTTCATTTTTATTTTTTATGATTTCACATAAGTGCAAAGTAATGATGCACATTATAGTTGGCAATGTTTTGAGAACTAATCATTGGAAGACAAACAATATTGCAATTTACTTGATCAGTATGTAGTTTAGCCTTTTGGCGGGGAAAAGAAAAATAGGGGGAAATGAAATGAATAACTAAATTTGCTTGATGTAGGATGCTG
Organism: Vipera berus; assembly: GCF_964194415.1. Taxonomy (NCBI): domain Eukaryota; kingdom Metazoa; phylum Chordata; class Lepidosauria; order Squamata; family Viperidae; genus Vipera; species Vipera berus. The sequence goes on from NC_138203.1 coordinate 61,707,526, forward strand.
TCCTTACAGAAGAAGGCTCTTGTAATGATGGCCCATATTTTAATGGTCCAATACATAGGAATATAGGAAGGCTATCTGATGCTGAGCACCACCATCTCATTCAGTCCTGCTGGCTACAAGAAAGGACTGTCTCCAGTTCTGCAGGATCTACTATTTACCCCATAATAATATTCATTAACTGATTCAAAAGTTATATTGTTTTTATGATTTTAACTCTTTATCATGGCTTGTGAAAATCAATATGATCGGGCTTGAATATCTAGATTTGGAAAGTTGAAAAATAAATGTTCCTTGAACTGTGTACACATGTTATTGAAGAAGATTGTGCAGAATTGGGAAGATATACTTTGCTTTGATGAAATTTCAGATAAAGTTGTTTTGTGAGGCAACCTTTGCTCCCTCCCATGAAATAAAATGACCTTGTTGCTTCATCAGAGTTCCATTCAGCTGTTCCAGCAGAACTTGTATCTGAAAATGGGTGTGAACATCCTCAGAAAGCACTCCAGGAGAAGTTGGAGAAAAATAATGTTTGATATGGATACAAATGTATCTACTAGCTGTTTATCTATCATCTATCTATCTATTCTATTCTATATCATACCAATCACAGTAGTCATTGTTGTTCACTCTTTTCCTCATATTATACTCTAATTACTTATTTTTCTAGAAATATTTTATGTATGGATGACTACATTTATCACCCTATTTTTTTTCCAACAGGTACAGTAATTTAAGGCAGTATCTTTTATCCAGGCAATGATCAAACCCATGCTTAATGAGCTCCTGCAATTGTATGCCACTCAGATGAGATATATTGAATGAATTTGATTAAAACCAAAATTCCAAACTGTAGTGAACTGTGTCAGGCATAATGGAACAAGGTCTTAAAATCATTCCAGAATGGATTTAGGTCTTTGCAAAACTGGATCTTTCAGAGGTTTAATGGACCCAGATCTAGAAGCAGTGGACAGTTGTAACCATCAAGGTAGGTTCTGTCTGTAATAAACTTGTTATCAATCCTAATAATGCATAATCTGATTTTTGAGCAAATAAATAGGGGACATTTCTTCTAACCATGGATTTTTATGGATCTAAATTTCATGTATGGATCTCAGATTCTTCAAAGGTTGAAATAAGATAGGCTTTTTATTTCTGAAATACATCTGCTCTAATTGAAGACATATGAAGCTTTATGCTTGTACTAAGCAGCTACTGAGTTAGTAATACAATCCCACATAAAACACTGCTATAAATTAACTTTAAAGTTTTTCTCAAATTAAACTCCTCCTGATGGATGAGTAGATTAATAGAATATAAGAAATGGCATGTTTGTTTACATACTATGTGCATGATTAAAATGACTAATTTTGAAGGATTTAGGAAGGGAAGACAACTGAAAAATAACATGTTTTTATCTTATATTAGAATAAAATAGATTATTATAATATCAATCTATTTTTATTTGGTACAATTCAAACTTCCATATTACATATTAATATTTCTGATAGAAATTATTATTAATATATCACAACTTTTGGGACATGGGAATATATTTCTTAAATGTATCTTTTGCAATGTGGGACCAATATTTATGCCTACGAAAGAGATGGTTCTAGACTTCCGGAGGAAAAAGGAGGAACCTGCCCCACTTTACATCGGGGAGGACTGTGTGGAGAGAGTTTCCTCCTTTCAATTTCTGGGAGTCTAACTCTGTGAAGATCTTACCTGGAAAGTTAATACAACCCAGGTGGCCAGAATGGCTCAACAGTGACTTCACTTTCTCAGGGTCTTGTAGAAGAACAGGGTACAACAACGGCTAATGACCCTCTTTTACCGGTCTATTATAGAGAACGTCCTCTCGTACTGTATTGTGGTTTGCTATGTTGGTCTGACAGCCGCAGATAGGAAAGCATTACAGAGGGTGGTGAGCATAGCACAAGACATTGTGGGTTGTCCCCTGACACCGCTGGATGACATCGCCAGAGCTTGCTGCCTTGGAAGAGTGAGGAAAATTCTCAGGGATGACTCACACCCTGGATGGTATCTCTTTACTCTCCTACCATTGGGTAGGAGATATAGGAGTATAGCCAGCCATACCAACAGGCTGAAGAACAGCTTTTATCCATGGGCTGTTAGGCTTTTGAACAGGAAATAATTTTATAAACTTTATGCATGATTGACTTGCAAGGCCGGTGTGTTGTGCAATTAGTCACATGGTGTAATAAGATGGAGGGTTTGTGTCACTGTAAGTTGAGGGTGGGGGCACGAAGTGAGGCTCAACCAATCTCAAAATATACACAGTTGTTTTTTGACAATAAAGGTTCATTCATTCATTCATTAGTACCTACAATTACTAGTACCAAAAGTTTATATGTTTTAATTCATATATAATTCATATATATAACATATAAGAAATGGCTGCTGGAATTGGGTATGTCTAGTTTAATGAAGAGAAGGACGGGGGTGGGGGTATGATAGCAGTGTTCCAATATCTCAGAGACTGCCACAAAGAAGAGGGAGACAAGCTATTCTCCAAAGGACCTGAGGGCAGGACAAGAAGCAACGGATGGAAACTAATCAAGGAGAGAAGCAACCTAGAACTAAGGGAGAAACTTCCTGACAGCTAGAACAATTAACCAGTGGAACAACCTGCCTCCAGAAGCTGTGAATGCTCCAACAGTGGAAGTTTTTAAGAAGAGACTGGACAGCCATTTGTCCGAAATGGTATAAGGTTTCCTGCCTGAGCAGGGGGCTGGACTAGATGACCTCCAAGGTCCTTTCCAACATTATTATTATTATTATTATTATTATTAGTATTATTATTATTATTATTATTATTATTATTATTATTATTATTATTATTATTATTATTATTTCGTTAACATAGATTACCTAGAGATAAATTAAATCTTAAAGATCTATAATGTGCAAGCCTTAAATTTGCTGCTTCTGGCATCTTGTCATCGGAATGAATCCATCCATCGACCCCTTCAAGGCTGAAACACTTAACATTTCAGTGACCTTAATGATTTTAGTAAGGTTAGGACATTAAATGCAAACTCTGAAACCGTTGGTAGAAATTTTCATGAGGTTAAGTTTAAGGATTTAGTGTAGGGATTAGGGAATTATGGTAAAAACTCCATAATCCCTGCATCAAACCCTTGGTTTTATCCTCCTTAATTTTTGTGTCTTTTCTGGAACAAGCTGTATACTCTTTTTATGCAATTCTCATGCAACTTTAAAATTCCATTCCAAAAATAAAACAAAATAACAGAGGATAGTAATACAGCCTTTCTCACATTTTTAATGCTAAAGGCTGCCTTTGCATACACATTGATATGCCCATATATAGTCACCTGAATGGATTTGTCTAAGTGGATCACAAGCTACTTAGAAAGTATAACAATGGCTGCAAATTTCAGCCAATTCTGAAGTTACCTTTTAAAAAAAAAAGATTTGTAACTTAATTTCTGCTTGCACATGAAGTAATTGTGCACCTGCTTGTGTGACATCTGACATGTTTAACATTTCCAAGAAGATTCTACAAGGCCTATACTTTTAATGTACTTCAGTCAAAAGGGCAAAATAATATAACTGTTGATACCTCATTAATAGCCAGTGGGAAGGAAAAAAGCATCAGAAAGCTGAATTCTGAATTACTTAGCTTTTGAAGTATTACATTTCTCCCCCTGAACTACTAAAGCTGCATCCAAGCCCAATTTTGCACTTCAAATAAATATTTGTTTGGAAATATTCCTGTTGTGTATGTAAATAGTTATTACAAGGCAAGTAAGTGATTGCAAATACATTGCAGCTTAGCAAGGTTCTGAGCGGGAAATTAAGGTGCAATCATTGGTCGCCACAACCTAGGAGCGGGAAAAGAGACTCCATTGATTGGTTACAGTTCTAACGCTTTCTCTATAAAAGGGTTGCAACATTTGACAGTTGTCAGTTGACTATGTGTATTCAATAAACTCGTTCATTGTTAAAACACTCTGAGTCCTCGTCAATCAGAACCAAACAATTCCTACTCAAAACTTTTAGGTTTCCAGGTGATATTTATATTATCTATTCATGTTATCTCTTCTAAAGTAAAGAACACTTTGTACAGAACCAGCTCCTAAGATGTAAAAATGGACTGCTTCTTTCTGAAGTATCTTCCAGATTTATCTCCTTGGGTTTTTCTCTAACCTTGTTGTAAGTTTGGTTGGTGATTAATTACCAATTTACTCTTTCCTTGTCAAGTTGCTTTGCTTACTTTCATATTTTCTTACTAGGAACCATGTTTCTCTACTCAAATACCTTTCATGTTAGTTTTCTTGGCTTCTTTGAAGTAGAAGAGTCTGAGCATCTCTTGAACTTCTTCAAGAGCTTGAAACCTTGATATAAAATTTTGCTGCTCTCAAGTTATATTAACTGCTAAGTGAGATTTTGAAGACAGGGATGTATGAAATCTTGCAAGGTCATCAGCATGTCATTATTATTATTATTATTATTATTATTATTATTATTATTATTATTATTATTATTATTATTATTATTATTATTATTATTATTATATAATAATAATGGCATTGGAAGGGATCTTGGAGGTCATCTAATCCAACCCTCTGCTCAGGTAGGAAACCCTATACCAGGGGTGTCAAACTGTTGGCCCGCGGGCCGGATGCATCACCAGGAAACCACATCCACCCCATTGCCAGCAATGGGGAAAAAGCTCTGATACGTCACGCGACATCATGTGACGTCATAGCTTGACATGTCTGCCCTATACCATTTCAGACAAATGGCTGTTTAGTGTTTTCTTTAAAACCTCCAGTATTTTGGAGCATTCACAGCTTCTGGAGGCAGGTTGTTCTACTGATTAATTGTTCTAACTGTTAGGAAATTTCTCCTTAGTTCTAGGTTGCTTCTCTCCTTGATTAGTTTCCCTTGATTGCTTCTTGTCCTGCCTTCAGGTGTTTTGGAGAATACCTTGACTCCCTCTTCTTTGTGGCAACCCCTGAGATACTGGAACACTGTTATCATATCACCCCTAGTCCTTCTCTTCATTAAACTAGAAGACAACTAGATGTTTTAAAGCATTCACCTATGACATTATCAATTTGTGATTCAATTAAAATTTGAGCATAATGGAGTTCATATATCACTACATTTAAGAGCGATCACAATAAATGCAGAATTTTCCTGTAAATTTATTTAGAATTGTGTGAGATAGCAGTTAATCAATTGAATTGTGATCAGGGAATGGTTCGGTTGAAATTATACCTCATCAAGAAATTATCTCCCTAGATTAGTTAGGCCTTCTTATCTAACATAAAACTGTGGCATTTTCTATCTTTCTGAAATATTGAGATTCTTAATAATCAAAAAGAAGTGCCGTGGAATATAGATATGTGTCATTATACACTATGACTTGTGATAAAACTTGCAACATGATCATTTTGTGACTGAATAGATCAATCTTCATCGATACTTCTCAACACTATGTAAATGAATGAAGTATGTCTATAAATTTTGGGAGCCGGTGAGCTCTTCTGAATTCTGAAAATATGTTGTAGACATTCTCAGAAAATGGTAGGGCAAAAATCTTTGTGGGGCTATTCCAAACAAAATATCTTTTCTTATACAGCAAACTGGCAAAGATGCTCTAAAGCACCATTTGTAGTTATGTACACAGCTCCCTTCAGTCCTGATTAGTTTTAATTCCTTGCCTTTTTTTCTTATTTGTAGATGGAGAATTCAATATTCCCACACAAAGCAGAGGACTGCATGCATCCATCATTTTTATTTTCTGCTTAATTACTATTGGTATTTTAATTTAAAGAATCTAATTATTGTCCAATTATTATTATTCTAATTAAAAATGGTAAATAAATTCAGGTAGGCCAAAAGGCCTGGTAAATCCCAAGACAGGTGTTCACAAGGTTATTGGTATTTATGGGCACCACTCCCGGAGCAAAATAATGAAAAGAAATAAAATGATGCATTGCTGTGTAAGGGGACCTGCCGCTATCTGTTAGTATCCATTTATACAGACCATTTACAGTGGTCAGAGATGAAGTTGTGAGTCAAGAATCGCGAGTCTTCTTTCTTTTTTTCCTCCTATTTCTTCCTATTATTAATTGACATTTACCAATGTTAGTCTTACTTTAAAAAAACAAAACAAGGTGGCTTCCATATTATTAACATTCAAAATAGGACTAAAACATGCAAGCTAAGACACTAACTGATTATTAAAATCAAACAGCTAAATTCACCCTCACAGTTTCCAGCCTTACTTTAGCAGAGATTTTTAAAAAATGTGACTGAGGAATACAGTATGCTTTTTCCGTACATCTGTTACAATACATTCTATACTGTTCCCTTTCTGATCATATTTGTCATAATAAATGCAGACTAAATGTATTTAATTTAGGATAAAGGTTTTGTGGATCATTGACTTTCAAACATACCAGTGCTTTGTATTTTGGTCCTCGCTGTTAGAAAACTGAGAATGCCAGAAGAAATGGAAAACGAAATTTTATTCAAGAATCTACTGGGGCACATAGGTATCATATTAACATCTTTCTATTAACCTCCACCTTGACCCAGAGACTGCTCTCTGTAGTCAGCATAGCTTAATTATGAGTCTTCAATAAATAAACCCAGTGGAAAGTGGTGTCAGGGTGCAGATACTTTTGTTACAAGATAGCCCCTAGCGCAGTTACTAAAAGTGGATTACTTCATTTTGGACCTCTCCATCAAGTTGCAATGCAGACACTACATTGCCACATAGAATTTTTTTTTAAAAAACACCTCACATTTTATCAACCGTTTTAATATTTTATACATTACTTCTCTCTTTGCCTGTCAGATTCCCCTTTATAAAAACAAAGCAAAACTGTTTCACTGTGAACTGATACCTCGTTTTAGGTCTAATAGTAACACTTAAAGAAACTTTGTAAAAAAAAACACATACCTAGATAGCTAATTATTGTTTACAGCTCTTTGGGGAATAATATAATTCAGGAAACTGCTCAAGTGGAAATATTTATGCTAATGACTTTCTATTTTCACACTCCTCTAGAATTTGACCATGCTTTGTTCCAGAAATCTATGAACACTTAGATATGGACAGCAAAAATTTGGATGACCTTTGGCTGGCAGTTGGTTTCCTGAGTCTGTTTGCTGCCAACTAATGATGATCTATATACTTGCAGTACAGATGTGATATTTATTAGAAACATTTGTCAACATGTTTTCTTTAATATGATTTAGAAAATGACAAAAGGAACATTAGAAAAGTAGAGAGCACCCATTGGTTCTGAATGTAAAGCATAACCTAACATCTACAACATCTAAGAATAATTATAACTATTAACTCATAACTTCCATCTCAAGATAGCCCTCTTGGCTGATAAAATTAAGATCTTTTGCTCCTGTCTCCATCCTGTTCTGTGGTTAATATCTTGCCTGATAAAGAATTCTGGACACCCTGAAAGATTTCAGGTTTTTTTTTGAGACAGTCTGGTTGTTGCTAACAAAAATATTACACTGAGATTATTTGCCCTCCCCTGCTTAGTTTTCAGACAAATTCTCAGACATCTGGGATAATATCTTAGCTCTGGATGTAACCACTGTTTTAAACCAGTCAATGTTTTTGGTCAAGGAGTGACCAAGCCCTAGGCCTTGCAGTCTCTTCCCTCTCCTCTTTAACATCTACATGAAACTTCTGGGTAAGGTCATCCAACAACATGGAGTACGGTATCATCTGTATGTTGATCTAAATGTTTACTCCTGGCCATGAAGGTAATACTGTTGAGCTATCTAAGTACTTGGAGGGTGTAAGGGCCTGGGTGGGGAGAAACTTCAGTTCAACCCTGGTCCTGGTAAGATGGTATGGGGTTTTGCACTCCCTCCCCCCAGGGTCTGATGACTTACTATGTCTGAGTCTGGACAAGGTTGTGTTCTCCCAGAACAAGCTGGTGTGTAATTGAGCAGATGACAACTATGCCTAAGGGGACTTTTGCACAGAACAAGATTCTGTTAATGTAGCTTTACAATAAAGTTGAGTGAGGTTATCTGAATGTCTTTTCTGTCTTGTCTACCCTGGGAAGGCTGACATTAAACTTGAAAATCTGGAAGTACAATTCTCCTGCCATTTCCCTTTGCAGCTTGAAAAACAAGGTATGATCCCTTCCAAGCCTCTTGTTCTACCACTATCCAACTGTGGGTTATGCCCCCTTTAATCTGGCCCTTACCTAGACAGCATTGTTTCATCCTATCTCCCAAGATACCTAAGAAGAAATTTATTAACACACATCCTGTTGTGAAAACCCTTCCTAGCTCATTATGTGGTCTTGCTGTGGCCCTTGGCTTTTCCCAGATATGTTCTGGGTTAAGGGGAAAAATGACCAGCTCAGAAAGAGAAAACGGAAATGAACAGGAGAAATGGGGAAGATTTGCAGTCAATAGTATGCACTCTACATGTTTGTAACAGAACCCATAGACACAGAAACTAATGTTATATAGTCCAAATGTATTTATAAACAGAGAAATTGTGTAGACCATTGTCCTTAATTTCTTAAGAGCAACCCCCACACCTCTCCATTAGCAATGAGAGTAGCAACACTATTAAAACAAAGCTCAATGTAAAGAGGTCTTGAAAGTCTACCTGTAGAATTTAATTGAAAGTTGTGAAGGCAGGAGACATGATTGTACAATGAAATGATTGTTCAAGCAAAAATATTTGCTCTGGGAAAAGAGAGCTTGGAAAGGAAGCTAGTTTATGATTCACAGACAAGCTTGATAAATAAATGGAACAATCTATTTTGAAGACATAACTCACTTCTGGAAATGCATCACACTTATTGAGCAGAGTAAAGTTCACCATAGAGACTTCTTGTTCACCTTGACAAAGATTTGAGTAGATGCAGTGATGGGATCACCAGCGATCATAAAGAGGAACTTTCAAAAATAGTTTCGTTCCTACACAGACATTCATTCATTCCCAGAGATTCAGCTATTTTATATTTCCCCTGATGCTTTGATGTTTATTCTGTAGATTTACCAACATGCTTGTTTTTTGTATGTTTTTCTGATAATCTACCTTAATTCCTAGCAATTAGAGGATTTCATTTAATCTTTATGAAGATTATTTAATGTGTTTGTTTAGAAACCATGAACACATTAATATTAATAACAGTTCCCAAAAGCAAGTACAATTCATGTATCATTTTTCAATATCTTAGTTCTCAAAAATATTATGAAAATATTTTCATCATACACTATTCCAACCAATGAACCATACCTGATGTGTGGATGACTCCTGTGATCTGCATCCATAACATGAAATTTGTGATGCAATTTGAAGCTTTCCACATGGCTCGGTACACCAATTTTGCATGGTTCTCCATCTTATGGAAGCCTTGGTGCATGCCAGTTTATTCCAAATTTCCTCAACCCCTGACAATATTTCTTCTCTAATGACAGAAAGGGTTACTCAGAGAATGAGATGTTGAGACTAGGGCTATAGAAGCATATCTTTGGACATTATTAAATTGTTTCATTGTGTACTATTTTTAATGTTTGTAAGGCAGCCAGAGTCATTTCTGATGAGCACATAAATTTAATAAATAAATAAATAAATAAGCCAGTAAATTGTTGATTGGGCTATAGGCTGGGTATAAATCTATTTTAAAATCATTCAAATAAATGTATACAAAGCATCATACCATAACAGGCATTGCATATTTATACCAGTATCATAGTAGGAAATGAAATAATAGCAATATAACTCAAACTGATCTTAATATTCATTAGAAAAATTATATTTTAATCTTATAGGACTCATTCGTATCAATTAAGTATACTGAAGGGAGGAATGGAGGAACAGGGACAAATCCAGCCTACTAAATCTTATATTCAGTTTGGTCTAGTGGTTAAGGGGCAGGCCTAGAAATTGTGAGTTTTAGTACCACCTTAGACATGAAAGCCAGATGGATGACTTTGGACCAGTCACTCTCTCTTTCAGCCCAACCCACCTCCCAAGGTTGTTGTTATGGGGAAAATAGGAGGAGGAAGGAATATTATGTATAGAAACCATGGGATTTTTTAAAAAATCTAATAAATAAACTATTGTAATATCTTCTGAATTTTGTAAATGTATCTTTCCTTTCAAAAACATAAAAAATAGAATTTAGGAACAAAGAGACTACAAAAATTCCATACTATGAATCTTTACTGGGTTTAAAGTCATGTGCCAACAAAAACTAATAGAAAACTATGAGTGGGGTCACAGAATAACACCCACAATAACATTGGATTTCCAGTGCTTCCATTGTGTGTGACTCTGCACTTCTAGACAGGTACTGCAGATCCCCTGTTGTGTCCACAGTTGAAGCGCACAACAGTGTGTCTTCTTTGAACCCAAAGGACTACCATATCCACTAGAGAAAATTCCTGCAAATATCATGCATAAGAAAAGAATACACACAAGATTGTGCACTTTAGCAGAAAAGCACATGAAAAGATGTATAAATTTCCTTGCAGGTTTTTGCTGCATTTTTTTTAAAAAATGAGAAACTAAGAGGTATTAAACTTAATGATTTTCCCTACAACTGATAAAATTGCAATTAATATTGTGCTTTGTTTGATCTTTTCTTGAAATGTCCACATTTGACCTTGAACAGAAACTGCTGAAAGAGTGTTGACTAACCCAGGACTCATCAGAAAGTTTGACTCAAGTTTAAAATAATCACTAACTATACACAACTTATTTATTTGTTTAAAGATTGAACTTCCAACCTGATTTTCTTGATTCATTAGAATGACACTGCCCAAACTAAATAATGTATGACCCCATTCTATTCCTACCTGCATGTCTCATTGAAGTCAATTTCAGTGGGAATATAAATCTGAAGACAATTTTAAGACATACAGGTGAAACTCAAAAAATTAGAATATTGTGCAAAAGTTCATTTATTTCAGTAATGCAACTTAAAAGGGGAAACTAATATATGAGATAGACTCATTACATGCAAAACAAGATAGTTCAAGCCGTGATTTGTCATAATTGTGATGATTATGGCGTATTACCTCATGAAAACCCCAAATCCACAATCTCAGAAAATTAGAATATTACATGCAATCAATAAAACAAGGAATGTACATAGAACAATATCAGACCTCTGAAAAGTATAAGCATGCATACATACTCAGTACTTGGTTTGGGCCCCTTTTGCAGCAATTACTGCCTCAATGCAGCGTGGCATGGAAGCTATCAGCCTGTGGCACTGCTGAGGTTTTATGGAAGACCAGGATGCTTCAATAGCGGCCTTCAGCTCTTCTGCATTGTTTGGTCTCATGTCTCTCGTCGTTCTCTTGGCAATGCCCCATAGATTCTCTATAGGGTTCAGGTCAGGCAAGTTTGCTGGCCAATCAAGCACAGTAATCCCACGGTCATTGAACCAGGTTTTTGTGCTTTTGGCAGTGTGGGCAGGTGCCAAGTCCTGCTGGAAAATGAAGTCAGCATCCCCATAAAGCTCATCTGCGGAAGGAAGCATGAAGTGCTCCAAAATCTCCTGGTAGATGGCTGTGTTGACCCTGGACTTAATGAAGCACAGTAGACCAACACCAGCAGATGACATGGCTCCCCAAATCAACATAGACTGTGGAAACTTCACACTGGACTTCAAGCATCTTGCAGTGTGTGCCTCTCCATTCTTCCTCCAGACTCTGGGTCCTTGGTTTCCAAATGAGATGCAAAAGTTGCTCTCATCAGAAAAGAGGACTTTGGACCACTGAGCAACAGACCAGGTCTGTTTTTCTTTAGCCCCAGTAAGACGCTTCTGACGTTGTTTGTTGTTCAGGAATGGCTTGACAAGAGGAATATGACATTTGAAGCCCATGTCCAGGATCCTTCTGTCTGTGGTGGCTCTTGATGCACTGACTCCAGCCTCAGTCCACTCCTTATGAAAGTCCCAAAACTTTTGAATGGCCTTTTCCTGACAATCCTCTCCAGGCTGTGGTCATCCCTGCTGTTTGTGCACCTTTTTCTTCCACACTTTTCCCTTCCACATAACTTTCTATTAATGTGCTTTGATACAGCACTTGGGGAACATCCAACTTCTTTTGCAATTACCTTTTGAGGCTTTCCCTCCTTATGAAGGGTGAAAATGATGGTTTTCTGCACAACTGTCAGGTCAGCAGTCTTCCCCATGATTGTGATTCCTACTGAAACAGACTGAGAGACCATTTAAAGGCTCAGGAACCCTTTGTAGGTGTTATGGCTTAATTAGCTGACTAGAGTGGGACACTTTGAGCCTAGAATATTGCACCTTTTCACAATATTCTAATTTTCTGAGATTGTGGATTTGGGGTTTTCGTGAGCTGTACACCATAATCATCACAATTATGACAAATCATGGCTTGAACTATCTTGCTTTGCATGTAATGAGTCTATCTCATATATTAGTTTCCCCTTTTAAGTTTCATTGCTGAAATAAATGAACTTTTGCACAATATTCTAATTTTTCGAGTTTCACCTGTATTTATCTTATGCATATTTTATCAGAAAAAAGGGTCCTATTAGAGGAAAATTTTTGCGCTAAACCAGAGGTATCCCGCTTTGGCAACTTAAATACTTGTGGACTTCCATTCCCAGAATTCCCCAGCCAGCCATTGGAGTTGAAGTCCATAAATATTAAAGTACCCTAAGTTGGACACCCCAGCTCTAAATTTGAATAAATGGGAATAGATTGCTAAATGTGGGTAATGAAAACATGGCCATTGTGATGCATTAAGTACACTAAACTCATGGGTTTATCTTAGATGGTGCAACTGAACCTATTAATGGAATGCTCTAAATTCAGTAACTGGTTTTTTTCTTCTTCTTCTGATAGTTCAGAACAGCACCCTGAACAAATCTGATTTATATTAATGGGGACCAATGGGAATAATTTCCTAGGCAACAAAAACAATTCTGAATTGCTCCTGGCTAATGTAAAATGTCAACAGTTATTTGGACCTGAAACAAAGCCTATGACCTTATAAAGTTTCTGGCTAGAAAAACAGAATCTTCTCAAAGGTCATTAGACAGACAAAGTTCTCATCCATTGCCTCAATCTGTCTGTTCAGATGACAGTGCCACCTAATTTCTTAATTTGTTGCCAGTCTAACTTGTACCAACAAGCAATTTAAAGCAACCACTAGAACACACTTTTGATAAGGAACTAGGCAACACTGTTGGAGCTTTCAGTGTAATATTTCTGTAACTCCAGTGCAATCAATCAAGCAGAAAACAAAAACAATTTCCAAAGCTGGTTTTCCTTCATTATCATTTTCTAACTGCTGCATTTATAGTTTTGAAATTTTACAGATACTTGCTTAAAAGGAATCTTTACTATCTTATTTTACCAACTGCTCAGAAAAAAACACAAAAATAAAAATAAAAAACCCTCATTAAATTATTCCTATACAATCTACCAAGATGCAAAAATAGCTGTGCTACCCTATTTTCTGTGTGTGTGTGTGTGTGTGTGTGTGTGTGTGTGTGTGTGTGTGAGAGAGAGAGAGAGAGAGAGAGAGAGAGAGAGAGAGAGAGAGAGAGAGAGAGAGAGAGAGAGAACACATGCGTGTGTGTAGGGATTTCTCTTCTGATAGCTCATTCCATGATAGTTTTTTTTTTCTCTTAACAAATTGTCTCTGCACAACCCCAAAGGGACAATTGAACCTCTTTTCAAGGCTAAAAACAAACAAACCCAAACCAGGAACAAAACCAATCTTCAACTAATCATTAACTCCAAATGTCCCTATCTAAAATATGCTTGACTCCCTCTCAACAGAAGGGAAAACTATGTTTCCATATCTATCATTAAAAGAAAATACATAGACCCAGTTTACCCAAACTTCCATACTTTTGTGAAATTATTCCCTCAAAAGAAACTATTGTGCAATCACATTTATCCAATATCACATTAAATAAATTCTTTCTATTTCCTGATTTCCAATTAGATGTGTTATAAACCTCATTCAACACAATGTTTGGCTATTGACGCAAATTTTATTCACAAGAGTGTAAAAGTAATTTGACATTTTTTTTCTCTTTTTGTTACAACTTTTCTACTTCAGTCTATAAACTTTGTATTTCTTGGTGGAATCCCAACTAAGGACTAGCTAGATCTGAACCTCCTGAGATTTTGAGCCCTAACAAAGACAGATAAGAACTGCCAGTTTGCAAATTTGATGGGTTCCTTATCTATCCCCTCATCCAAATCATTGATGAAGATGTTGAAGAGCACTGGGCCCAGAACAGAGCCCTGGGGCACCCCACTACACACTTCCCTCCATGTAGATGCAGTTCCTTTTCGGATCACATGCTGAGTATGAGCAGTCAGGCTGCTACAAATCCATCTGGTGGTGATGCTGTCTACCTCACATTTTTCTATCTTATTAAGTAGTAGGTTGTGGTCTACTTTATCAAATGCCTTACTGAAGTCCAAATAAATTACATCCACAGCATTCCTCTGGCCCGCTAATTTTGTCACTTGGTCAAATAATACAATAAGATTTGTCTGGCATGATCTGTTTTTGACAAAGCCTTGTTGGCTTTTGGTAATGACTTTGTTTGCCTCTAGGTGTTTGCCCTTCATGGATTACTGCCTTGTCGTGGCGAAGGGGCTTGCGTAATTCAATGAAGCTATGAGCTATGCCGTGCAGGGCCACCCAAGACGGACAGGTCATAGCAGAGAGTTCTGACAAAACGTGATCCACTGGAGAAGGAAATGGCAAACCACTCCAGTATCTTTGCCATGAAAACCCTATGGACAGTACCAAAAGGCAAAACGATATGACGCCGGAAGATGAGCCCCTCAGGTCGGAAGGCGTCCAATATGCTACTGGGGAAGAGCAGAGGGCTAGTACTAGTAGCGCCAGAAAGAATGAAGCGACTGGGCCAAAGCCGAAAGGACGCTCAGCTGTGGATGTGTCTGGTGGTGAAAGGAAAGTCCGATGCTGTAAAGATTTTTTCTCCATAGGAACCTGGAATGTAAGATCCATGAATCAAGGCAAGCTGGACGTGGTCAAACAAGAGATGACAAGACTGAACATTGACATCTTAGGTATCAGCGAACTAAAATGGACAGGAATGGGTGAATTTAATTCAGATGACCATCAGGTATACTACTGTGGGCAAGAATCCTTCAGAAGAAATGGAGTAGCCTTCATAGTCAATAAAAGAGTAGGAAAAGCAATACTGGGATACAATCCTCAAAATGACAGAATGATCTCAGTTCGAATCCAAGGCAAACCATTCAATATCACAGTAGTCCAAGTCTATGCCCCAACCACCAGTGCTGAAGAGGATGAAATTGACCGGTTCTATGAAGCCCTACGACACCTTATAGAACTAACACCAAAAAATGATGTTCTTATCATCATGGGGGATTGGAATGCTAAAGTAGGAAGCCAAAAGATAACTGGAATAACAGGCAAGTTTGGCCTTGGAGTGCAAAATGAAGCAGGGCACAGGCTGATAGAATTCTGTCAAGAGAATACGATGGTCATAGCAAACACTCTTTTCCAACAACCCAAGAGACGGCTCTACACATGGACATCACCAGATGGTCAACACAGAAATCAGATTGACTATATGCTCTGCAGCCAAAGATGGAGAAGCTCTATACAGTCAGTAAAAACAAGACCAGGAGCTGACTGTGGCTCAGACCATGAGCTTCTCCTTGCAAAGTTTAGGCTTAAACTGAAGAAAGTAGGGAAAAGCACTAGGCCACTCAGGTATGAATTAAATCATATCCCTGTTGAATATACAGTAGAGGTGACAAATAGATTTAAGGAATTAGATCTGATAGACAGAGTGCCTGAAGAACTATGGACAGAGGTTCGCGACATTGTACAACAGGTAGCAACCAAAACCATCCCAAAGAAAAAGAAATGCAAGAAAGCAAAATGGCTGTCTGAGGAAGCTTTGCAAATAGCTGAGGAAAGGAGGGAAGCGAAAGGCAAGGGAGAAAAAGAAAGATACACCCAATTGAATGCAGAATTCCAGAGAATAGCTAGAAGAGGTAAGAATGCCTTCTTAAATGAACAGTGCAAAGAAATAGAAGAAAACAATAGAATAGGGAGGACCAGAGATCTTTTCAAGAAAATTGGAGAAATGAAGGGAACGTTTCATGCAAAAATGGGCATGATAAAGGACCAAAATGGCAGGGACCTAACAGAGGCAGAAGAGATTAAGAAGAGGTGGCAAAATTACACAGAAGAACTATACAAGAATGAGATTAACGTCCCTGATAATCACAATGAGGTGGTCACTGACCTCGAGCCAGACATCTTAGAATGTGAAGTGAAGTGGGCCTTAGAAAAGCTGAGCAACAACAAAGCTAGTGGAAGTGACAGTATTCCAGCTGAGCTATTCAAAATCTTAAAAGACAATGCAGTAAAAGTGCTACACTCAATTTGCCAGCAAATTTGGAAAACTCAACAGTGGCCTCAGGATTGGAAAAGATCAGTTTACATTCCAATTCCAAAGAAAGGCAGTGCCAAAGAATGTTCAAACTATCGCACCATTGCACTCATTTCTCATGCTAGTAAAGTCATGCTTAAAATCCTACAAGCTAGACTTCAGCAGTATGTGGATCGAGAACTACCAGAAGTACAGGCAGGATTTCGAAGAGGCAGAGGAACTAGAGATCAAATTGCCAACATACGCTGGATCATGGAGAAAGCTAGGGAGTTCCAGAAAAACATCTACTTCTGCTTCATTGACTATGCTAAAGCCTTTGATTGTGTGGATCATAACAAACTGTGGCAAGTTCTTAAAGAGATGGGAGTACCAGACCATCTTATTTGTCTCTTGAGAAACCTATATGCGGGTCAAGAAGCAACAGTGAGAACTGGACACGGAACCACTGATTGGTTCAAAATTGGGAAAGGAGTCCGGCAAGGCTGTATACTGTCGCCCTGCCTATTTAACTTATATGCAGAGCACATCATGAGAAAGGCAGGGCTAGATGAATCAAAAGTTGGAATTAAGATTGCCGGAAGAAATATCAACAACCTAAGATACGCAGATGATACCACTCTAATGGCAGAAAGTGAAGAAGAACTAAAGAGCCTCTTGTTGCAGGTGAAGAAGGAGAGTGCAAAACTTGGGTTGAAACTTAATATTAAGAAAACCAAGATCATGGCATCTGGCCCTCTCAATTCCTGCAAATAGATGGGGAAGAAATGGAGGTAGTGACAGATTTTATTTTCCTGGGCTCCAAGATCACTGCAGATGGGGACTGTAGCCAAGAAATTAAAAGACGCTTGCTCCTGGGGAGGAAAGCCATGGCAAATCTAGACAGCACACTAAAAAGCAGAGACATCACCCTGTCAACAAAAGTGCGTATAGTCAAGGCTATGGTCTTCCCAGTTGCAATGTATGGCAGTGAAAGTTGGACCATAAGAAAGGCTGAGCGCCAAAGAATTGAGGCCTTTGAACTGTGGTGCTGGAGAAGACTCCTGCGAGTCCCTTGGACTGCAAGGCGATCAAACCGGTCAGTCCTAGAGGATATCAATCCTGACTGCTCTTTAGAAGGCCAGATCCTGAAGCTAAAACTCAAGTACTTTGGCCACCTAATGAGAAGGAAGGACTCACTGGAGAAGAGCCTAATGCTGGAAAAGATCGAGGGCAATAGAAGAAGGGGACGACAGAGAATGAGGTGGCTGGATGGAGTCACTGAAGCAGTAGGCGTGAGCTTAAATGGACTCCAGAAGATGGTAGAGGACAGGAAGGCCTGGAGGAATGTTGTCCATAGGGTCGCGATGGGTCGGACACGACTTTGCAGCTAACAACAACAAGGTGTTTGCTGATTCATTGCTTGATTATCTTTTCCAGAATCTTCCCAGGTATTGAGGTCAGGCTGATAGGTCTGTAGTCTCCTGGATCCATTTTTTTTTTCTTTTTTGAAGATGGGAACTACTTCAACTCTTTTCCAGTCCTCTGGTACTTCCCCGTTGCTCTAGGATCTTTGAAAGATATAGTTCAGTGGTTCTGAGATCATATCTGCCAGTTCCTTCAGAAGTTCCTTGGGGTGTAATCCATCTGGTCCTGGAGATTTGAATTCATCTAGTGCTTTGGACTGAACTAGTTTTGCTTATAAAACATCCAAATGGGATTATAATTGAACTTTCTGGTTGATGAACATTTTAATTTGACTTATCGTATTCTTCCTTTTTCCATAGATTTAGAACCCTTAGGGGTTGGGATCATACTCTTCTTCCTTCTAATTGCTCTTATCCATCTGAGTGTTTTTGGACAGGATGATATCAAAAGACAGGATTAAATGACAATTGATCTGCTACCAACTTATTTATTTTTGTGTTTTAAAAGCTATATAAAATGCAGTTTCATTTCACCTTGAGAAGAAGTTCTGTAAATTGACCTTTCTCAGCTGAGGTTCCTAGAATAATTCAGCTGGACATCTTGATTTTGTACATACTTAGAAGTGAAATGGGAATTACAAGCAGCATATTTGCTACAGAAAACCAAATCCTTTCCCAAAAAACACCTTCATCAAGGAGTTTATTGCATACTGATGAATCAATAGTTCTGAAATATCCATTTACAAGGTTTGATTCACAACAGTTTTCATTATGCTTTTACCCTTGGCAAAGATAGCCTAGCAGACAATGATTCATTCATCTCTGTTTAAATCATACACTTGCAGCCTTTATAACATGTTATTCTTAAATAAATGAGGACAGCGACAATGAAGCTATATGTGTTATTATAAGGTAATAGGAATAGTCTGTGGAAAGATGAGGGACCAGTTTTTATCTTTATAACTGCAGGAGTTTATGCCTCAGACAGTAAATAATCTTAAGAGGTCAAACTTCATACTATTTTTGAGGAATGGTATACTTTCAGAGAAATCTGGCACTTAATACTTGTGGCTTAATACTGTGGCTTAATACTGAAAGACTGATATCCATCCCAGTTCTGGTATGAGGCTATTCAGATTATTTAAACCCATTTATCTGAAGCAGGCTTGTCTCCTTCCTTATTGAGGTTGCAAAATCTGGATGAACATTATATCTCTGTGAATTTCTCTAACCTTCCAAAAATGGGTCTCCTTGTGCTCTGGAGAAAAGCTGAGAGCATAGCATGAAGGGAGGGTCTGAAAGCAAAGAGGAATAATCTATTTTATTAGCTCATAATAATCCATTTTATTAGCTCATGCCTTCCTTTTATTTTTTTATTTTTTTTATTTTAATTCCATTTATATCCCGCCCTTCTCTAAAGACACAGGCCGGCTTACAAGCTTAGCAGTAGCCTTCATTCTATGTATATGCCTGCTTGTTAGGGCTTTCAACACACACACACCCAAGCGGCATTATTACAAAGTCAGCTTAATTGCCCCCAACAATCTGGGTCCTCATTTTACCTACCTCGGAAGGATGGAAGGCTGAGTCAACCTTGAGCCTGGTGGGATGCGAACCTGCACTAATTGCAGGCAGCTGGTGTTACTTAAGGAGGCATTAGCCCACTGCTCCACCAAGGCTTTTAGATATGCACAGGAGCCTATAAGCAAACAAAGACATCTTTTTTTTTCTCCCAATAATTTCCTAAAACAAAGTTTCTTTTTTTTAGTAAAAGTTAATTGTCCCATATTTCTAATCCTTGTGTCAGAACAAAAATTTTGACTTACGGTTAATTATATGGGGTTGGATGAACATGTTCTCTTGGGAACATTAATGGAGACCATGATTAGACGAGTAGGGGAAGGGCATCAGGACACTTTGGCTATGGGAAAGAAGGAAAAATTCTGAAAATCCAGCAAAGGGTTGAGAGTCTTCCATATAGAAACCCCCATAACTATCATTCAAAAATAATAGCAATATGTATGCAGATGTCAAATACCACAGTTACTTAGTTATGCCATACAATTACTGAAGGCATGTATTTAAGAGGTGATGTGCCATTATTTGTCCTGCTGCCACCACCACCAATGCCAAGATACAGGGTGACTTCACATTTCTTTCTCTGGGATATTATCTCAAGCAGATTCTACCCCAGAAGGAAACAGCCAATCCCAACAGCGATATAATAGACTATCCTTACAATGTGCTAACTTTGCTTATAATTTCAAAATCCGAATATGTCCTCCTGCTTCTTGAGTTTATTAGATGGATAATTCTCATAAGGATTGAAATTACTTGTTTGGTGGTCTGAGACAAGCAGTTTTCAAGGACAGAAACATTCATCACAAATTAAGAACTCTGTTCATAATTTATGAAGTAATAGTGGCTTCCTGGATACGCAACTGGAAGATAAATCACCTGTTCCTAGGAAACCAGGGACTTTTGTAATCTTGTTTGTTTAACATTTGCAAAGCTGTTCCAGTGTCACATTCATATGCCTAAAGGTGAACTACGGGTAGCATATTTAATGGCCTATTTAAGAAAAGGCTGTCCCTCACAAAAACAAAGAAGTTAAGACTTGCTAAACACATTGCATTTTTTAATAGGAAAAAGTGGTTTTAGAAGCAGTAAAACATATGAGAGCCTTCTGAAGGAAATAAAAGGTTCATGGTCTCTTGGCACTAACAATTCATGAGGTCAGGCCTTGCAAACGAAGAGGACATTGATCCAAAGATAGGCACAATGAATTGCAATGATTTTGGTTATTGTGTCCTAGAACTGATAAAGGAAGCTATAATTATTTCATTAAACAGATGAAGTTGAATGATGGTTTAGGGCAGAGTACTGTTCACCTAATAGTTGAAATAAGCACAGATGGAAGGAAAGAAAGAGGCGTCCACTTTTATGATCTTTTAGTTAATAAGAGGAAATTACTCATCCTCTTTAAACCATCACTATAAAGCAGATTAACTTTCTTGCTGCTGATACATGCAGTAAAACTTTCGTTCCCTTTTGGCCTCCGCATATTCTTGTGAGATGTGTTACAATATGCATGTTGAATCATACCAGGGCTGTTCAGCACTTAGTAAGAGAATACTGTATGCTATACTTAGCAACAGTGGCCCCCTCACTAGGCTGTATTAACAGAGGGATAGAATCAAGATCACGTGAAGTACTAATACCACTTTACAATGCCTTGGTAAGGCCACACCTGGAATACTGCATCCAGTTTTCGTCACCACAATGTAAAAAAGATGTCGAGACTCTAGAAAGAGTACAGAGAAGAGCAACAAAGATGATTGGGGGACTGGAGGCTAAAACATATAGGGAACGGTTGCTGGAATTGGGTATGTGTACTTTAATGAAGAGAAGGGTAAGGGGTGACATGATAGCAGTATTCCAATATCTCAGGGGCTGCCACAAAGAAGAGGGAGTCAGGCTATTCTCCAAAGCACCTGAAAGCAAGACAAGAAGCAATGGATGGAAACTAGCCAAGGAGAGAAGCAACCCAGAACTAAGGAGAAACTTCCTGACAGTTAGAACAATTAATCAGTGGAACAACCTGCCTCCAGAAGTGGTGAATGCTCCAACACTGGAAGTTTTTAAGAAGAGACTGGACAGCCATTTGTCTGAAATGGTATAAGGTTTCCTGCCTGAGCAGGGGGTTGGACTAGATGACCTCCAAGGTCCCTTCCAACTTTATTATTATTATTATTATTATTATTATTATTATTATTATTATTATTATTATTATTATTATTATTATTATTATTATTATTATTATTATTATTATTACTTCTAAAATGAAATCAAGTCACCAAGTTATTTTTCTTTGGCCTTTAGAGCTCCTCCAGCTTTATTTCTCAGAACCTGATCTACAAAAAAAAACACAAAAAACACGTTACCAGACTCCATTATGATTTCAGAGAATACCATAGCCTATTCAAAGAAGTAAAAAGCCTCAAGACACTACATAGATGGGTGTCAACAGCATGGATGCTGACTCTCTGTGCAGTAAAGATTGAGTCACTGAGCTTTCTCAGAATGTAATGAGGAAGTTTTGCAAGGCACAGAATGCAGTGAAGAAGTTTTGCAATATCCAACTATGGATATTCTTCAGCATTGCCAAGAATGGGACAAAAACCATAGCATTTATGGTGGTTCAATCTGCTACCCTATTTCTCAGCCCTCAGTATATGCTATTGACTCTCTTTGGAGAATTGTTATGGAACAGGGAGTGGAAAACTTTTCTATACATATCCACCTTCCTACTAATAACTGTTGATGAGTCATCTTTCACACTTTCTAGGTCAGACCTGGCATAGACAAAGTGGCAGAATTTAAATTCTCTCTGAGTGTCACATTTATTTGATTGAACAAAGAGGGCCCTTCCCATAAGGCTGGGAAGGGATCTCCGTACAATGATCCAACCAGCATTTATACTTTACTGATCATACAAGTAAGGATATACAAACTAATTACAAAGAAAACACATTTTGTTTGTGAAATAAAGACGTTACAAAAATATCCTTATCATTTCCACAGTTGGTCTCCTGCTGTCAGTCCAAAAGACTTTCTGACAGTGTTGCAGAAGAAGGTGGAGGGAAACTTCTAGGTTTTGGCAAATGCTGCAGAAAATCCCAAAGCCATCCAATCTGGAATTATATCAATGCAAACTGATAAGAAAGTGAAGGGGGCTTTGTCTCACAATACAGGTTAAAGTAACTTGAGACTATTCAAGTCTTCTTATGGAGCCAAACTAGCCTTGCAGAAGAAAATCAGGCAGTTCCAATACAGCCCAATCTACTTTGTCTAAGAAAATCTATTTTGCTTCACCCAGGCTTATTAATTTTCCTTTAGTGTTGGCTACATCATCTCCATTCACCATATTCTGTCTTTCATGTGGAATCCTATTATTCATTTCCATTCTATGATTGCAGTATAGATAAAAGGATTCAAGCTGGAATAAATCAAAGACTACCCTCCTGTGATGGGATTCAATACAGCCTTGGTGGAGCAGTGGGCTAATGCCTCCTTAAGTAAGTAACACCAGCTGCCTGCAATTAGTGCAGGTTCGCATCCCACCAGGCTCAAGGTTGACTCAGCCTTCCATCCTTCCGAGGTAGGTAAAATGAGGACCCAGATTGTTGGGGGCAATTAAGCTGACTTTGTAATAATGCCTCTTGGGGGGCCCCAAAAGCCCTAATAAGCAGGCATATACATAGAATGAAGGCTACTGCTAAGCTTGTAAGCTGCCCTGAGTCTTCGGAGAAGGGCGGGATATAAATGAAATTTTAAAAAAAAATGTGAAAAACTGGTTCTCTGTGTGGATGCTACTTCCAGAAGTCCATTCTGGGCCTGGGCAACAAAAAATTAGCTACTGGTTCTGCTGAAGTGGTGTGAACTGGCTAAATCCCACCACTGCCACCCTCCCTTTTAATGCATAGTAATGTTTGTGGTGGCTCTGGGACATTCTGTGCTTTTGAATATAGGGAGATATATAGATATTGTTGCCTGTTGTTTATGTCTGGGCACAATTGCTTTTGCCTGTTTTTAGTCCCATTTTGCAATAAGCGGTTTGGATGTTTGCTAATATTTACTAAATAAACATCAAATTCATTTTTTGCCTGCGGTGAACTGTGGTGTGTGTGCTTACTCTAATCTAGAGAATGGGATGGAGTGGAAGTGGGCTGAGTGTAAACTGAACTAGAAATTACTCAGAGTAGTTTTCCAACACTTAAAATAGTTACTCTAACTTCAGAGGCCATTTAGGCTGTAGCATTAATGAGTCCTTCTTCTGTTGCCAGAAAAAAATATGACTTTTTTTCCAAAAAAAAACCATCTTTGTATTACAATTCTAGTTTCTCCTAAGTATATTGTGTATTTTTATTCTTCCATCTCGCTGGCCTTTTCTGCTTTGAATTCAGATAACGTGTACATTAGCTACTTAACACTTTGGATTGTTTTTTCCGTCTTTATTCCTCTGTGGGTGTGGGTGTTCTTTTGTGCATTTTGCCATTTTTTTTTCTTTCCTGTTTATTAGTAAAATATTAGCAAACTTTTTATTCCACTGGGCTCAGTTAAATTCAGTACCTTCTAAAGATATGCACTCTACACTTGTGTTCTCTAAGGTCAATATCCTTCTACACAAGCATCACTGTCCACAAATCAAGACAGCAGCCATTATGGTATGAACAAAACTCTGGCCATTTTTTTATGTATGCTGCATCCTTCTCTGTGTGTATGTGTGTGTAGGTGTTTATAGGTGTTTAAATTTTGACTGATAAATTCTCATTCAGTTGACACAATGCTTACTTTAATTTTAGAAAGTTTAAACAATCCCAGATACTTAACTGAACTTAGAAAGTTTAAACTGTCCCAGTTAGTTAATTTTATAACAAACATAAATGACCAAAAAGCTTTTGTTGTTTGAAGCTTCTCCTTTCCTGCCTAAGGTAAAGGTAAGTTCAAATCAATACTAGAAATCAATTTCTTTCCAAGAAATTGGAAATAAATTCTCAAATACTTTAAGAACAAATTAGAGAAAGGTTTCCCCACTACCACCACTGAGGGAAAAAATTTGAGAATTTGGAAGGATAATTTCAGCACAGCCTAAGAGTCACTTGTTGAGATAAGTGGCTAGAGAAATCAAATCAGTTAAATATTTCTCTGCCTTTTCCTGGAAACCTTTGTTGTTGTTAGTTGCGAAGTCGTGTCCGACCCATCGCGACCCTATGGACAACGTTCCTCCAGGCCTTCCTGTCCTCTACCATCTTCTGGAGTCCATTTAGGCTCACGCCTACTGCTTCAGTGACTCCATCCAGCCACCTCATTCTCTGTCGTCCCCTTCTTCTATTGCCCTCAATCTTTCCCAGCATTAGGCTCTTCTCCAGTGAGTCCTTCCTTCTCATTAGGTGGCCAAAGTATTTGAGTTTTAGCTTCAGGATCTGGCCTTCTAAAGAGCAGTTAGGGTTGATCTCCTCTAGGACTGACCGGTTTGATCGCCTTGCAGTCCAAGGGACTCGCAGGAGTCTTCTCCAGCACCAGAGTTCAAAGGCTTCAATTCTTTGGCGCTCAGCCTTTCTTATGGTCCAGCTTTCACTGCCATACATTGCAACTGGGAAGACCATAGCCTTGACTATACGCACTTTTGTTGACAGGGTGATGTCTCTGCTTTTTAGTGTGCTGTCTAGATTTGCCATGGCTTTCCTCCCAAGGAGCAAGCGTCTTTTAATTTCTTGGCTACAGTCGCCATCTGCAGTGATCTTGGAGCCCAGGAAAATAAAATCTGTCACTACCTCCATTTCTTTCCCATCTATTTGCCAGGAATTGAGAGGGCCAGATGCCATGATCTTGGTTTTCTTAATGTTTAGTTTCAACCCAAGTTTTGCACTCTCCTTCTTCACTCGCAACAAGAGGCTCTTTAGTTCCTCTTCACTTTCTGCCATTAGAGTGGTATCATCTGCATATCTTAGGTTGTTGATGTTTCTTCCGGCAATCTTAATTCCAACTTTTGATTCATCTAGCCCTGCCTTTCTCATGATGTGCTCTGCATATAAGTTAAATAGGCAAGGCGACAGTATACAGCCTTGCCGGACTCCTATCCCAATTTTGAACCAATCAGTGGTTCTGTGTCCAGTTCTCACTGTTGCTTCTTGGCCCGCATATAGGTTTCTCAAGAGACAAATAAGATGGTCTGGTATGCCCATCTCTTTAAGGACTTGCCACAGTTTGTTATGATCCACACAATCAAAGGCTTTAGCATAGTCAATGAAGCAGAAGTAGATGTTTTTCTGGAACTCTCTAGCTTTCTCCATGATCCAGCGTATGTTAGCAATTTGATCTCTAGTTCCTCTGCCTCTTCGAAATCCTGCCTGTACTTCTGGTAGTTCTCGATCCACATACTGCTGGAGTCTAGCTTGTAGAATTTTAAGCATAACTTTACTAGCATGTGAAATGAGTGCTATGGTGCGATAGTTTGAACATTCTTTGGCACTGCCTTTTTTTGGAATTGGAATGTAAACTGATCTTTTCCAATCCTGTGGCCACTGTTGAGTTTTCCAAATTTGCTGGCAAATTGAGTGTAGCACTTTTACTGCATCGTCTTTTAAGATTTTGAATAGCTCAGCTGGAATACTGTCACCTCCACTAGCTTTGTTGTTGCTCAGCTTTTCTAAGGCCCACTTCACTTCACATTCTAGGATGTCTGGCTCGAGGTCAGTGACCACCTCATTGCGATTGTCAGGGACGTTAAGCTCATTCTTGTATAGTTCTTCTGTGTAATTTTGCCATCTCTTCTTAATCTCTTCTGCCTCTGTTAGGTCCCTGCCATTTTGGTCCTTTATCATGCCCATTTTTGCATGAAACGTTCCTTTCATCTCTCCAATTTTCTTGAAAAGATCTCTGGTCCTCCCTATTCTATTGTTTTCTTCTATTTCTTTGCACTGTTCATTTAAGAAGGCATTCTTATCTCTTCTAGCTATTCTTTGGAATTCTGCATTTAATTGGGCATATCTTTCTTTTTCTCCCTTGCCTTTCGCTTCCCTCATTTCCTCAGCTATTTGCAAAGCTTCCTCAGACAGCCATTTTGCTTTCTTGCATTTCTTTTTCTTTGGGATGGTTTTGGTTGCTACCTGTTGTACAATGTTGCAAACCTCTGTCCATAGTTCTTCAGGCACTCTGTCTATCAGATCTAATTCCTTAAATCTATTTGTCACCTCTACTGTATATTGAGCAGGGATATGATTTAATTCATACCTGACTGGCCTAGCGCTTTTCCCTACTTTTTTTAATTTAAGCCTAAACTTTGCAACAAGAAGCTCATGGTCTGAGCCACAGTCAGCTCCTGGTCTTGTTTTTACTGACTGTATAGAGCTTCTCCATCTTTGGCTGCAGAGCACATAGTCAATCTGATTTCTGTGTTGACTGTCTGGTGATGTCCATGTGTAAAGCCGTCTCTTGGGTTGTTGGAAAAGAGTGTTTGCTATGACCATCATATTCTCTTGACAAAATTCTATCAGCCTGTGCCCTGCTTCATTTTGTACTCCAAGGCCAAACTTGCCTGTTATTCCAGTTATCTTTTGGCTTCCTACTTTAGCATTCCAATCCCCCATGACGATAAGGACATCATTTTTGGGTGTTAGTTCTATAAGGTGCTGTAGGGCTTCATAGAACCGGTCAATTTCATCCTCTTCAGCACCGGTGGTTGGGGCATAGACTTGGACTACTGTGATATTGAATGGTTTGCCTTGGATTCGAACTGAGATCATTCTGTCATTTTGAGGATTGTATCCCAGTATTGCTTTTCCTACTTTTTTATTGACTATGAAGGCTACTCCATTTCTTCTGAGGGATTCTTGTCCGCAGTAGTATACCTGATGGTCATCTGAATTAAATTCACCCATTCCTGTCCAGTTTAGTTCGCTGATACCTAAGATGTCGATGTTTAGTCTTGTCATCTCTTGTTTGACCACGTCCAGCTTTCCTTGTTTCATGGATCTTACATTCCAGGTTCCTATGAAGAAAAAATCTTTACAGCATCGGACTTTCCTTTCACCACCAGACATATCCACAGCTGAGCGTCCTTTCGGCTTTGGCCCAGTCGCTTCATTCTTTCTGGCGCTACTAGTACTAGCCCTCTGCTCTTCCCCAGTAGCATATTGGACGCCTTCCGACCTGAGGGGCTCATCTTTCAGCGTCATATTGTTTTGCCTTTTGGTACTGTCCATAGGGTTTTCATGGCAAAGATACTGGAGTGGTTTGCCATTTCCTTCTCCAGTGGATCACGTTTTGTCAGAACTCTCTGCTATGACCTTTCTGTCTTGGGTGGCCCTGCACGGCATAGCTCATAGCTTCATTGAATTACGCAAGCCCCTTCGCCACGACAAGGCAGTAATCCATGAAGGGGCCTGGAAACCTTAACCCTAACTTTATTGAACAAATTTAATACACGTAAAATAGTGACATGAAAATGTCAACTATAAATGCTTCTCTAAAACAGTTTCCCATGCAATCATCAAATAAAATTCTCAGATGATCTGATAAATCAAAGATCATAATGCTATTGATTCCATTAATTTATAACATTATTCCATTAATCTTAGAGGAGCTACTAATCAATACCAACTTTCTCAACCTGATTTTTTTCAAGTGGTTGGTCTACCATCCAGCCACCTGAAGTATAACTACCATCAACTCTATCCATCCAAGCAAACTTCTACTAAGGCTGTTCACTGCATTGGTTGTTCCTTAAACTTATTGTTGTTTTAGATTGCTTCCTTATTCCACATACAGTCTTTTAATATGAATGTTTGTTGTTGTTTTAATCAAGGACACATTTAATAGTTTCCAAAGTTCCTTGATTTATATCCTGGACCTCCTTAGTGCCCACAACTTTTCTTAATTTAGCATAATGTATCAGTTGAATTATTCCTGTTCCAAGTAATAATGAAGATATAGGACAGGAAGCAAGCTGATATTCTGTATAAGCTAGTAGTTAATCTCTTTAATGTATCATTTTACTATTTTGCTTTTGTACAGTTTTGCATCATTTTCTTTGGTCATTTGCAGCTCATGTATCAATCATGATCAAGAAAAAAATGTACCTACGTGTTTTAAAATGAAACAGCTAATTTACCAAACCAGCCAATTAGTTCCTGCTGCCTATGTAGATTCCATAACTCAAACCAAGCAAGAACTTTTTTAAAGAGTGCAAAAAAATCTGTAGTGCTCTCTTTCCCTCCCTCCCTCTCTCTCTCTCTCTCTCTCTCTCTCTCCTTAAGAGCATACATAATCAAATTTTAGAAGAACAATGAGTCATAAACAGCAACAAAATGGCTCTCAGCTAATACTCTAAAGACAGAGATGGCAGAGCAGATAAAATTGTCCAATTACTTATGTCAGTATTGGACAGTCCATCCCCAGGACTGTCAATACACAGAAGGAAAGATGAAACAATGTTAGAGAATCAGAAAAAATAGAAAACTATTACATCTCTGAATCTCACTGAACTCTCTCAGAAGCAACTCAAAGATTCCTGGTTGGAAATGATGCCTCTAATCATTCTGAACTTTCAGTTTGAAGATTCAGTTTAAAAAGCTATTCATTGAAATTCAATCAAATTGGATTACCCTTTGATGTTTCACAGGGTTCACCACTGTGGGAAATAAGGACTGTACACTAATTTCTTAAATACTTATTTTATACTTGCATCATCTCTACCATCCTACTATGACAAACATTCCCCAGATTTATGTTTGGAACTCTGTCAAAGACGTATAGGGATCTGTTTTATAATCCTACCATAATATCAACATTTATCCAGGACCTGAAGGATTGACTGATGTTTCAAATACAACACACCAATATCAAACCAGATGTTCTTGATTTCATAGGAAAAAAAAATGCAAATCTTGTTCTCTGCTCCCCAATACCATAATCTATTATTGGTGACAGTTTTTTGGCAATTTGCATTATCTGAAAAACTTTCTGTTTAAGTCCTAAACATTTTTGCTTCTTTCTGGCAATCAGTGTTAATTTCATTTTCATTACCTAGTAAAAAACTTCACTAAAGATAGAAAAAAAATAGGAATTTAGCTCTGGAATAGGAAACAAATGTGACTCTGGGCATCAGAAGCTGACAGACACCACCCTGTGCACAAGCCAGTTTCCCTGGCTTAGTTTTAATTTGTTTTAATTAAAAGACTCTAAAACAAGAGGCAACTAGGAAACTGCATGCTGCAAAAATTTAATTTAATTTAATTTATTGAGATTTGTATACCGTCCTTCTCCCAAAGGGACTCAGGGCGGTTCACAGGGCATAAATATAAATAACAATACAAACATTAAAAGACAATTAAATCAGTGCCCAAGTTAAAACAAAAATAATAAAACAAGCCTATAAAAAACCCATGTACCCCCATCAGGCCAGACCCGCTAGTTCAAATAAATGGGTCTTCAACCCGCGACGGAAGGATCGGAGGTCTGATGCCATCCGGAGCTCAACCGGCAGTTGGTTCCATAACGCCGGAGCACCCACAGAGAAGGCCCTCCCCCTGGGGGCCACCAGTCGACATTCCTTGACAGGAGGCACCCTGAGGAGGCCCTCTCTGTGGGCGCGCACAGGGCGGAGGGGAGTCGACGCCGGCAGCAGGTGGTCCTCGAGGTATCGCGGACCCATGCCATGTAGGGACTTAAAGATCATAACCAAAACCTTGAACCTTACCCGGAAGACAACTGGTAACCAATGCAGCTCACGGAGCAAAGGTGTAACATGGGAGTACCGGGAAACTCCCAAGACAACTCTCGCGGCCGCATTCTGTACCAGTTGGAGCCTCCGAGTGGTCTTCAAGGGAAGTCCCATGTAGAGAGCCAGTCTTGTGTATCCTTCCAGTAATACCCCTATTTTCTAAAATACCTCCTCATAGAAAATAACTTAGAACGTGTTTTTTTTTCTTCCATCCTCAGACTCTGCCTGGACAAGTCCCTGAAATTTTCTTGGTAAGGTTTTTCAGAAGTGATTGGTCATTACTTCCTTCCTTGTGCTCAGAGAAAATGACTGACCCAGGACCACACAACTGGCTTTGTGCCCAAGACAGGGATAGAAACCACTGATTCCCAGTTTTAAATCTGATGCTTTACCACTGCACCAAACTAGCTCTCTAGAATATTATTATTAAAGATAAGTTATTTAAAAAGAAAAAGAAAGAAAGAAAGAAGAAAGAAAGAAAGAAAGAAAGAAAGAAAGAAAGAAAGAAAGAAAGAAAGAAAGAAAGAAAGAAAGAAAGAAAGAAAGAAAGAAAGAAAGAAAGAAAGGGGCAATTGTCTCTAATTTTGTATTTGGAAATGTGTGGAAGGAAGGAAGGAAGGAAGGAAGGAAGGAAGGAAGGAAGGAAGGAAGGAAGGAAGGAAGGAAGGAAGGAAGTAGAACAAACTCTGGTTTGCTGATTAGAAAATTAAGATTTTGTGTTTGATCTTGCTCTTCTGGCACCTGTTTTATCAGAGCACTCATCCAAATGTATTCCTCATATCCCATCATTTGCCTATTTCTGTTCTGTACTTTGCAATTTTACTGGTGTAGTCACAGCACATACTATTTATCCTGGCTTTGATTAACTATAAATTGGAAAGCTTGCCAGGAAATCAGGCTTCTCAAAAGGAATGCATAACTTCCCGAGTTACACATAAAGGCTATGTCGATGAGGCAATAGACTCCACCAATTTAACTTACAGACTTTTCCAAAGGTTACAGCAATCTTGATACACTGGAGCTCTTATATGGTAAAGTATTTGTGCCCTTGGACTTCAGGCAAACAGTCCTTGATTCTGCTTGGCATCAGAAATATTTTGCCAAATCTCCTGGTGGCTTTGTGGCTACACTACAGGAGTAGACTGTCTTGCATTCTGCTGTGGAACACCTGTTTCTTTTTATTTGGAAACTCAGACGCAGGTAATACATTTGGCCTAGTTCTAAATTATCTCTTTTTAGTTCTGATGTCCTTTCTATTGTCCCCTTATGTGTTTATGAGGCTGGATTGTAGAACCATAGAATTATAAGGCTGGAAGGGACCTCAGAGGTCTTCTAGTCCAATTCTTTCCTCAAGACAGGAGTCTTATACCAAGCTGAGGAAATGAAATAATATATGTAAAGGGACATATCTTCAACATCTTCATCAACAATTTGGATGAGGGGATAGATAGGGAACTCATCAAATTTGCAGATGACACCAAGCTGGCAGGAATAGCCAACACTCCAAAAGATAGGCTTAAGATACAGAAGGATCTTGACAGACTTGAAAATTGGGCGCTATCTAACAAAAATGAAATTCAGTGGTGAAAAAAGTAAGGTTCTACATTTAGGCAAGAAAAACCAAATGCACAGATATAGGTGGTACCTGGCTCAATAGTAGCAACTGTGAGAAGAATCTTGGAGTCCTATTGGATAATCACTTAAATATGAGCCAGCAGTGTGCTGCAGCTGCCAAAAAAGCCAACACAGTGCTAGGCTGCATTAACAGAGGGATAGAATCAAGATCATGTGAAGTGTTAATACCACTTTAGAATGCCTTGGTAAGCCCACACTTGGAATACCGCATCCAGTTTTGGTCACCACGATGTAAAAAAGATGTTGAGGCTCTAGAAAGAGTACAGAGAAGAGGAACAAAGATATTTAGGTTACTGGAGGCTAAATCATATAAGTACGGTTGCTGGAATTGGGTATGTTTAGTTTAATGAAGAGAAGGACGAGGAGTGCCATGATAGCAGTGTTCCAATATCTCAGGGGCTGCCACAAAGAAAAAGGAGTCAAGCTATTCTCCAAAGCACCTGAAGGCAGGACAAGAAGCAAAGGATAAAAACTAACCAAAGAGAAAAGCAACCTAGAACTAAGAAGAAATTTCCTGAGAGTTAGAGCAATTAATCAGTGGAACAACCTGCCTCCAGAAGCTGTGAATGCTCCAGCACTGGAAGTTTTTAAGAAGAGACTGGACAGCCATTTGTCTGAAATGGTATAGGGTTTTCTGCCTGAGTAGGGGGTTAGACTAGATGACCTCCAAGGTCCCCTCCAACATTATTATTATTATTGTTGTTGTTGTTGTTATTATTATTATTATTATTATTATTATTATTATTATTATTGTTGTTGTTGTTGTTGTTGTTGTTGTTGGTGGTGGTGGTGGTGGTGGTGGTGGTGGTGGTTTGTTTTTTGTTTTTTGTTATTATTTAGATGTGTGCACATTTGGTCTGAACATAGATGGCCTTCAGAATCCTTTTTTTTTCTACTTGGATTTGAAAATTATAAACTAAAAAGGGAATTATCAGGGTCACAAACAAAAAATTGCAAAATTTATTGGAAATAAATTGATAGAATTGGAGGCTAAGCGTGAGAGACAGAGATTTTGATATGTTAGATTGTTGTAGAGTGAAGAAGCAGGTAGAAAATAAAATGGAAGTAGAGTAGTGGAGTATATATATGAAGTCTGATTGGGCTGGGAAGATTTGCACAACTTGCACTGAAGTGTTAGAAAGATCTGAATGGCAAAGGAGGACATTGTTGGAATGTGAGGACATACTGCAATCAATCTTTATAGGCAACAAGAGAGACATTGATCATTTTAGATAGTGTGTTATTGCTTTCACAAGTGCTACAGCTTCTGTGGCTGAATAAATCCACCAGAGCCACCAACTGACTACAAATCTGAAGTAAGAAAGAAAATGTCCTTGTTATGACCATTCAAGTGAGAAGATCAGTTTGGGACTAAAGACTGGTTTTGAAGAAGCACTAGAGGCTTTACCTGGGATGTTGACCAAGATGCGACTTTTAGAACAAACTTTGGAAAAGGTGCATACCTAAACTTTACTAAGATGAGAGGGGGACAAACAGTATGAAAATTGAGGACCTTCATGCAACATAAAGCTTCCTAAATATTGGGACCTAAACTTTTAATTTCTCTCTTTCCCCCCTCTCTCTTACACACCTACATACTCTCTCTCTCTCTCTCTGTCTGTCTGTCTGTCTGTCTGTCTGTCTGTCTGTCTCTCTCTCTCTCTCTCTCTCTCTCTCACACACACACACACACACACACACACATACACACACAAACCAATAGGAAACTGAATTCTCTACTATTATCCTTATAAATGACAACAGTTAGCTGTCTGGTTGGAAATAAATGTAGTCCACAATGCTCTTCATGAGCATGTCAAGCACTGGGGAAATTCAGGCAGTTCAAATGAGTATAAAGATTTATTGCAAGCTTAAGCTCTCCACAAGAATCTGACCAACTAAGGGTCAAGGGAAATGAGCGGAAGATAAGGAAATATATTATATTACAATATAATAAACAATCTGATTTCTAGATAGCATTTCTGCTGATGTAAACATCATAATTGAGTACTTGGTGAAAAATTATGACTGTGTACTAAGATAAGAAAGGAATTCAAAGTGGTCTGAATTTAGATCTCTTGACAGCATGCAGGGACTCATGATTTATTATATCTTTGACCCCTTCCTCAGGCTCAGCCTGGTCATCTCCTACAAAGCAGTGAATATAATTACTTTCCCACTAAGAATGAATTTCAGGCTCAAGGACTTCTCATATACTTTTCCATTCAAGAACATATGTTAGGAACATGATAAAGTGTATTCTCCATTGTTGAATGAATAAAAATAGTCCAAGGCATTATAATTTCTGCATGCATGCACTATACTAAGGTATTTAGGTTTGTTGTTGTAGCTTCTTAGGGCCATTAGAGATTTGGACTTTTTTGTAGATAGGAGATTTTTATGAACTTGAAATAAGTAAATGAAAAGGTTAAGTGGTTATTGTTATGGAGATTTGACAATAGATGTTCAGTCAATCCTTTTCAGGCTCAATGTCCTTTCACAAGTTCCAGTTCACATCATTTACACAGCTCTCTGAAGATTTATTTATTTTCCTTTTGTTAAAGATTCCTGCATCTAAAACCAAGAGATTCTATAAGTCTAATTACATTTCTCTTATCCTATGTAATGGGCCTTGAAATTAAAACATATATTCATAGTACAATGTAATAAACAATCCAATGCTGATGATGTAAACCTCATAATTGAGCAAAGCTTGGTGAAAAGTTATGATTATGTATCAATTTTTTTTTAGATTCAAAATTATATTATTCATATGTCTTAAGAGGAGTGCCTTTTAAAAACAACACATTTTAGTTGCCAGAAAAAGCTACAGTATTTTTTTCCTCAAAATCATAGTCACATAATGCTAACATCTAGGAAGCATTGCTGCGGTTCTATCATTTATACCAGTATTTGAGAACATATATATGGCATATATCACATATTCAATCAGATATTTGAGGGTGTGGAATGATTCCATGTGTGATGCTTAAATTTCATTATGAATAGATGTGTTTTTTTGAGATAGTCAATTGAAGTGAATTGAATGTATATGCAACAGGAGTACATGGAGGACTTACATATGTCCACTGAAATATATGTAGAGTGGCTAGAGTCACTTCCACTGACTTCAATTCCTACAGCTGTCTTTTTCCAGCTTCCTAGTTCAGCTTATAGCCTTGTCTAGGTTACAGTCTTCTCGTCTTGTATCTAAGTATTAACCAGCTTCTACCCTGCTACCTTCCAGAGTTCAGAAAGAATCAAACTGTTAGCCCAAAGAATCAGTACTATACATTAAGTTGCAGCCAAGAATATTTATTGCTCAAGCCTATACATAAGAATCTAGTCCACTAATGTTCAGTGCTAAATTGGTGGTAGAAGAGGTTAATGGAATTCAAGAGGAGTTGGACTTCAATCATTTGTAGGTAAGTAACAATTCTAAGCTGATAACTCACTTAACACCACCCCTACCTCTGCTTTTCTTGTCCTGCACA
This sequence comes from Vipera berus, assembly GCF_964194415.1. NCBI lineage: Eukaryota > Metazoa > Chordata > Lepidosauria > Squamata > Viperidae > Vipera > Vipera berus. The sequence goes on from NC_138203.1 coordinate 61,742,806, forward strand.
AGTATACAGTGTTAAAAATTAAAAGATTAGATGCAAACCTTACTGCTTCAGTTCTGCCCCTCCAACCAAGCAATATTTTTAACCTACTGAATGTTTATAAGGAGCTGTTATTCATTCCTAAAATTACATTTTTTAAAAAAACAACACACTTAAAATATCCTTCCTGAAAGTAACAAAATATCCACTTTCTATCCACCTACTTTCTTAGGAATGAATGTTTCTGCAAAAGTGAGGGATGCTTGGGTCAGCTTTTTTCATTATAAACCTGAGAACATTCATGACTTATTGTATTATTCTTGGCTTTGTTGAAAAAAGCAATTTTTATAGAAGCTTAATTCCGCACAGCAATTAGGGGGCAATGCAGTCAATATTCCCTTCACAGATTTCTCCACATGATGAATTATCTCCCCTTTAATTGTGTCCTTTAGTGTTTCTTCTTGCTTGTGGTTTCCCAGATTGCCACTCAGTTTTCCAGAAAGCAAATAATCACATGAATGCATGCATACAAATTGTCAGAGAGATTAAATAACATGTGTGTGTGTGTGCGTCACTGTGAATCCACTTGAGTAAACTAGTCCTATCATTAACCTCTAGTTGTGGGAGAAATAATCAGAACTGATTATTAATAAATATCACTGAAAGAAAGTAAGAATAATGTAGTGATAGAATACCCTAGGCAAAAGTAATAGTTTATGGGAGAAGTTACTTTAATTTAGCAATTAAACTAATATTATAGTAGTCAAAGAGGCAGAAGCAATGTAATTTTACCAGGCTTGCTTCCCTAGTAATAAAATATCTTCCCCATTATGTTCTCATAATGGAAGATAAATCATGAATCGTTCCAGTAAATAGAAAATATTTGCAAACTTTTACCAAAACTTATAAATCTTCTGATTTGAAACTTAAATGCACCACTGGTATATTTAACAAATAAACTTTTAAAAATGCTTTCTTTAACTTTTAATGGTATCACTAAACCATGCTATTTTTGTATATGCATGATATTCACACAGTTAAAGACGATAAAAAATGACACGGCCTTTTGTAACTCGACTTACTGTTTGCCTTTTGAAGACTGCATCACAGAGATAACTGTGATTTTTGCTGTAAGGATTTCATTTCTAGCTTCTATTCACTTCTATATAGTCAGATCTATGGAAACAGAACTTAATTAATTATAGATGATTGAGGATTGGGAATAAGGTGTTTACTTTTTTAAAAGAAAAATATGGAATGAGCAATAGGATTAACTTGCACAAACTATCAATATTTGTATTTCTGGACCTACAATGACAGATTTGAACATCTTGTAGGAAATTTCAGTGTTTTTTAAAAAATGCATACCTTTTAAATATGCATTTAAAATGCATATTCATCTCATATCTCTACCTATCTTTACTCAATCCATTAATGAATATATTGGAGTTTATAGGTTCAGGATAAATCATGTAATACCAACTCAATATTTAGAATGGCTGAAGAACCATTCATGAGGAAGCAAACCACTTGTTTTTTAATTCTATATGTTACTATATAAATCCAGTAAATAAAATAAATGAAGAGGTCTTCATAAATTTATTTAATTGTTACCATTCAGCCAATTCTTACGTGTTTTGTTAATCAGGGTGTCCCTATATAGTATAGCAAAACCTTTGTTAAAATCAAGATATATCAAATCTATAGCATTCCCACAATCCATGATATAAATTATTGTGTTAAAACGAAGTAGGGAAAACATGCTTACTGGGATTTCCAACCTCTTAATACTAAGGGTTTTTTTTGTTTGTGTTTTGTTTGTTGTTGTTGTTTAGTTTGGTTTGGTTCACATCCTGTTCTGGCTTATTTTTGAGCTTAATTTTGGTCCTGTTTTTTCTAATTTTCAGAGGGTTATTCTGCTGACAGGAGAGAAATGATCATGCAGAGTCCCAAGTCCCTTTACACATTTTTTCCTATCAATTTACAAAGATGAATCAGAAGGGTTACAGTACATGTTTGACTCTTGAACTACTTTTTTGTGTGTGTGTGAGTTCAAGTCAGTGTGGCTTTGTAAAAGCTGCCTTCATGGAAGATTTATTTTATTTTATTTTTAAAGTGGTTTATCATTGTCTCCTTCCTAGGGCTAAGAGAGAGTGACTGGCCCAAGGTTACCCAACTTTGTGCCTAAGACAGGATACAACTCGTGGTCTCTTAGCTTCCTAACTATGACACTAAACTGGATCTCAGAACTGGTTTACCTGAATGAGTAAAAATAATTAAGCTTAGCCTCTGCAAAACTAACTTTTAAAAAGCTGGAATTAAATTGAATTAAAAACTGGATTCAATTCATTGAAACCGACATTTTCTCTGCTTGTCCTGTAAAAAGCTAGTCAATAAAAGAGAAAAAAGAGCATATTTGTTCATTGTGTAAGTCAATGTCAATGCTGAGGGCAGATAATTTCTGTACTGAAATAAATTCAATTGCCATGTTAGAGAAAAATTGTTGACTAAAGCTGAACTGGACAAAACACACTGATCAAATAAAAAAGAAACAGCAGGACTTCTTCTCTTACGAATCCCTAGAGAGGGAGAAAGAAGTAATTTCCTAGAGGCTTCTAATTTAATTGATTTATTTTTCCCTTGATCCAATTTTAAAATATACCTGTGACACTTTATGGATAATTTGTAGTCATAATATTAATCCAAACAGAATTAAAAGATATTTTTTTTTCCTTTTCCCTGTGGTTCAAATAGAAATGGAGTTTATCAGCACTTCAAATGAAAACAAGTTTGGTCCCATACTGGTGAGCATGTGAGGAAATATATCAGCAATTTGTATGTGCATCATTTTCATGCTGCAAAAATAAAAAAAACACCTGACTTCCTTCCTATTTGATATTCCCCAATACTTAAAGTACATGTATGATGTCACAACTCTGAAAGTCCTACACCTTTAGGGACAAAAATGAATTAATTAAATTGCACAAAGATGCCAAAGTTAAATAATCAAAGTTAAATAAGCTTTCCTTCATTTTCTAGCTTAGTCTACAGTCTTGGTTATTCCTTGGTGATCTGCCACCTAAGTATAAACCTTGTTTGAATTAAGTTTATCTTTCATCTAGAATGGAAGGGAGGCTATTGGCAATATAACCCATTTACAAAATCCTAGAAATATTGAAAAAAAGAACTGGTACATTTTAATCTGCAATAATTACTTGCTGTATATTTCCATTTTTAAATCCTAATGAGCCCCAAAGATCAATTACTGCTGTTTTGAAAGTAAGCATTAATATTTATTTATTTATTTATTTATTTATTTATTTATTTATTTATTTATTTATTTATTTGAATTTGTATACCGCCCTATTCCCGTAGGACTCAGGGCAGTTTACAGGGCAGTTAAAACCATGAAATACAAAAATTAAAATCAATTAAAACAATTAAATTAAATTCAAGCCCCAAGAGTAAATCTAAAACCCAGTTAAATTAACAACCCCACAGTCTGGACCAAACAGATCAAAGAGCCAAGTTTTCAGGTCCCGGTGAAATGAGCGAAGGTCGGGGGCAGTCCTACGTTCCGTGGGTAGATGGTTCCATAGGGCAGGCGCACCCACAGAGAACGCCCTTCCCCTGGGAATAACCCACTGGCATTCATTAACCGGCGGTACCCTGAGAAGGCCCTCCCTGTGGGGGCGCACAGGATGATGGGAAGATGATGCCAGCAGCAGGTGTTCCCTTAGATAGTCCGGACCGAAGCCATTTAGGGCTTTATAGGTCATTACCAGCACCTTGAATCTCACCCGGAGGGCAACCGGAAGCCAATGTAGCTCACGAAGAAGAGGTGTTACACAGGAGTATTGGGAAGCTCCCATCAAAACTTGCACGGCTGAATTCTGCACCAGCTGAAGCCTTCGGGTAGTCCTCAAGGGCAGCCCCATGTAGAGGGCATTGCAGTAGTCTAACCGGGAGGTCACGAGCGCATGAGTGACTGTACGTAGAGCATCTTGGTCCAGATAGGGACACAACTGGCGCACCAGGTGAATCTGGGCAAAAGCCCCCCTGGTCACGGTTCCTATATGAGCTTCAAAACTGAGCCGTGAATCCAGGAGGATGCCCAAGTTGCAAGCCCTATCAACGGGGGGTAATACCTCATCCCCTATTGTTAATGATGGAGAAGGCTGGTCAGCCCAAGATGCCGGTATGAACAGCCACTCAGTCTTGTCAGGATTGAGACGAAGCCTGTTTCTCCCCATCCAAACCTGGACCGCCTCCAGGCAATGGGACATCATGGCGAGGGCATCACTGGGTTGATTCGGGGTGGAAAGAAAAAGTTGGGTATCATCAGTGTACTGGTGATACCCCACCCTGAAACCACGAATGAGCTCACCCAGCGGCTTCATGTAGATGTTGAACAGGAGGGGAGAGAGGACCAACCCCTGAGGGACTCCACAAACGAGAGATCTCAGGGTGGACCTCTGTCCTCCCATCAACACCGACTGCGAGCGGCCCAGGAGGTAGGAGGAGAACCACTGTAAAATAGTGCCCCCCACTCCCAGCCCCCTGACACACCGCAGTAGGATACCATGGTCGATGGCATCAAAAGCCGCTGAGAGGTCTAATAGGACTAGGACAGAGAAACAACCCCTGTCCCGAGCCCACCAGAGATCATTCACCAGTGCGACCAATGCCGTCTCTGTGCTATGCCAGGGTCTGAAACCCAATTGGTACGGGTCAAGATAATCAGTTTCCTCCAGGAACAGAGGGAGCTGATGCGCTACCACACTCTCAACAACCTTCGCCAAAAAGCGAAGGTTGGAGCCAGGATGATAGTTATTCAAAATCACCGAGTCCAGGGTGGGCTTCTTGAGGAGGGGTCTCACCACCGCCTCTTTCAAGGCGGCAGGGAAAACACCCTCACTTAAAGAAGCAGTTATTACTGCCTGGAACCAGCCTCGTGTCTTCTCCCAGGCTGCATAAACCAGCCAGGAGGGGCACGGATCCAATAAACAGGTGGTAGAGCTCAGCCTCCTCATGATCCTGTCCACCTCATCGGGGGTCATAGGATCGAACTCACTCCAGATAACACTCTCAAGACCGCTCGATTCCTCCTTGTCAGATTAAAATAAATATGGCCATTTATTTTCCAGGATCAATTACAGGGAATGGAAATTTTTGAATTGTGAATGATTTAAAAACATCCACAACACAAACTCTAATGATGAACACTTTGTGATGTTGTCCAAAATTAGAAATCTAGAAGAAGAATAAAATAACATGAAAGACAAGTTCACTGCCTTTAGTGATATGATGAGAGCCCATAGTATTAAGTTATGAAAAAAATATATGTTACTAAGTTACTAAGCTGGCAGCTACTAAGATGTTGGCAAGCAGATACAGAAAGGATGGATAAACCATAGCAACTATATTTTTTATAACTTCCACAATATCTTTATAATAATGACAGCTGACAGGGTTATCGTGTAACAAACAATCCCTATCTTAAACCTTGATGCCATGTCTCTAACTCTAGCATTCAAGAATTTTTATCAGAAACCTCTTTCCCGCCCCCAGAAATGTCAAACTTCAAGGCTAAGGGAATCCAACCACTGTAAAAGTAAGTCCTTCAAAACACACTTCAAAAGTTTAGGATGTTAAATGCATGACAAAGAATTATACCTACCAGATTTCTTCTTGTCCATTTGCTTGGGTACATCATACATTCTATCTTCTATGGATTCAGCCCGTACATTCACTTACACATCTTTCATAATATTGTTTGATTGTATTAAATTCTTGGTTTCTTGTACTCCCTTCTAAATATACAATCCACAATTGTACCATTGTTCCATATATATAAAAATGCAAGTAGAAAAATAGGGACCATTATAGTGGGAAGGTAACAGTGTTCCTTGCGCCTTTGGCGTCTAGTCATGCCGGCCACATGATCACGGATACATCCTCAGACAGGTGCTGGCTCTTTGGCTTTGAAACGGAGATGAGCACCGGCCCCTAGAGTCAGAAAAGACTAGCACGCATGTGCAGGGGAACCTTTACCTTTACCTATATACATACATATATAGTTTTAAGACAAACAACATGCTCATAAATATTCTTGTTGGTACCTTAATTAATTTTCCATTTATTTTAGACTCCCCCCTATATTATTTATTTAAAGAACCCATTTATTCCTACCCACCTCATTATTAAAAATCCTTCTGGTTCTTTGCTACCATAATGGACTTTAAATGTTTGATATAAATTATCAACAGAATGGGAAGTAGGGCATGAGAAAATTGCTTGTATTCATAGAGAATCTGATATCACATCACAAATATTCACTGCATATTCCCAGGTAATGGGAATAATATATGCTTAAGAAGAATGTGCATTTCTTATCATTTTACACTGAATGAATGCCAAAGAGGGAATAATAAAAAAATCTTTAAATTGTAATGGTTTTGGAGAGTGCCACATGTATTTTTTAAATGAAGCTGCTGTAATGTAATGTCTCATCTAGTTCTCAAATGATGAAAAATAATATATTCGTGCCCTTCCCTCCAAAGATTAAAAAATGAAAAGCAATAGTTTAGTTGAAATTTAACTGAATAAAAACTGAAGATGTAGCAAACCCGAAGTTGAATATAACATTTGAATTATTAGTTAAATATTTCTTTCAGGATGCAGTAATGTATGAATTCTGAATGCAAAATTTATCAAGGAAGATATCAAATTCCCTAACTATTTTGAAAGATGAAGAGAAAGCATGTCTAATCCTGTGCTTTTTTAGAGCTAAGTCTCAGTGAGAACAATATACTTATTTCCAATTGCACATTAGTGAATCAACAGTGTAGTTGATTCACAGCCTACTATTTTTTTTATTTTTTTAAGGTGAAACAACAATGAAGGCTGAAATAAAAACATGGCAGCAGCAATTATAGTTAAGGAACAGACTTATACAAAACACAAATTCTCAGACCCCTGTGGCTCTTGAGTATAGCTTCAAAGAATATATTTGAAATATATTCAGTTAACATAGTCAGAAATACAATAATTCAAAAACAAAATACCAAACTGTAATTTTAAGTACGAGCTTTGAGTTTCATAAATAATAGCTCTGAGAGTTCAAGATAAATTAACTTTGAAATGACACATGTGTGTAAGTTGTAGATTTACAATGTTTTTTTAAAAAATTTTTACATTACCATACTTACAAACACCATATACAAATCTTTGAAGAAGTCAATAAGTCCTGAAACCGAATAGAGAAAATATTTTTCAGAAGTAAAATATTCTTGGAATAAGAATGCTGCCATTCCTGCTCTTTAGTAATTTCTTCATGAGTCTGAAACTATGTTAGGCAAAGAAAAGCATTTATTAAACAACCACAAGACAAGTAATTCCAATCATAAAAGAAGCACAATACAAATCATAGATTTCTAAACGATATAGGCAAATTATGGATGGTTGCACAGTCAAATATTTAGCTTGGATATGGCATTTTATCCACCTGTTGATTCCTTCCCAAAGACCTGGGATAGGCAGATGTTAAGGTTATTGTCACAGGATGTAAGTTGTTCTGAGTAAAGCTGCATTTTGCAATTGACTGATGGTGTCCAGATGTTTTGGGATTGCATCCAAGGCACTTATTACTATTGGCACTATCTTTGCTTTCTTTGTCACAGTCGTTCTATTTGCAGTTTTTTCTTTGTTGTAATTTTCTGCAATACTTTCTCACCCATTTTGCTGTCTCTGAGTACTGCAAAGTACACTATCCAAACTTTTGTTTTATCTTTCTTATCAACAACTGTTAAGTCTGGGATACTATGTGACTGGTGCATGATTGTTTGAATGCTAAAGTGCCAGAGCACTTCTTCATTTTCTCCTATTTTGTCTATTTTGTGTTTCCCCCAGTTCTTGCTTGCAGGCAAATGTGATTTCAAATGCACAATTGTTGCTACTTTATCATGTTGTTGTCTGTAGTCTGTGTGATCATATTTTTGCAGCAACTAATTAGGTGGTCCACTGTTTCTCCAGCTTGTTTGAAGGATGGCATTTGCTGCCTGCTGCTGTCTTCTCAATTCTGGGTTTGTATGCATTTGTTCTTAAGGCCTGTTCTTATGCAGCCAGAATTAGCTCCTCTATCTCTTTATTCAACTTTCCTGGTCTTAGCCATTACCAGGTTTTGCTGTTATCTGCTATGCCTGTTAAGTGTTTTTTTTTAAATGTATTGGCTATGTAACACTTTTCTTTTCTATTCTTCATTTGGTCTGCATCTCCTTGCATAGACTGTTAAAGTGCTTGGCAACAATAAGTGTAGACCTGTCAGATATTTCAACCACAAGATAAGGAAAATATCCTGAGTGCACAATTAAAAAAAAAAGCCAGTGAAAGCCAGTGGGTAGTCATTAAATCCTAGATTGAGGAATCCAAAAACTTTCTCGAACAAAATACTGGTAAACCATTTGTCAATAAAATTGCCCTTGAAGTCATCAGAAATCAAGACTGGATCACCATAAAACAAATTAAATAATGAAAATTATTTAATTCTGTTATCAGTTTTATCCCTTGCTCTTTAATTAATAATGATAAAAAAATTGGCATATAAGTATGCTGCATGGGAAGACTGGAATCCTGATTGGAAACAAGTAATGAAACCAAGACCCTTCCTGCAGATTTGCATATTCTTAAGCCGAATTATTTTTTCTTACTTTAATTCAAAGTAAGCATTAAAGTATTACTAATATAAATTCTGTTTATATTTCTTCTGCTTGTTCAATTAACCATGTTTGAAAACAGTCTTACACTGATGTTTCAAATCTGTTGAAATAGAAGTCCTGATTAAATTGTAAACATCATAAATATCAGTGCCAAATATAATATTTATTTGTATTAGTTTTGGTGGATGGGAAAGCAATCTGTTGCCAGTCAGAAAAACTGGGTCCTGATCTCTTAAATGAAATGTTTAATTTGTACTGATATTATTATAGCTACAATTTCATCAATCAGCATCATCCATAGATAAGTGCTGTTCAATCATGGCTTGAACTTCATGAATAAATCTTTCTTTCTCATCTCTCCTCCTTCTTCCTTCCAATTCTCTTCTAATTTTTAGCAGCTAATAAGCACAATAGAACCCAGGCCACAATTCAGATAGGCAAACTCAGATTAAATCAAGTGTCCCATCATCATCATGAATGGTTGTTGTGTGGAACAACTGATAAACAAATTAAAGAGTTAAATAAAATAGTTTAAAAAAAACAACTAATAGAGGTAGAGGGACAAAACTCTGAATACTAGCTGATCCATGAATCATTCCAATATAAAAATGACTGCTATATATGATGGTCTCTCCCAATTGCCAGCAAATGTATCAGGCTCAATTTGAATTTGGAGAACAAGCCTCGGGGAAATAATTAGGGATGTTTTCATGATTACATAATACTCAACTAGATTATTAGTAGTAAAAGAGATGAAAATCTATGTGCTAAATTGTATCTGTATATCTTTTGTTTACAACACTAGCAAGGAAGGAAGGAAGGAAGCAATAGCAATAGCACTTAGGCTTATATACCACTTTCTACTGCATTACAGCACTCTCTAAGTGGTTACCCCCAACAATCTGGTTCTTTAATTTACTGACCTCAGAAAGATGGAAGGCTGAATCAACCTCAAGCCTGTGAGGAACAAATTGCTGGCAGTCGGCAGAATCAGCCTTCAATACTGTGTTGGGAAGGAAGGAAGCAAGGAAGCAAGGAAGGAATGAAGGAAGAAAGAGAAAGAAAGAAAGAAAGAAAGAAAGAAAGAAAGAAAGAAAGAAAGAAAGAAAGAAAGAAAGAAAGAAAGAAAGAAAGAAAGAGGGAGGAAGGAAGGAAGGAAGGAAGGAAGGAAGGAAGGAAGGAAGGAAGGAAGGAAGGAAGGAAGGAATTGAATTGTTAGATGAGGTCATATAGCAATACAATAAATTCATCTAATGCCAAATTATATCTTAAAAGTATCTACAGAGAAACTATGGCAGACATATTTTGACTTTTTCCCCATTGCCAACAATGGGGTGGGCATGGTTTCAGCATGACGCATGGGCCGGCCGTTTGACATGCCTGCTGTATGGTGATATACAATCACAAGGGCCTTTTATGTAATTATTTAAAAGTACATCCCAGTTATTCCTTTATCTCTCTTTCTCCAGCCATGATGTGTCCACATCAATGCAGTTTGGGGTCTATAGAAAATGTTATCATAGATGCCACTTTTGTTGTTCAGATCACAAAATTTGAGTATTTTTTTTAAAGAAAGGGAGGAAGAGAAGCAGTGGAGAAAATTTCAGAAGAGTGGAAGAACAGCACAAATGGTTGGATCATGGATGTAAATTATGAATAAGTTCTCCTTCCATTTAGACATTTATTCAAACAGTAAGTATTAGGGATCACAAGACATTGACCCAATCTCTGAAGTAAGCTTTCTGAGCATATCCCAAAAGTTTGCTACAAAATTTGCCTTTAGAGAACATTATTGCCATTCCTACTCAGCATGGATTGTGGTATGTTGTTGGAGTGAAGGAAAATCTTTATTTGTTTTATATGGCCATTTAATGATTCAGAGGTTACTTGGCTCACAATACTGTAAAATTTTCCATGAAACTTTAAAGCTATGTCCTCCTAAACGCCTGGTGCAATCACACAATCTTGCCAGTTCCTTGAAGTTTCCTCTGCCGCCATGCCCCTTTCATGTGATCCGCACAATCTCTTTATTTTATTTATCACTTATTTTTATTCATCTCTCTCCCTCCCTCCCTCCCTCCCTCCCTCCCTCCCTCCCTCCCTCCCTCTCTCTCTCTCTCTCTCTCTCTCTCTCTCTCTCTCTCTCTCTCTCTCTCTCTCCCGTAAAAGAAATAACAATGGAGTTGACAAATGTTGACAAATGTCACCAAAATCTTCCAATTCTGTAAGAACTTATTTTATTTTGGTGTACCATTAATTATTAATAAAAATTGCCCTGAAGAACTACTCAACCTTTTCATGTGCTAAAATAAAGTAATATGTTGACTTTGCCTGTTTTTTTTTAAATAGGCCTGCTTTCTAGAGCAAATAAGTATTTTGTGATATGATTTGGAGGCCACATATTAAGAGAGGCAAGGAAAAAGGCATTCTAGCTTAATACAAGCCCTCAGGCTAAACTAAAATAGTTTTTCAATCCAAGCTACCAATAAGAGGATGATAGATCTCAGTGATGGAAAATAGAAATGTTATCGTATTTTATCGAATCCTTTATTTGTATACATAGATTAAAGAAAAGACTAAAGAAAAGGTTTGTTATTTTACCTTGCAGGCAAATAGAAAGTGAATGACATTGTCACAAATTGATATGCTGAAAGCTTGGGATTAGGCCAATTTTACTGTAAAGCTTCCACAACTACAGTGTATTGTCTAAAATTGTGAAATGCTGTATTGGCAAATATAGTAAAATCTGAACACAGCTGCATTTGGCTAATTTTTTGGCACTGAAAGCCTACAATAAGACAAAGGATACAAGTCATAATGCCCAATTCCCAGCTGTCTTTTCTGTTTTCCTAATGCCACTAAGTACATATAATATCCTGGACTGAATAGATAAGGGTCAACTACTGTTACCAGCTACTTCTTTAATTATTGTTATATAGAGTTTTTACAATAAAGCAAAATTAATGAGAGAGAAGTTTCCATTAATAGAAATAATGCAATTTTTCTACAGTGGCGAATTGTTGCCAAGCAACACCCATGGCTTGTCCAATTTAGCCAGTCACTTCTGTGAAATGGAGAAGGCAGCTGTGATATTGAATTCACACAAAAAAGATAAATCAGGATATTCCTTGACAACTTGGGTGTTATATGGCCCATGGTACTACCACAAACATGAAACAGAAGCTTTAGAATCTTCTGCCTTTGTATATATATATACAGTATATGCAATATATTGTGGCTTCATGTCAGTGTTGACTTCTGGTGATGGCCTGGAAAAATCTTTGCAGTTTTCTTGGCAAGATTTTTGAAAATGATTTTCCTAGAGCTAAGAGAGTGATTGGCCCACGGTCATCTAGCTGGCTTTGTGCCTAAGGTGGGACTGAAACTCATAGTTGCTCATTTTTGAGCCTGGCACCTTAACCTCTGTACCAAAGTGGCTCTCTTCTACTCCTCCATTTTATGCTGAAAAATTCAGTAATCCTTCTAATCAACAGAAAACCTGGTAATCTGCTATCATCAATATAAGAGCAAAATATTAGAAATGATGAAATGGGCTTCTGGTTTGTGTGTGCAATGCTGGCAGACGCAAGAAAAATGCTCTCCCCACTGTCCGGTTTTTCTTCATTGGAGGACCCTGAAAAGGGTAAAAAATCACCCTGGATGGGCAACGACCATGAGGAGGCCCTCTGACTGATTGTGGAAGGGCAGTAGCCCTTCATTTGATCTGGAGCAGCTCCTCTGGCCCGACGAACAAAAGATTGGCCATCAACATGGCCAATCATTAAGCTGTTCCCTGCCGAAAGCCAAAATCATCATCAAGCACAACGAAGCAATGTGGAGGGTTTGGGTAAGATCTTACCTTTCTTACTTCCCTAATTATTTTCTTGTGGGACTCTTCTGAAATTTTCTCCCCCTCCCTTGGAAGAGTGGCAACTGCCTACTGGGGGAACTAAAACTTCAAAGCCTTAAAAGAAATGGAAATAACTAAGCTAAATAATTAAGCAACTTTACTTGTACTTTTGGAATTTTTGGGCTATTAAAAAGTTCTTACTTCTACAGGGACCTACTACGCTATTTACTTTTTAAGCAGTGAAAGAAGAAAAAAAACAGATAAATTGGATATAAGCTTTATATGAGTCTGGAAAAAGATGTTACATGCTATTGAGGACATCCTGTGGCGAAACCTGGTATAGCAAGTAAACCTTTTCTTTATTGTGAGATTTGGCTGTAACTCAGATTTCTCACTGACATTATCTTTAAAGATAAGAATTGGGAACACCTGGCACTAAAAATCAACCTTTAGGAAGAGCAGAGGTGGACATTTACTGACTTTTATCAAAAATAGCCTCCACTAAAGACCTATCTGTAAATACCAAAGAAATGGAGGAATATTATCCACAACTTGATTATAAACCTATACTTGAAACAATCCTGGCAATGACTGAGCAAATGAAAGCCTGACTGAAAGATAAATGTGATAGCTTAAATTTACCAAATGAAGCCTTGATTCCAACTGATGAATTGGCAATCCAAAAACCAACAGAAGAAGAGGAAATTAACATCAAAATAGGGGACTTTAAAGAACAACAAGTATAATCTACTGAGAGCATTGATGCCCAAATCTCAGTTTCAACTATAAAATCTACAATTCAAAAAACAATAGAAGCCAAAGAAAGCAACACTAAGATGGAGGATGCCAAAGACCTTCAAATACAGTACACCGAGAATCTAGCCAACCAAACAATAACTATAACACTGGACATGACCTCTTACCTAAGCCAGATAGGACTGAAAGAAGAAGAAGACCTGACTGAACTAATGACAACTATACTACACCAAGCATGGGGATTTGATCAATTAGAGCAACAATTCAATGATTATAAAGGGGTCACTCTCTTTTAAAAATTGATAACTGGATTCAAACAATGTGTGTAGGAATGAAGGGAGACACACTTGAGAATCTAAAGACACTGATAAGAAGCTTGCCTGGCACAAAAAGAAAGCTAGAGTCATATTTTAAAAAATGTTGTTTTTTTTCTTTCTGCTGATATTTGTTATGATAGAGCTTAACATTTCTTTTAATGGGCTATATAAACTGATTTTATATTTGGGATCTAGATTTCTAAGGCAAATGAAAATTAGCTATTAGAACATAACTTTGAATTATATTACAGAACTTGGAATGATACAACAAAAGATACCTTTTTAATAATTGATGAAATACTAAGATGATAAACAGAATATATTTGTGAAATAAAATAAGAATGCACCGAAATGAACAATGTGTATATTTCAGATATGATAACTACTATGTAATGAAAAAGGGAAAATGTGGATTACCCCAAAAATGAGTGCTGTTTTTTTTAAAAAAAACAAAGTTAGTAGATGGGGAAAAGAATCGTGTATAATTTAGTGACAGGATGTTTTTTTAAAAATTGCTTCACTTCTAAATTAGGGAAAATGCGGTACTGCAGTCCTGACAAACAAGCATTGGATAGATGTATTATGACACATATTATAACAATAGTTTACTTACAAAAGAAGAGTATTTCAAGATCATCCAGAAGTTTATTTATTTATTTTATTTTTATTGCATTTATATACCGCCCTTTCCCTGAGGACTCAGGGCGGTTTACAGGGAGTTAAAAATCAAACATACAAAAGTTAAAAGCCAAGTTAAAAAATATTAAATCAACCCTGTACTATTAAAAAACCCCAATTAAAATAATTTTCTCCTCAGCCTGGGCCCGAGAGCTCAAAGAGCCAGGTCTTCAGGCCCCGGCGGAATGATCGGAGGTCGGGGGCAGTACTCAGTTCCACCGGCAGCTGGTTCCAGAGGGCAGGCGCCCCCACTGAGAAGGCCCTATCCCTGGGTGTCACCCGCCGGCAATCTCTTACCGGCGGAACCCTGAGCAGACCCTCCCTGTGGGAGCGCACTGGGCGAAGGGCGTTTGAAGCCGGCAGCAGGTGTTCCCTCAGATACCCCAGACCCAGGCCATGTAGGGCTTTATAGGTAATAACCAGCACCTTGAATTTCACCCGGAGGGCAACCGGAAGCCAATGCAGCTTGCGGAGTAGAGGTGTTACATGGGAGTATCGGGAAACCCCCATTACAACTCGCGCGGCCGCATTCTGCACCAGTTGAAGCCTCCGAGTGGTCTTCAAGGGCAGCCCCATGTAGAGAGCGTTACAGTAGTCCAAACGGGAGGTCACAAGCGCATGAGTAACTGTGCGTAGGGCGTCTCGGTCCAGATAGGGACGCAACTGGCGCACCAGGCGAACCTGTGCAAAAGCCCCCCTGGTCATGGCTCCTATGTGATCTTCAAAATTGAGCCGTGAATCCAGGAGGACGCCCAAGTTGCGAGCCCTATCAACAGGGGGCAACACCTCACCCCCCATCGTTAGAGGTGGAATAACTTGGTTAACCCGAGATGCCGATATGCACAGCCACTCAGTCTTGGCGGGATTGAGACGAAGCCTGTTTCTCCCCATCCAGACCTGAACCGCCTCCAGGCACCGGGACATCACAGAGAGGGCATCACTGGGTTGGTTCGGGGTGGAAAGAAAAAGTTGGGTATCATCAGCGTACTGGTGATACCCCACCCCGAAACCATGAATGATCTCGCCCAGCGGCTTCATATAGATGTTGAACAGGAGAGGCGAGAGAACCGACCCCTGAGGAACTCCACAAATGAGAGGCCTCGGGGCGGATCTCTGCCCTCCTGTCAACACCGACTGCGAGCGGCCCTGAAGGTAGGAGGAGAACCACCGTAGAACGGTGCCTCCCACTCCCAACCCCCTGAGACGCCGCAGCAGGATACCATGGTCGATGGTATCGAAAGCCGCTGAGAGATCTAATAGGACCAGGACAGAGGAGCAACCCCTGTCCCTTGCCCTCCAGAGATCATTCACCAGCGCGACCAATGCCGTCTCCGTGCTGTGTCTGGGCCTGAAGCCCGATTGGTACGGGTCCAGATAATCAGTTTCCTCCAGGAACAGAGGGAGCTGATGCGCCACCACACTCTCAACAACCTTCGCCAGAAAGCGAAGGTTGGAGACTGGACGATAGTTGTTTAAAGCAGCCGGGTCCAAAGCAGGCTTCTTGAGAAGGGGTCTCACCACCGTCTCCTTCAAGGCGGCAGGGAAGACACCCTCCTTCAAAGAAGCAGTTATTACTGCATGGAACCAGCCTCGTGTTCCCTCCCGAGCCGCATAAGCTAGCCAGGAGGGGCACGGATCCAACAAACAGGTGGTGGTGCTCAGTCTCCCCATGATCCTGTCCACATCATCAGGGGAAACAGGGTCGAACTCAGTCCAGATAATGTGCTCAAGACCGCCTGATTCCTCCACATCAGACTCTGCCCAGTCAGAGTCCAGGCCGGTCCGGATCCGAGCGATTTTGTCCGCCAGATGATGGCTAAACTCCTCGGCTCGTCCCTGCAAGGGATCCTCTCTCACCTCCTGGTTAAGGAGGGAGCGAGTCACCCTAAACAGGGCGGCCGGGCGATTATCTGCGGACGCGATAAGGGCGGCAAAGTAGTTAGACTTCGCCGTCCCTATCGCCGCAAGATAAGACCTTATAAGTTGACATCAAAAACTAAGAATACAAGTAGAATGTATTTTATCCATGCATTTTATTTCTGTATTATTAACACATTTTATTGTTATTAAGAATTTGTTGATTCAGCAATTGCTTGGAGTGAACTGTGTTACATGATATGTAACGCATGTTACATTATATATAATACAATACAATACAATACTATGATATATTTGTTGTTGTTGTTGTTAGTTGCGAAGTCGTGTCCGACCCATCGCGACCCTATGGACAATGTTCCTCCAGGCCTTCCTGTCCTCTACCATCTTCTGGAGTCCAGTTAAGCTCACGCCTACTGCTTCAGTGACTCCATCCAGCCACCTCATTCTCTGTCGTCCCCTTCTTCTATTGCCCTCAATCTTTCCCAGCATTAGGCTCTTCTCCAGTGAGTCCTTCCTCCTCATTAGGTGGCCAAAGTATTTGAGTTTTAGCTTCAGGATCTGGCCTTCTAAAGAGCAGTCAGGGTTGATCTCCTCTAGGACTGACCGGTTTGATCGCCTTGCAGTCCAAGGGACTCGCAGGAGTCTTCTCCAGCACCAGAGTTCAAAGGCCTCAATTCTTTTGCGCTCAGTCTTTCTTATGGTCCAACTTTCACTGCCATACATTGCAACTGGGAAGACCATAGCCTTGACTATACGCACTTTTGTTGACAGGGTGATGTCTCTGCTTTTTAGTGTGCTGTCTAGATTTGCCATGGCTTTCCTCCCTAGGAGCAAGCGTCTTTTAATTTCTTGACTACAGTCCCCATCTGCAGTGATCTTGGAGCCCAGGAAAATAAAATCTGTCACTACCTCCATTTCTTCCCCATCTATTTGCCAGGAATTAAGAGGGCCGGATGCCATGATCTTAGTTTTCTTAATGTTTAGTTTCAACCCAACTTTTGCACTCTCCTTCTTCACTCGCAACAAGAGACTCTTCAGTTCCTCTTCACTTTCTGCCATTAGAGTGGTATCATCTGCATATCTTAGGTTGTTGATATTTCTTCCAGCAATCTTAATTCCAACTTTTGATTCATCTAGCCCTGCCTTTCTCATGATGTGCTCTGCATATAAGTTAAATAGGCAAGGCGACAGTATACAGCCTTGCCGGACTCCTTTCCCAATTTTGAACCAATCAGTGGTTCCGTGTCCAGTTCTCACTGTTGCTTCTTGGCCCGCATATAGGTTTCTCAAGAGACAAATAAGATGTTCTGGTACTCCCATCTCTTTAAGAACTTGCCACAGTTTGTTATGATCCACACAATCAAAGGCTTTAGCATAGTCAATGAAGCAGAAGTAGATGTTTTTCTGGAACTCTCTAGCTTTTTCCATGATCCAGCGTATGTTGGCAATTTGATCTCTAGTTCCTCTGCCTCTTCGAAATCCTGCCTGTACTTCTGGTAGTTCTCGATCCACATACTGCTGGAGTCTAGCTTGTAGGATTTTAAGCATAACTTTACTAGCATGAGAAATGAGTGCAATGGTGCGATAGTTTGAACATTCTTTGGCACTGCCTTTCTTTGGAATTGGAATGTAAACTGATCTTTTCCAATCCTGTGGCCACTGTTGAGTTTTCCAAATTTGCTGGCAAATTGAGTGTAGCACTTTTACTGCATCGTCTTTTAAGATTTTGAATAGCTCAGCTGGAATACTGTCACCTCCACTAGCTTTGTTGTTGCTCAGCTTTTCTAAGGCCCACTTCACTTCACATTCTAGGATGTCTGGCTCGAGGTCAGTGACCACCTCATTGTGATTATCAGGGACGTTAAGCTCATTCTTGTATAGTTCTTCTGTGTAATTTTGCCATCTCTTCTTAATCTCTTCTGCCTCTGTTAGGTCCCTGCCATTTTGGTCCTTTATCATGCCCATTTTTGCATTGAACGTTCCCTTCATCTCTCCAATTTTCTTGAAAAGATCTCTGGTCCTCCCTATTCTATTGTTTTCTTCTATTTCTTTGCACTGTTCATTTAAGAAGTCATTCTTATCTCTTCTAGCTATTCTCTGGAATTCTGCATTCAATTGGGCGTATCTTTCTTTTTCTCCCTTGCCTTTTGCTTCCCTCCTTTCCTCAGCTATTTGCAAAGCTTCCTCAGACAGCCATTTTGCTTTCTTGCATTTCTTTTTCTTTGGGATGGTTTTGGTTGCTACCTCTTGTACAATGTTGCGAACCTCTGTCCATAGTTCTTCAGGCACCCTGTCTATCAGATCTAATTCCTTAAATCTATTTGTCACCTCTACTGTATATTCAACAGGGATATGATTTAATTCATACCTGACTGGCCTAGTGCTTTTCCCTACTTTCTTCAGTTTAAGCTTAAACTTTGCAACAAGAAGCTCATGGTCTGAGCCACAGTCAGCTCCTGGTCTTGTTTTTATTGACTGTATAGAGCTTCTCCATCTTTGGCTGCAGAGTACATAGTCAATCTGATTTCTGTGTTGACCGTCTGGTGATGTCCATGTGTAGAGCCGTCTCTTGGGTTGTTGGAAAAGGGTGTTTGCTATGACCATCGTATTCTCTTGACAAAATTCTATCAGCCTGTGCCCTGCTTCATTTTGTACTCCAAGGCCAAACTTGCCTGTTATTCCGGTTATCTTTTGGCTTCCTACTTTAGCATTCCAATCCCCCATGATGATAAGGACATCATTTTTTTGGTGTTAGTTCTATAAGGTGCTGTAGGGCTTCATAGAACCGGTCAATTTCATCCTCTTCAGCACCGGTGGTTGGGGCATAGACTTGGACTACTGTGATATTGAATGGTTTGCCTTGGATTCGAACTGAGATCATTCTGTCATTTTGAGGATTGTATCCCAGTATTGCTTTTCCTACTCTTTTATTGACTATTAAGGCTACTCCATTTCTTCTGAGGGATTCTTGCCCGCAGTAGTATACCTGATGGTCATCTGAATTAAATTCACCCATTCCTGTCCATTTTAGTTCGCTGATACCTAAGATGTCAATGTTCAATCTTGTCATCTCTTGTTTGACCACGTCCAGCTTTCCTTGATTCATGGATCTTACATTCCAGGTTCCTATGGAGAAAAAATCTTTACAGCATCGGACTTTCCTTTCACTACCAGACATATCCACAGCTGAGCGTCCTTTCGGCTTTGGCCCAGTCGCTTCATTCTTTCTGGCGCTACTAGTACTAGCCCTCTGCTCTTCCCCAGTAGCATATTGGACGCCTTCCGACCTGAGGGGCTCATCTTCCAGCGTCATATCGTTTTGCCTTTTGGTACTGTCCATAGGGTTTTCATGGCAAAGATACTGGAGTGGGTTGCCATTTCCTTCTCCAGTGGATCACGTTTTGTCAGAACTCTCTGCTATGACCTGTCCGTCTTGGGTGGCCCTGCACGGCATAGCTCATAGCTTCATTGAATTACGCAAGCCCCTTCGCCACGACAAGGCAGTAATCCATGAAGGGGACTATGATATATATTATATATTAAATGATATGTAATGTTTAATGTTATATGTCACATTGCATATGACATAATAGCAGTGTTCCAATAATTGAGGGGCTGCCACAAACAAGAGGAGCTAAACCTATTTTCCAAAGCGCCAGAAGGCGAGACAAGAGACAATGGGATGGAAACTAAGCAAGGAGAGAATCAACCTAGAACTGAGGTGAAATTTCTTAACAGTGAGAACAATTAACTAGTGGAATGTCTTCCCTTCAGAAATTCGGGTTACTCCAACACTGGAGGCTTTACAGAAGTCACTTGAGCATCACTTGTCTGAAATTGCATAGGGTCTCTTGCTTGAGCAGGCGGTTGGACTAGAAGACCTCCCAGGTTCCTTCTAACTCTTCTATTCTGTTACGGGGAATCATTATCCTCATTCTCAATTGGCTTTCATTACCCTTAATCAGTCTCTGATCTCTACACAATTCTTTGAATAAACAGCTTAGCTGCCTTCTATAAATACTGAACATAGGTAGCAGTGGCTACAAACTGTAAGCCAAATCAGATATGCAATATGTTATACTCAATGTTGCATAATTGATTTTATTTTTAACAATACCCTTAATATAATATCTTTCCACATATCATTTTCCAAAAAAGAGAGCTTTTATTCTCTTTTGTATCTAATTCAGTACATTGCTATAATCCATGCTGTCACAGAGCCAATACTGCCTTATTATGCTCTGTCATTCTCAGAGAGAGATTTGTTCCTAACAGTTTTCAGAGTTGGAAGTAATAAAAATGAAGCAGCAGTTGACTGGGGGAAAACCATCGTGATGGGAGAAAAAGGAAGGCGAAAGAAGAAGAGGATATTCTGACATTTAAGGAGCTTGAGGACTATTGACGGATATGTACTTTCAAAGCTGGATATCACTTGTTTCTTTTAGTCTTACCCAGCCAAGCAGAGCATTTGCCTTGTACTTTTATAGAACTGAAGTACCTGTAAGCAATCAGTTCATAAGCTTTACTTAGCTTCACGTAGTATGTTTATCTTTTCCAATAATAATCATGATTAATATTATAATTATCAGTCTTATGGAGAACCTCTTTTCCCTGACATTTCTTGAGCATATATATTTATGCTTTGCTGTGGCTGTTTGCCATTTAAAGAGATTGCAGCTTTTTTTCACAAATGTCCAAAGCATTTTTATATAGGATGTCACTGGTTTTAAAAATGTATTAGACCATCGCATTTTATGAGGTCATTAAATTTGTTTACTTTCTTGCATAATTCCACATATTTCCCTTCCTCTGTGAGGAAGTTGTGGGTTTCCATTCCATTCTATATTCACAGTTGTTAATGCAGGCAAAATTGATCAATATTAAGGTCTAACTGAAGCTTTACAAGACAATAACAGAATAACAGAGTTGGAAGGGACCTTAGCGGACTTCTTGCCCAACCCCTGCACAAGCAGGACATCCTATACCAGGGGTAGGCAACCTCGGCTCTTTTTTGACTCATGGACTTCAACTCCCAGAATTCCTGAGTCAGCTGACTCAGGAATTCTGGGAGTTGAAGTCCATGAGTCATAAAGGAGCCGAGGTTGCCTACCCCTGTCCTATACCGATAAATGGTTGCTCAATCTCTTCTTAAAAACCTCCAGTGATGGAGCACCCAGAACTTCTGAAGACAAGTAGTTCCACAGGTTAATTGTTCTCACCATTAGGAACTTTTTCTTTATATCTCTCCTTGCTTAGTTACCATTGTTTCTTGTCTTGCCTTCTGGTGCTTTGACCTCCTCTTCTTTGTGACAGCCCCTCAAATATTGGGACACTGTTATGTTGCCCCTAGGTTTTCTTTTCACTAGGGTAGACATAACCAATTCCTGCAACTATTCCTGATATGTTTTAGCCTCCATATAATCTTTGTTGCTCTTCTCTGCACTTTTTCCAGATCATTCATCTCACAGACAAGTAATATTATAATGCGTCCCTTTCTTTGAATATAAAATAAATCTCTTCCAATATCTTTTATCAGTGGAAGTAAAAAAACAACAACAGCCATATGGTCTAAAAGATTCCCCTCAGTGAGACTCTCAAACATGCTATTTATTAGATAAAATGTTTTTTTTTAATTATATTAAATAAAGACAGCTATTTCTAACCTGTAAAAAATCAAGATGGACATAGAATGATTCATGATCAGTTAATGACACTAAAGTTTAGTTGTGGAGCAGGTTAATTAAATGTTTAGTGCAAAGTTTAGTTATCAAGATTTATAACATTATTTACTAAAAGTGGCAAACAAATATCATATGCTAAAACCTCACCATTAAATGCTTTTAGGTTAAATCATCTCTTGGAATTATTTGTGAGCTTCCTTTTGAAAAAAAAGGGCAGGTTATGAGCAGCAGATGAAAAGAAATATTACCTCACATAATGGAAGAGAAAATATTGTAGCTAAGAAAAAAGAAACTCCAAAGAGAAGCTGATAAAAAGTAGTAAACAGAAGATGATAATGATAAATGATACTTTAAAAATATAACCTACCCTTGATTCTGTGTTGCTCTTTGAAATGTTAATTCAGGTGCAATGCCCTTCATTAAGCAAAAGGCCTCTGGATTTTCCCTGCTTTCAAAAGTATGCTAGTGTTTCCAAGGTTCTTCACTACAACTTTGAGATATACTTTTTTTTAAAAAATGGCATTATCCTAAGGAAACAAATGGAAGCAATGAAAATAAGCTATAAAATCAAGCTATTGGACATTCTTTCCGATAAAGTGAAACAGGCTTAACCCCTCCAAGACTGAGTGGCTGTGGTGCATCTCGTATTGTCCAACAAGTTCCATCTCTTTTGATGGGGGGAGGTATTGCCCCCCTCAGAAAGGGCTCGCAACTTGGGTGTCCTCCTGGATTCACAGCTTAATTTGGAAGATCATCTAACAGCCGTGACCAGGGGGCCCTTCGCACAGGTTCGCCTAGTGCGTCAGTTGCGCCCCTTTTTGGACCGAGATGCCCTATGCACGGTTACCCACACCCTCGTCACTTCTTGCCTGGATTACTGCAATGCTCTTTACATGGGGCTGCCCTTGAAGAGCACCCGGAGGCTTCAACTGGTGCAAAATGCGGCCGTGCAGGTGCTTATGGGAGTATCTTGGTACTCCCATGTTACACCACTCCTGTGCGAGCTGCATTGGCTTCCAGTTACCCCGAGTGCGATTCAAGGTGCTGGTAATAACCTTTAAAGCCCTACATGGCTTAGGCCCGGGGTACTTGTGAGACCACCTGCTGCCATTGTCAACCTCCCATCACCTGGTTCGCTCCCACAGAGTCGGCCTCCTCAGGGTTCTGTCGGCCAGGCAATGCCGGCTGGCGACCCCCAGGGTGAGAGCCTTCTCTGTGGGTGCACTGACCCTCTGGAATGAGTTGCTTCTGGAGCTGCGGATGGCCCCTGACCTTTGGTCCTTCCGCCGTGACCTGAAGATGTGGTTGTTCCAACAAGCGGGCCTGGACTGACTACGATTTTTAATTAGGCTTTTTCCTGGGTTAAATTGTCTTGTAATTTTGCATTTATTGTTTAATTCTCTTTTAAATTTTTTACACTATGTTTTTTAATTTTTATTGTTGTGAGCCACCCTGAGTCCTCAGGGAGAAGGGCGGCATATAAATTTAATAAAATGAAATGAAAATGAAACATATACTGGCATCTGGGCAGACTTTTTGATTCAAGATTCATTTTTGTTCTTATTTATCTTCATCTATCTCTCTTTAATGTATGCAAGTGCACATACATGCTGAAATTAACAGAGATATCAAGGACCTTTACTTACTCTTTTTGGGGAAAGAAAACTTACCTCCTGTTTATTAAAGTGCTGCAGAAGACTTTATGATTTGGCTGAAACCAAAAGAGTAATGATGTAATTTCTACTGGTAGTCCTCACTTACTGACCACAATTGGGACTGATAACTCTGTCATTAAGTGGTGCAGTCATGTGACCCTATCAGACTTATAACATCAGTTCCAGCTGTGACCATTAAGCAAATTATTCATTGTTGTTAAACACAGTGTCACGTGAGCATAACTTGCAACTTCCAGCCAGTTTCTCCATTGACTTTGCTTGTCAGAAGCTGGCATTGTAGGTTGCAAAATATGATCAAATAACTGTAAGGCATTGCAACTTGCATGTTAGTTGCCAAATACCCAAATTGTATTCACACGATTGCAGGATGTGATGACACTGCATCTTTCAAGACCTTTGGAATTCTCCTTTTTCAGTGGTATCATAACTTTAAATGGTCACTGAATGAATGGCCAGTAAGCAAGGGTTTCTTGTAAAAGTCTTTAAGAGGCCTCCACTATCATGGACCCTAGGTCTGGAACTTACATTTTGTGTTGCTGGGTAAATACATGAACGTGAAAGAGTTCCAAAACTGAAGCTAACAGATTGTGAGCCACAGCTATTATAGATGCTACTGCTTCAGTTCTGGTTTAATCAAGAAACTACACTCCTTCTCTTGTACAGTATCCTAGTAACATCAAAAGAAAAATCTCAGGTGAGAAATCATGATAATAAAGATAAAGCATGGATCATAAGCTATCATTTGTCTGCC
The DNA here is from genome assembly GCF_964194415.1 of Vipera berus. Taxonomy (NCBI): domain Eukaryota; kingdom Metazoa; phylum Chordata; class Lepidosauria; order Squamata; family Viperidae; genus Vipera; species Vipera berus. The sequence continues at coordinate 61,767,086 of NC_138203.1, forward strand.
CAAATTTAAAATTTATCCAATGTCTTCCTTCTTCCTTTTTCTTAGGCCAACAATCTAACCATTTCAGCATCCCAACTCAGATGAAACCCACTGAGTTGTACTTTATTTATTTGTTTTGAATTTATTCAGATTTTTACCCCACATTTATTAATGTTTAGAAGCATTGGCATTCTATTTCACCTTCTAATGTGGAAAGGCAGGAAGCAACATCTGCATGAGTCTTCAGTTTGCTATAAATAGCACACTGAAACACATCTTTCTCTAGAACATATTTTATATACCTGGTTTTTTCTGAGACGCAGTTACAAAATTCAGAAAAATTCATACTGTAGAGGATAACTGTTTCATTCTGCATCTTAAAACAAATGGATCAAAATTTTTCCCAATTTTTTTGGTCTGGGATTCTTTAAGGAATTGGTAATTGTTCTTCTCTTTTTCATAGCCAAAGATGAACATGTGTCTTTCTTAGACAATGTCCAGGAACTTGTAACTTCTGGTTAAGAGAAGTTACTACTTAAGAGAATAGCTGTTTTGTAATAGTTCTTCTCTCTCCCAGCTCTGCATGTCCTACTCTTGTAATTGTATGAGGTAGAGATGATGCATGCTAAAAATTTGCTGGCCACAACACACACATATATGCATTCATGAAACCTGGAGTCTCCCTGCTTTGGATTGTTTTGCTCCTGAACTCATATTTTCTACTACATTTATAGTAAAGGCCAGTAAAAACAGATTGCATGAAGAACTCTCATGGCAAGCTGGGGGAAAAACTTGGACTGCTCAATAGAAAATAAGTTTATACATAAATTATAATTCACTGTGCATATGTGCTTGCCTGCATTTGGGAAATGTTATTAACTTAGCAATAAAATACAATTCAGTTCAATGCTGTATTCAACAAAGGTTCCAAATTCGGTATTACACATACACTTAAAAATAAAATTACAGTATAATGCTAAGAGAAGAAGAATGTCATATTTCATCCCAGTTGAATTGCTTTGTCAAATGTGGCACAAAAAGAAAGAGGAAACCATTCCTGTGAAAAATGTTTCTACGCATATAATTGGGCGTAGTGATTATTGTATCAGAATAAGATAAGCAATCTGGGCTTAGATGTCTACTTGGTTACAAAAATTATTGGTTTCATTCATTGATCTATCTATCTCCATATCTTCTTATGGAGAAATGACATATTTGAATACATTGCAGAAAGTGCAGAATAGAAAGGTAATATATAATCAATTGCAAGTCGGATTGATAAAATGGAATGCTTAGACTATGCAGTTATTAATAACAGCAGCATAATAAATCAGACCATTCTTGTTGTCTCTGGAGAAGGCTTCCACACCTTGTGGTAAACTATGCCAAATCAGTCAATCAGATATTTCTTACAACCATCAAAAAGATTGACCATCTTTCTATAAGGAGAATCGAGTAGCAAAAATGGAAGATTTATGAAACCTATTTGCAAAGTATTATATATAGCACTTGCATTGGATTTAGTTGTTTAAACTGCCACTTTATAGGTCTTCTGTTCAAGGGCAAGTACTCAATGCCATAGAAATGCTATTGAACGGAAGTGGCTGAGAGAGATTTAAATTCCTTAAGATAATAAAATTGTATTAAATTCTTATTCCCTTTTTTTTAACTGCATACCTAATATTTGGAATTTAACAATCAGACAACATCAATGGATTCTTATTATACCCAAAAACCCGATACTGCAGCATTGAAAAGATAAATGTATGGACCATTTCACTCAACGAATTAAAAACCTGATTGCACTTGTCATCTATGAGTGGATTGTATGTAGACTTTATATGGCAAAAATAATGACATTTGGGATTCGTTTATACAAAATACGGTTTGTAAACTATGATATAAATGCATATTTATGTACTTGAATAATTGCATTAAGGACTACCTATTTAATTTAATTTAATTTAATATTTGCATTTGTATACCGCCCTTTCCCTGAGGACTCAGGGCGGTTTACAGGGAATTAAAAATCAAAGCATACAAAAGTTAAAACCAATTTAAAAAGCATTAAATTCACCCTGTACATTAAAACCCCAGTTAAAATTTTCCCCTCAGCCTGGGCCCGAGAGCTCAAAGAGCCAGGTCTTCAGGCCCCGGCGGAATGATCGAAGGTCGGGAGCAGTCCTCAGCTCTACTGGCAGCTGGTTCCAGAGGGCAGGCGCTCCCACTGAGAAGGCCCTATCCCTGGGTGTCACCCGCCGGCAATCTCTCACCGGCGGAACCCTGAGCAGACCCTCCCTGTGGGAGCGCACTGGGCGAAGGGCGTTTGATGCCGGCAGCAGGTGTTCCCTCAAATAACCCGGACCCAGGCCATGTAGGGCTTTATAGGTGATAACCAGCACCTTGAATTTCACCCGGAGGGCAACCGGAAGCCAATGCAGCTCGCGGAGTAGAGGTGTTACATGGGAGTATCGGGAAACCCCCATTACAACTCGCGCGGCCGCATTCTGCACCAGTTGAAGCCTCCGAGTGGTCTTCAAGGGCAGCCCCATGTAGAGAGCGTTACAGTAGTCCAAACGGGAGGTCACAAGCGCATGAGTGACTGTGCGTAGGGCGTCTCGGTCCAGATAGGGACGCAACTGGCGCACCAGGCGAACCTGTGCAAAAGCCCCCCTGGTCACGGCTCCTATGTGATCTTCAAAATTGAGCCGTGAATCCAGGAGGACGCCCAAATTGCGAGCCCTATCAACGGGGGGTAACACCTCACCCCCCATCATTAGAGGTGGAATAACTTGGCTAACCCGAGACGCCGATATGCACAGCCACTCAGTCTTGGCGGGATTGAGACGAAGCCTGTTTCTCCCCATCCAGACCTGGACCGCCTCCAGGCACCGGGACATCACGGAGAGGGCATCACTGGGTTGGTTCGGGGTGGAAAGAAAAAGTTGGGTATCATCAGCGTACTGGTGATACCCCACCCCAAAACCACGAATGATCTCACCCAGCGGCTTCATGTAGATGTTGAACAGGAGGGGCGAGAGAACCGACCCCTGAGGGACTCCACAAATGAGAGACCTCGGGGCGGATCTCTGCCCTCCTGTCAACACCGACTGCGAGCGGCCCTGGAGGTAGGAGGAGAACCACCGTAAGACGGTGCCTCCCACTCCCAACCCCCTGAGACGCCGCAGCAGGATACCATGGTCGATGGTATCAAAAGCCGCTGAGAGATCTAATAGGACCAGGACAGAGGAGCAACCCCTGTCCCTAGCCCTCCAGAGATCATTCACCAGCGCGACCAATGCCGTCTCCGTGCTGTGTCCGGGCCTGAAGCCCGATTGGTACGGGTCCAGATAATCAGTTTCCTCCAGGAACAGAGGGAGCTGATGCGCCACCACACTCTCAACAACCTTCGCCAGAAAGCGAAGGTTGGAGACTGGACGATAGTTGTTTAAAACAGCCGGGTCCAAAGCAGGCTTCTTGAGGAGGGGTCTCACCACCGCCTCCTTCAAGGCGGCAGGGAAGACACCCTCCTTCAAAGAAGCAGTTATCACTGCATGGAACCAGCCTCGTGTTCCCTCCCGAGCCGCATAAGCTAGCCAGGAGGGGCACGGATCCAACAAACAGGTGGTGGAGCTCAGTCTCCCCATGATCCTGTCCACATCATCAGGGGAAACAGGGTCGAACTCAGTCCAGATAGCGTGCTCAAGACCGCCTGATTCCTCCACATCAGACTCTGCCCAGTCAGAGTCCAAGCCGGTCCGGATCCGAGCGATTTTGTCCGTCAGATGATGACTAAACTCCTCGGCTCGTCCCTGCAAGGGATCCTCCCTCACCTCCTGATTAAGGAGGGAGCGAGTCACCCTAAACAGGGCGGCCGGGCGATTATCTGCGGACGCGATAAGGGCGGCAAAGTAATTAGACTTCGCCGTCCTTATCGCCGCAAGATAAGACCTTATGAAGGTTCTTAACTGCAATCGGTCGGATTCGGATCGGCTGGATCTCCAACCGCTCTCTAGACCTCGTCTCCGACGCTTCATCTCCCGGAGCTCCACAGAGAACCATGGAGCCCAACGGGATCTGCGCCGAGTCAGAGGTCGCATGGGTACAACACAGTCGAGTGCCCTGGTGGCAGCCGTTTCCCAGGCCTCCACCAGAGCATCGACTGGGCTGTGGGTAAGGGTGATAGGTATCGGCCCAAGCGCCCTCTGGAACCGATCCGGGTCCATTAGGCGCCTGGGGCGGAACCACCTGGTCGGTTCCGCCGCCCAGCGGCGGGGGATGGCATGACGGAAAACCAGCCTCAGGAGGTGATGATCTGACCATGACAGAGGGGTGATGGACGGAGAACCCCCTCCCAGATCATCCAACCACTGTCCAGACAGGAACACCAGGTCGAGAGTATGATCCCCCTCGTGAGTAGGGCCCTCAATAACCTGGGTCAGGCCCATGGCTGTCATGGAAGCCATGAACTCCCGAGCTAACTCCGACGACCCCCCCAGTGATGGCAGGTTGAAGTCACCCAGGACTATAAGCCTGGGGAACTCCACCGCCAACTCTGAGAGGGTGTCGAGCAGCTCAGGCAGGGCTGTTGCCACACAGCTGGGCGCCAGGTATGTGAGCAACAAGCCCAACTGAACCCGAGGACCACATCTCAAGAGGAGGGATTCACTCCCGGCCATCTGGACAATGGTGGCCTCCCGGGGACACAAAGTCTCCCGAATAACCACTGCCACCCCACCACCCCTGCCCTGAGCCCGTGGCTGGTGCAGCACCCGGAAACCTGGCGGGCATAACTCGGTGAGAGGCACCCCTCCCTCCGAACCCAACCAAGTTTCCGTGATGCACGCTAGATCCGCACATTCCTCCTCGATCAGATCACGGATGAGGGGAGCTTTGTTAACTACGGATCTAGCGTTAAAATAGACCAACCTGAGCTCAGGGGCCTGATCACCCTCATCCCCGGGTAGGAGGGTGCTAACCGGAGGGTCGGAGCGTGCCACCGCTCGGAGATAGCGGGGGCGCGATCCCAGATGTTGATATGGCCCTCCGCGCAAACACCTGCTGCCATACCCTATCGCCGTGGGGATTTGATGCCCCACCCCCACATTCCCAGCGCCAGCAGCCACCTCCCCCGACCCCATCCCGTCGGGACCTCTAACAGGTCCAGACTGAGTGCCGGTTACAGATTCCTTCCCCACCCTCCCCTTCCTCCCCCTCCCTAACCTCTTAAAATAACCGGCTAAGAATCTTATCAGGGGCCTCTTAGCGCGTCTTAACTCGAGGCCCCCGTCCAAGCCCAACCACCTCTCGGAGTCCCAAAGCTTGGACCCGTCATTAAGGGGAGTATGGAAACAGGCGACAGGTCGCGCCCATGAGGCAGAAACCGCCCTAAGGGCATACAAATCCGCTTCGGAATAACGATAGATCATATTGTGCTCGAATAGTCTCTCAGGGCCGATGTTACTAATATATCCAGAGGATCGCTCGTTGATGGTACATAGATGGAGAAAGAAAAAGTCCAGTGGGCGTATCTCTCAATCTGCAAAGCTATTTGCAGCCAAAATGATGTATTATACTGTTTTGTTGTATTTTTTTTCAATTTTCAAGGGAAGAATAGTTCAAAGAGCAAGCAGAAAGAGAAAGTGGGAGAAGTTACAATATAGTATTAAAGCGAAAGAACAGACACATGCACTTTCCCAAGAGCCTCCCCCCAGGAGTTTAGCAGAACCCACAGAGAGGAAGAGAAAATGAAAGGAATAGGAAAAAGGCCCCCCCACCAAAGAAATGGTTTCTGCCAGACCCTGAGTTTCTACTGCTGTACTTGAGAGCACAGGAAGCTTTCATTGTCGCCACATTGAGAGAAGAGGAAGGTTCTCTAATATCCCAGATGTCCCAGATAGAACTGTTGTTCCTTTCTGCTGATCATTCCCTTGTCTGTCATACCAGAAGACATTGTCAGGTATTCTGTACAGGACTTGAGGGGATAAATGAAGGTGCATAATCTTTTTTCCAGTGGTTTCCTCCTCAGTGCATCATACATTTGCTTTCTATCTTACGTACACACCTGTGTCCATTTTAGTTGTAAGACTGCATTACAGTATTTGGAAATACATATGAAGAACTCTCAGTTTGGGTGCAGATTGGCAAAAGTTAGTATGAAACTTAGAATCAACTTTGTCTTTATTGAAAGTGAGAAGTTGAATTGCTTCACCAATTTATTTAATTTGTACTCTTCTTTCTCTTCCTCTACTGCCCCTCATGGATGCAAGGCTTTCCAAGAGTCCTGGCATAATTTAATATATTGTAATACACTTATATATTGTAATAAGATAGGCAGCTTAATTTTTCCAGCATTTCATCCTTAGAAAAAATAAGGAAGTAGACCTTAGAAACTAAGTTTCCAGGTTTAAACCACATTTAACATTAAGATCATTATTAGCACCTATACGTGATTATAGAAAATTAAATGTCAGATCCAGTGGCACAAAAAATGACAAAACCCAGGGGATTTTACCCTTTTTTCGATGATCCCATAATATCATAATGCTACACTTTTAGTTTAAAAATAAAACTCCTTTTGGTTAAAACTGTCCTACTAATTTATTTCGGTCTCAACAATGCCACAAAATCTGACAGTTTTTTTAAAGAAAAAAAATCTGTGACATGTTTTCTGCTAATATGTTAGAACTTTGTACAGTTCAATCCTACTAGAAAAGAAAAACAATCTTGAGTAGCATCTATATATCATTTTATTACTTTATAAACTTTATAACAGTTATTTGGTTTTTTGAGGTTTCAATTTCCATTTCCATAATTCAATAAGCAGTTGATTGTGCCAGGAAAAATGCCTTGTATAGAATGTTTTTAGTCAATATGTTTTATTATATTCCATTCTTTTACAATTCAATCACACCATGTACACACTTAATCAGTAAGAAAATAGACAAAATGTGTAAACTTTTGCTGACCTGTGTTTGAGTCTAAGAAGTGTTAATAATTCATAATGAAATGCAGGCTATGTGCATCTTAATACTTCCAACTCAACAGGAGATAACTGCTTTCAGTTGCCTACAAACAACATCATTAATTTAAAGATGAGATTTCTGCAGGAAATAGTGTAACATTTAATCTGTACAAAAAAACCCTATTAAAAATCTTAATTAAAAGTACAGTGAGGAAGACAGATCAAAATAATTTGCCTCTACAAAGAGCCTAATAATTTTACAAGCTTGTTCTTCTGTGTAATTCAAAAAGAGAATCAGCATACCTACAGTTTCAGGATTATGGCTGTAAGCTTGTAAGCCGCCCTGAGTCTTCAGAGAAGGGCGAGATATAAATGGAATTAAAATAAAAAAATAAATATAGTTGTAATGTATTGGGTTTTGTCTTACTAAAGAGTATCACGTGGGGTTAATTGCTGGAAGGTTGTTTAAGCAGGGAAGCTGGCTAACGGCTCCCAGCTCCTCAGACAACCCGTCTCCAGCGCCACCATTGGCTGCTTCTAGGGTGGCAATAGGTTGCTTTAAACCTATTGGCCACCACCTAGAGGCCAGAGTATAAATAGCTGCATTCGCAGCCGTTTCTCAGTTCAGTTCCTGTAAGCAAATAAAGAATGATTCTTGCTGAACGCACTCACCTCATCTCGTCAATCAAGCAACCAACCCAGTATATAACAATAGTCATGCAACTTTAGTTATACGAATCCTCTCTCAGAAATCAGCAGATAGACTGACTGTGTTAGTGTTTGTATTGACATTTAACAGTATTATTTTTCCAAAATGAAATAAGAAGCCAGATACAAATACATAATTATAAAAACTATAAAAAGAGCCATGGTGGTGCAGTGGTTAGGATGCAGTACTGCAGACAATTCTGCTGAGTGCCAGCAGTTCAATTCTCATCAGTTCAAGGTTGACATAGCCTTCCATCCTTCCGAGGTCAGTAAAATGGAGACCCAGATTGTTGACGGCAATGTGCTGACTCTGTAAACCACTTAGAAAGGACTGAAAAGCACTGTGAAGTGGTATATAAGTCTAAGTGCTATTGCTATAATAAGTGTAATAATAGAACAGAGCATAATTGAGTTTATTTATTTATAATATATGGTAATACAACAACAAAACCAAACTTAATAGTAAATTGCAATGTGACTCTGGTGGAAAAGCTCCAATGATTATGCTATTAAAACTAGCAGACTTCAGGGAGTGACTGCTTTCCTATTGTTAAAAGCAAAGAATTTTGCCAGAGGCTGGTCATATAGGACTGTGGAGACTGAAGATATACATTTGAACTTGGGTGAAGAATTACTTTGTTACTGATAAGTGGCAATTTAACTGTCCCTGTGTCTGTAAAGTGAACACTTTGAAATGCCAAGTCCTTGGGTTTTGAAAAGTATGAATGCCGGTCACACTGATTTTATCTCTAATATTTTGACCTGCATCCCCTTTTGAATGGGATAATTGTAAATAAACTGTTTATCGGTATCTGTGAGAACATTGCAGTTTGTAGAGATTGTAGACAGGTTATTTATTAGACTTTTATCCCACCTTTATTATTCTGTGAGTGTTCAAGGCAATGATGATACCTAATGCTCCTTCCTCCTTCTATGTTCCCACAACAACCCCATGAAGTGGGTTGGGCTAAGCCCAAAATCACTTTTTTATGCTTAAAGCTGGACTTGAACTGACAGTCACGAACTGACCGTCTCCTGATTTCTAGGCCGGCACCTTAACAGACCACAAGAAACTAGTTTGTCAAAACAAAAGTCATATATTGACTATAATTTCCAAATTTCCAAATATTAATGTAAGAAAATTTATAATTCCAGGACAATAATTGCTACAAGAGGTAGAAAAGGTTTAGCACTTAAGATTACTGAGGTGAGATATATTGACTTTAAATAGGCAAGCAAAGATATTTGGAAATTATCAATGAGCCAGGTAAAAGACCGTAAAAAACATATAGAACAGTTAAAAATAAAAATAAAAACCTTTCACAGTGATATCTTAGCTACATGTTTAAGAAATGTGTGCATTTCACCTAGCCCAGGGGTCGGCAACCTAAAAAAGGAAAAGAGCCACTGGGAACCAGTTCCATCACAAATTAAAAAAAGTGGGAGCCGCGTGCGTGTGTCCATGCACGCGCATGCACAAAAAAAGTTTTGCGCATGCGCAAAACGGTTTTTGCGCATGCGCGGACTCACGCGGTTGCCATTTTTTTAAAAAGTGAGATGGAACCGGTTCCCGGTTGCCCGACGGCGACGGCCCGCTTTTGGCAGCTTTGCAGACGGGCCGCTACAGCTTCCTCAAAGAGCAGCGCCCCTGCCCGTTCGCGCGGAGGTACGCGCGCACCTCTCCAAAGGTTTGGGGAGGTGCGTGCGCACCTCCGGTCGTTCGGAGAGGTGCGCGCGCACCTCTCAGAATGGGCAGGGGCGCTGCTCTTTGAGGAAGCTGTAGCGGCCCGTCTGCAAAGCTGCCGAAAGCGGCAGCTTCGGAGACGGGCCGCTACAGCTTCCTCAAAGAGCGGCATCTCTGCCCGTTCGCGCGGAGGTACGCGCGCACCTCTCCAAAGGTTTGGGGAGGTGCACGCGCACCTCCGCCCATTCGGGGAGGTGCGCGCGCACCTCTCCAAACGGGCGGTGCCACTCTCCATTTGGAGAGGTGCGCGTGCACCACTGCCCGTTCAAAGAGGTGTGCGCGCACCGGGCGGCTGGGAGCCGCAGGAGACGGCTCAAAGAGCCGCATGCGGCTCCGGAGCCGTGGGTTGCCGACCCGTGACCTAGCCACTATTAATAAGTTTACTGATTTCATCTTTTCTCTTAAGCAACACATTGCAAGGATTAAGATAAAGAAGACCAAAGACGAGTATCTGTTGTGGAACATTAACCTCTAAAAGATTGCAATAAATTCTACTAATTGTTTTTACATTTTCCTTTAAACCTAATATATTGCTTGGCAACTATATATAAAGTGGTAACAAATTTCTGCAAAAGTTTTGCTTTCTGGAAAACTTTTGGTGATTATGATAGACCTTTCAAACTGAACAGAAATTTAATTTCAGAATGATGTATCACATAGGAATCCTGAGAAATATGAAATTAACTTTTAATGACTATAATGTATTTAATTGCATAATGTTTTCTGACACACTGCATGAGTTCAACATTGCCAAAAGTGTTTTGCTGCTCATTTTCATTTGTACTTAATATCTGATGCATCTCGCTGCAGTGTCCACCAATTGTCTGCCAGCATAGATGGATTCCAGCTGTCCTGATACTGTTTTTCCATTGTAGAAATGTCCTGGTGAAACTATTCACTATTTTTTATCAATGATTGCTCTTAGATTTTTTGGAAAGAAGTCCAAGTGTGAATTCAGACAATAAATCTTCAGTGACATGCTGCATTTCATGGTCTTGTGTTCTGTAAGATGTGTTAACCAATTAGTGCAGGTTCGCATCCCACCAGGCTCAAGGTTGACTCAGCCTTCCATCCTTCCAAGGTAGGTAAAATGAGGACCCAGATTGTTAGGGGCAATTAAGCTGACTTTGTAATAATGCCGCTTGGGGGTGGCTAATAAGCCCTAATAAGCAGGCATATACATAGAATGAAGGCTATTGCTAAGCACATTGGTTTGTGCTTAAATTGTAAGCCGCCCTGAGTCTTCAGAGAAGGGCAGGATATAAATGGGATTAAAATAATAATAATAAAAAAAACAGCTGAATGTAGGTTGGTGTTCCTTAGTTGCCAAGAAAAAATTCAGTGACATCCTTGAATGCTGTCAAAGTGATTTTCTCTGGCCCCACTATCAGATCTTGCAACCGTTTGTCAGTGATGATGTATCTGATCTGTGGACAAAAATGCTTTCCTTCATCTTGGAAACATCTGTCTCACATAATGTAAACCTTCCCCTTCCTTATCCATCACTTTAAAAACATTTTTCATGAGTCTGAGTTTTATGTGAAGTGGAGTCAAAAATATCTGTTGGGTCAACAAGTGATTCATGTGCCATGTTTTTCTGTCCCGGAACCAAATTCTTTCAGAGTGGCCATTTTTTTTAAAAAAAAAATAAGACTCTTTTGCATGCTTGTCCCATTTGCATATGTAACATCAGTACTTGGTATATCCAAACTATATTCCAAGCAATGCAGTCACTACTTTTAGATTTCGACAGATATTCCAGTTCTATTTGGTGTACTGAATATGCTTCAACAACAGTTCCATATTTATGTATGTTTCTTTTATATAAGTGGTGAAAGGTATACATTGCCATTGTGTAAAAATAGAAGATTTCTATTAAATGGTACATGATAGGTTAAATAACAGGCTATTTTCATGATTAGCAGCGGCCAAAAATTTATAATATACACCCAAACGTGTTCAGGAAGCACAATCTTTATTGTCCAATGTAATTTAAAAACATGCTTAAAATTTATTATTTGTATTTAATATAGATATAAATATCTATTTAATATTTCTATATAAAGTCAAGTCCATGTAGGAAGCTGATTAGCTCCATTAAGTGTACAGTATTACAACAGTTTTTGTTTTTAAAAAGACATGCTTTGGAGTTTTAGCTATTTTTGGATGTGCAAATTGTTATTCAAATATCAAGTTTAACTCTATTCTATAATTTATGCTTACCCAGAAGTCCTTCTGTCCATATGTGTGAACTTCCTATGTGTATCTATTTGATCCCTTTAGGATACAAAATTCTGGACCAGATATGCCATTGATTTTACCCAGCAAAGCTTTTTGATTTGTATTTGTACACTGTACTTAGACTTATCTACATAGATTGCATTTAAATTTTATTGAATTGAGATATTTTATTCATTTACTCCCCAGCTGACAGATAACTGGCATGTGTTAATCACAATCTGTAACCCTAGGGTACTTAATCAAATACCAATGAATTTTAATAAGCATTTATGTTCATGATAGTTTGTGGATCTAGATATTGACTGAATATTTCATCAGTTATATTTTGGTTATTCAGGTGGTTCTGCACACTGATATAACCTATCATGCCCAATGTAGCATTTTTCAATCATGATTTATTGCACTGTGCTAGTTGAATTGTAGCACTTATGCTTTTGTAGTCTGAGGCAGGTAGCAAAATCTGGAATTTCATAAAGTCACAGGTGGGCTGCCTTTACCTCAGTGGGTCACAAGTTGTGCAGGCCTACATTAAATACATAACAGCAGCAGGTAGCAAACCAGAAAGCCAGCAGGACAGCAGGTAAAATATAGTTACTGAGTTTGTTTACTCAGAAAGTCTCCATTATTCACTCCAAAGTGTTTGATGCATTGCTATAATTTTGAAGGAAGAGTTTCCTCTTGTACAATCCATTCAGTGTAGGTAGCTGAAATTCCTTCTTCCTTCATGGTTATAAATAGCTTGGTGTCATCCATAAGTTGAGAGGTTCTGCCCCACTGAACACCAGTATCTCTAAACCTCATCTTGTTCTTGTTATACAGATCAATTTTTAAAAGAAAGTGAACAACACCATCCAAATAAACATTGAGTTCTGATCAGCTGGGCTCCCACAAAGTAATGAATGAGAAAAGCAAGGGAGAAAGGACTGAATAGCAAGAAAAGGGGGCTCAGAATGCATGATTCCTTAGACTGAAGAAGGACGGATTGGGATAATTTGCACTTCAGTTTTTGCTCACATCTGAGTTTTTTCTCTCTCTCTACATTATAATTGTCAATAAATCTGGAATGTATTACAAAATAGTCCCACATTGAATAAGTCTGGTTTTTATTATAAAAGCTGCAATTATCTCAGTTAATTAAACAGATATTCAAACTCTGTGCTTGGAGACTGGGACTTCAGAGCCATGTCTATGTTCAGAGATGGAATACACAAAAGGATGTATTTTTTGAACCCAAAGGACTATCACACAGACACACAAAGTATATCTACATCTAATGTGTCACATAATTTATTTGCTAATCCATTCAGCAGGTCTTCAAGGCAGATTATACTAAGGTTGATATGCACTGATTTGCACAAAAGCAGTTTTGAAGTCAAGCAGTAAAGACAATTTATAACTTAATATATTTACATAGGACTAAAATTGCAAGAAATGTAAGGAACGGGAGCTCATCCCGTTGCATGGCACTCAGATCTTGGCTGACAAGCTCAGCATTTTTAATCACTGAGCCATCGTGCGCCCTTAAGCATTGTCTATAAAATCTCAATTAAGAAATAAAATGACAACCATAACAAACTGACAGCCATTCTGAATGGAGTGGCTTCTCTCCTGTCTTTTATATATTTATGGGCTCTGACTTTTATCCAGGTTCCATGAAAGCAGAAGCAAAGAGTTACCTTACCTTTAATGAGTGGATGCCTTTCAGCAGTGGTGGGATTAAAATATGTTAACAACTGGTTCTCTGTGTGGATGCCACTTCCGGAAGTCCATTCTGGGCCTGGGCAACAAAAAAATTAGCTACCAGTTCTGCCAAAGTGGTGCAAAGTGGCTGAATTGGACCACTGAGTAACATCCTTTTTTCAGGTTGATCCATAAACCTGATCTTGACTGGAATTGTTTTTTAAAAAACAACCAAAAAGTATTGTGTTCATAAATGGTCCAGAACACTTCTAAATCATACAAAAAGCCTCAATATTTAACAATCCATTGACAGAACACTTCAGTAATAAAAAAGAGCACATAGTTCTTTCCATAAAGGAAGGGATATATAAGGCCTTGCATGTTACTGATGCCAGTTGTAAGTTTAATGACAATAATAAATTAAAGGCAATCAGAAAGTGTGCAGTGCGGTAAAATCTTCTAATAAAATTTTACTTGACAAACTCTACTTTTTTCAAGTTCCTTTGGAGGAGTTTTAAAACATGTCTCATAGACATTACCTTGTCTGATATTCAGAGGGGTTTAACTGCTTCATATTTTGCACCCAGGAATGTGCATTAAAGGATGATATGTATGCAAACATCCATCTTATCAAGCATAAATGGTGTGGGCACATAAAATTAATATTTCACAATGATGAAGCTTGTGGTGGCGCAGTGGGTAGAGTACAGTATGGCAGGCTAATTCAGCTCACTGTCAGGAGTTTGATCCTCACTGGCTCAAGGTTGACTCAGGTTTCCATCCTTCCAAGATCAGTAAAATGAAGACCCAGATTTTTAGGAACAAAATACTGACTCTGTAAACTGCTTAGGGAGGGCTGTAAAGCACTGTGAAGCAATATATAAGTCCAAGTACCAAGTACTAAGTGCTATAGCTATTCCTGGACAACTTTATACAATAAGAAGTCCCTGTTGCCCTGGAGCAAATTGATATTTATTCTAAAATCTTGCTTCCAACCGATGACTGTTTATTTATTTAAAATATTTATATACTCCAGTAAAAAAAAAGGATGAAGGCAAAAATCCTCTCTTTGCAGACTCTTTTAATTGGGGTGGGTGGGTAATACTGGCTGTGAATATTGTGATTTAATACAGCTACAATGATCAATACCCAATGACAGACTTATCCTCCTTTTAATGTTCTAACCTCAGGAGCCACTCTGCTTATCTGGTTTAAGGTTATAGTAAATTTGCCAGGCTTATCTCAGACAGTAAATTTAGTCCAAGCTTCACAAACATACACAGAGGCACAGAAAAGACAACTTCTAAAGGGAGAGACCAATGAGAGTCCAAAGACAAATCAAATCAAAGTCTAAGGATGGTCTGTATATAAGACAAATGTCACAGAGGACTTCACAGAATAGCAGAGTTTGTATTTTAAATACCAGCAGAAGCTCTAACCAGGTTTAGCTTTTGCTTTCAGTAAGTTACTCCTGAGTAACCTTAGTTGCTCTTGCTGTCTTTTTGCATTGCCAAACACTTCTGTGCTTCACTATCTTTTGAAGCTCAAATAGTGATATTTACAAAAGGTAACAGACTAGAAAAACTTCTCCTAGTCTGAATCAGATTCTGCTGATACAGCACAGGATTAGTGTGTGTGTGACTCAACATCGTTGCTTTGGCCTGTGTCAGCTGTTTGATGTAGACTACATCAGGAAATCTACTTCATTGCCAGAGGGGGAAAAAATGAACTTTTATTTGCAAAACAAGTCCCCTTATTTCCTGTTGAGTCAGGGATATCTCTTCCTTTTAAATATTTTTAATTAGTAAAAATGAAGAGCAAAATACAGAAATAATAATAATAGTGAAGGTGATATAAACATTGACAAAGAACGGTCAATGACAAAGAAAGGAATGTG
Organism: Vipera berus; assembly: GCF_964194415.1. Taxonomy (NCBI): domain Eukaryota; kingdom Metazoa; phylum Chordata; class Lepidosauria; order Squamata; family Viperidae; genus Vipera; species Vipera berus. Next base: position 61,782,299 of record NC_138203.1, read on the forward strand.
TCTGTCCTTTTTTCTATATTCCCTTCAAGGCCATGGCTCCATGGCTTTCCACAGCTTGGGAGCACAGGGTCTGATTCTTCTTTTCGTGATATGGGCTCTTAAGAACCACTTACATGCTATGCAGGAAAAAAAATATTTCCTTTTGTCTGTCTTGAATCCACAGCTGACCCATTTACATATGTAACTCCAACTTCTAATATTATGAGAAAAGGGGAATTTTTGTCAAAGTTGTGGACAGAGACCTAGAACTAACAAAAGAATTAACAAATTATTTATACAATGCATGATTGACCTATGGAATTCATTAATGCAAGATATGGTAATGGGGATCAGACAATTTCATGGAAGTCAGATATATCAAGGGCAATTGAACTTGAAGCTTCATTGTTTCTTTTAGCCTGAAGCAGTACGCCTCCAGTTTTAGATTAACAGTGCCTGGAGAGGTATATCTCCATCTCTTGCTTGTGCTTACCCCAGAGGCATAACACTGTCCTTGTGAGAAACAAAATACTGAGCTAATATGGGCCTTGTTCCAGATCCAGATTGGCTGTTCTTAAGTTCTATCATCAGCCTTCCACAGATTATCTGCTCTTACACTAAGCAATGGCAAAAAGATGGCATATCTACCAGGCTAACAGATGGTCAGAATTCAGAAACTGAACAATTAGCCTGAGAGCTTCAGGAATTGTCAAATAAAATTACTAAAGGGGTAAGCAGACTCTGCTATACTCAAAATATTTATAGAACAATGTTCATAGTGCATTTATCTTATTAATAATGCTGAATATGCCTACTGTTCTGACTGCACCTGATAAATGAATCTGCCTGTAGCATGTCAGATCAAGCATTCTTTTGCAGCTAGTTTTTGCACCAGATTACATTTAGCACATTTCTTAGTCAGGAGGAAAATTGAGAGGATGGGAATATATAGTGGAATAATTTGGCTGGGATAGAGTAATTAATGAACAACAGTGACTGTGGTTTTAATCTCTTTAAGAGAAAGGATTAAAATCTTACAATCATAATGTACTATGATTGCATTATTTAACTCTTTGCTATAAGGTTCCAACTAGGTGGCTGGGAAGCAAAAATAGGGGAATATCAAATATTTTATGGTGCATATTATATTCTCTTGCTATCCTTGGAAAGAAATCAGGGGCAGAAGGAGTTTAAAAAGTCAAGCTGGCAGCCACAATTGAAACCCCATACATATCACATGATTCATGTAAAAAGGGCGTTGGCCTTAAATGCACTAAGGCTACCATTTGAGGATTTTTAAAAAAACTTTCTACAGATACCTCTAAAGGACATTAATGCATACTGTATACCGTAGGAGCAGGCTCAGATTTTAGGGAATTTATTTGCATATGCCATATATCTTACTGGGAAAGGTATCACACAGGAACGTAAGACTGACTGGGGTTTTATTAAATTTTTCAATAAAGGTTTCTTAAACTGAAGTAAAAATATGTTATTTTTATCACTTTATGAACAATTTATTTATTTATATTCCATTTTTACTATTTTTATAAATAACTCAAGGTGGTGAACATGACTAGATGACCTCCAAGGTCCCTTTCAACTTTGTTGTTGTTGTTGTCGTTGTCATTGTTATGTTCCTTCTTCCTTCTATTTTCCCTACAACAATAACTCTGTGAGGTGAGATGGGCTGAGACAGAGTGATTGGGCCGAAGTCACCCAGCTGGCTATCATAGCTAAGACGGGACTTCATGGTCTCTTGCTTTCTAGCCTGCTGCCTTAATTAATAAGTATCTTAAAGTAATCTTTTAAAATTATAAAGAAAAATAAAACTAATGCTAAATATGTGCCAAAAATAGGATAGGAAAGAAAACTATCCTAAGTTTTTTAAGAAAGAAAAACTCACTGTGAGGGAAAGCAACGGTAGGAACAAAGAATGGATATTCTGGAGTGATACATAACATGGCTTTTCACTGTAATGAAAATATTCATAGATCTTTTATCTCCCTCCTCCCTCCAACTCTAATAATATAGTTTACAAATGCCACACTGTATTGTCATTAAAAATCTCATTGCTGCAATTCTAATTCTGTGGTATTTCATATGTACAATTCATCATAATGCAAAATGTGTCTGAGGCATAAACAGTATTGATAGCAGTTCAATAGTAATAACTTTGGTAATAATTACTAGGTAATTTGATTGCCAGCAAAAGTTCTTTGTTTTCGAGATCAGATCTGATCTTCAATCATTAAAGTCCTGATACACTGTTGCTGACTTTTTAAAGCACCTAATTAAAGGCACTTTTTGAATTATTCATGGTTATGGTATTTCATGAATAATTTATTTCCTGGTTTCATTGGTAAAACTTAATTTTGAACCTCAGTGAAACTTTAAAGTTCAATATACCTTCCAAGGTCTTTGGAAATAATTTCTTTATGACTTTTTATAAGTAGTAGTTATTTATTAATGTTGGGAGAAAAATTGAGACAGGCAGAGTTGACTGACTTTTCTTTGTTTTTTTCCTAGCTGGTACTATTATGCTAAGTAAGCAAGCAAAAACTAAATTATTTGCATGCTGGTTTGGTGCAGTGACTGAAGTACTAAGTTAGAAACCAGGAGAGTGTAACTTTAGTCCTTGCTTAACCATGAAGCCAATTGGACTACTATGGGCCAGTCATTCTCTCTTACCCTTAAGAACAAAACAATGGCAAACCATTTCTAAAAATATTGCCAAAGAAGCTTCAGGAACTTGTCCAGACATTCTTCAGTGTTAACACTAATTCAAAAGCACAAATCAAACCTGACCAGATCTGTGAAATAAACCATTTTAACAGAGCTACACCTTTCATTGTAATTGTTAGCATTATTTTTTTAAGCAGACTGAATCCAATGTAGTAAGAACCTGGCAAAACTTTCCTTGATTCAGAAACAGCCTAATACACCTAAAATAACAGAAAAGTTTTTAAATCATCTTTTTTTTCTGTAGAACACAAGCAAAATGTTATAGACAAGAAGAAGAAAAACACAATTTGTAGAAAAGAAAGCCTTTGTTAAAGACAAAGCTTTTTGGGTCTGCCTGATACTTGACAATCTATATGCAGAACACCTAATTAAGGTGGTAATTTGGCTTAGTCTTGCTATTTTTAAACCTAAAGTGGTATTGCCTATTCTCTTGTATTTTCAAAGTGTTATATTTGCTATTACTCTACCAACATTAATTCATATCAATGCTTTAAATCAGGGAATTTACTGAGGATTTTCATAGCTGAATATCTTAAAAACAATTGAGCAAGTATATCAAAATTCACACAAATATTTCAGCCTAATAGTTATTGTATATAGCTTGAAGACTGTATAAATAGTCAGGACCATTTGTTTGTTCTATAGGTTCCCACTTTGTGGCAAACTCCTGATTCTGTCCAGAATATAAAAAAAGATGTTGAGACTCTAGAAAAAGTGCTGAGATGATAAGGGCCCTGGAGGCTAAAACATAAAAGAAAGGTTGCAGGAATTGGATATGTTTAGTTTAATGGGGGGAAAAGGACTAGGGTGATATGATAGCAGTGTTCCACTATTTAAAGGGATGCCATGAAGAACAGGGGTTCAACCTATTCTCCAAAGTACCCAAAGGCAGGAGAAGAAGCAATGGATAGAAACTAATCAAGAAGACAAGCAAAGTAGAACTAAGGAGAAATTTCCTGAAATTTAGAACAATTAATCAGTGGAAGGACTTGCATCCAGAAGTTGTGGTTGCTCCAACACTGAAGATTTTTAAGAAAAGATTGTACAACCATTTGTCCAAAATGTTATAGGGTTTCCAGCTTGATCAGGGGGTTGGACTAGACCTCCAAGGTTCCTTCCAGCTCTGTTATTCTGTTATTCTATTTCTTTGACTCAGGTTGATCTGAATTCCCTGCTTGCCCCAGCATAAGGAAAATCCACCTTTCATTTCAAGAGGTCCAATATGGATGACATTGACTTAAGGACATGTCATTCTGGAAGTGGTTGATGGACTAAATTAAGATCCCATCTCCTCCCATGTACATTTTCTCCCTTCCTTCCCATCATTTGTAATTCAATTTTAGTGTTAATATTTATTGTTGTAATCTTGTAATATTTTATCTTGTTCTTTTTATTGTTATTTTATTTATTGTAAACTGCCTAAAGATAGGCAGTCTATTAGATAGATAGATAGATAGATAGATAGATAGATAGATAGATAGATAGATAGATAGATAGATAGATAGGTAGGTAGGTAGGTAGGTAGGTAGGTAGGTAGGTAGGTAGGTAGGTAGATAGATAGATAGATAGATAGATAGATAGATAGATAGATAGATAGATAGATAGATAGATAGATAGATAGATAGATAGATAGATAGATAGATAGATAGATAGATGATAGAATTGTCCTTAAGCTGGTCTTGCTGATGGGAAGATAGCCTCCACTTGAGGGTTTTTTTTTGTTCAATATCAAATGTGTTTTTCCTTTTTCATGTTCCAGGAATGACACCTCTAGAAAAGTTACTACAGATAATTTTCAATTTTGCTTTCACCCAGCATACTCTCAGTTAAGCCCCTATGTCCACATCAGAATAAACACACACACACATCATCCAGCTCTTGTAGAAAAATTGTAACTAGCAGAATATTAATAGGCCAAACAAGTCAAAACTGAAAATTACAGAAAAAGGGACATGAACAACAGACTGGACATTAAAAGGTCATAAAAATTACTGTAAGAGCAACAGTCTACATAATAATTCAAAGGGGTGTCATGGAATCATCCCTAATTTCACTGAATTATAATTGAATCAAAGCTTCAAATCAAGAACTAAAACTTGGGTCAGAAATTTTGGAAACATTCTGTCTTACTGAGTTTTGATAATTAGCCTTTACTTGCAATGTATGTGTTTGAGAATCATTCATTCTCATAAAACACAGAATTAGGAGGGGTTCAGTAATTAATTCTTCAAATTTCCTTTCACAAACTAAAACAAATTACCTCATTTATTCTTCTGTGTTTTGACAGATTTCTTAATGTGGACTGCACCATCATTTTCAAAGAAACTGCCATGACAAACAATAAAAGAATTAGGAAATCATTTTTCATTTAACTTTTGTTTGCTCATTTATTTATTCATTCATTTATTTAATTTATACACATTTCACACTTGTGACTCTGAGTTACTCAGGTTGTTAGACTGTTGGCTTTAATGGATAATTTACAGTGGAAGACCTAACCTATTTTGATGGAAGAGACAGCTAAGAAAACTGTGTGCACACTTTACAATAAATCTAGATGCAGCCATTTTTTTGTTGGTTCTAGGTTGCCTCAAGAAGGGGGAGGGGGAAGCTTGTATTTCTGGTAGTCCAAACAGGAGCAACTCTTGTGGGAACCAAAATCATTCCCATGCCGGAGGAGAGGAGGGGGATTGTTAAGTCAGAAAGCCCACAAAGGTAGCAGGAACAAAGGGGTGGGAATTGTTATATTGTATTACTTTGAATCTTGGAGGGATGGTTTAGATCTGGTTTCACTTTTGACCATGCCGGTATTATGTATACAATAAACATGTTCTTTGAGGAATTTTCCTGCCTTGGAGTTCTGATTTATTTGGTCATATTGATCGGAACCTTGACACTGTAATTCTTTGTATCAAATGAATTTTCTGTCCCTGGACTCTTAGAAATCTTAGAAGGGCTGTTTATATAAGCCCACTAGTCCATACAGTCAGCTCTCTGTGTTGCCTCATTTTAAACATGACAGATATGTTAAATATTCAAAACTCAATCTTTTTAAAAAAATTCTAGTGCAGCCTTACAGGATGACACCCATCTTCTCTTACCAAGTTTAAATTGTTCGAATTGTAACTTCTGCATGTGAATTGTTAAATGGCAGTTACTGTGCAAACACCCCCCCAAAAAAAAGAAATAAATAAATAGCTTTCAACAAACCAGAAGATGCAGAAAATTAACTCTAGGTATTATGTGCTAGTTGATTAATAAGAAACCTCAGTTAAAAATGGATAGGTATAGCCCAAAGTGCATATCCATTCTGGTTCAGCTATGATTCATTAATCAAAAGGAGCAGATTTGGGTTGTTTTTCTTCTTATTATTTTTTTGGGGGGTGGAAAAATCTTGGGTTATAATGTGACTGTAGAGGTATAGTCACTGCAATTTTTTTTTTAAAAAAAATAGGTTTGTACTGCTAACAAGTCTGTCAAGCTTATGGAATAGTGTTCAAAACAATGTGAGAGAGCAGCCAAATTCATATAAGGCAAAACATTTTTCACCTAATGCAGTTTTGGCATAGGTTAATCTTAAAGTTGTATATCACAGGGTTGACAGACAAATAGAAGAATAGCAAGTTGATGTATTGGAATCTTATCCACGCAGATCAAAAAATACTCATCATTATTTCACAAAAGTTAGAGTAAGTGGAATTGCAGTCCAATCCAAAGGATGTACCTGGAGAGAAAAATGATAAAACAGAAACAGTCACACAAATATATCCAGTTCCCTTTTCAATCAAGTAAAAAAAGTAATCATATCTAGCTGTCAAAACTCTATCTTAAATTACATGTTTTAAATGTGAATGAAGTCAATACAGCCAATGCAGTAAGAAATATTCCCACCAAGGAGATACACCCAATATTGTAGTGATCCCAAATTATGAAGAAGGATCTTATCAGTTTCCAGCAATCTTTGCTGAATGAAATCATTAGATTTCCAGGAGAGCTTCAAATACACCAGTGGAAAATCTGTTATTTCTTTAAGTAAAGGTAATTCAGGTGCACCATTGGCAGTACAGGTGTCTATAGTAATGTATAGTAAGTTAACTCTATGTTGTCATCAGTGATACAGGTAATCTTCCACTTATGACCACAATTGAGCCCAACATTCCTGTTGCTAAGCAAGACAGATGTTAAATGAGTTTTGCCCCCATTTTACAACTGTTTTTGCCATAGTTAAGTGAATTACTACAGTTAAGTTAGTAACCCAGTTGTAAAGTGAACCTGGCTTCCCCTTTGACTTTGCTTGTCAGAAGGTCACAGAAAGTGATCACATGACCCCAGAACACTGCAACCGTCATAAATATGAACCACTTGCCAAGCATCTGAATTTTGATCACGTGGGGATGCTGCAACAGTCGTAACTATGAAAAATGGTCATAAGTCATTTTTTTTCAGTGCCCTTATAACTTTGAATGGGCACTAATTGAAAGGTTGTAAATTGAGGATTACCTGTATACAAATTTTGTTGTAAATAAATGTATTCCTCAAATAAATAACTTCTGCAGTTTATTGTTTAGTCCTTTCTACCCTCTAATAGAATAAACATTTCTATTCATTCATTTTAACACTGTTTACTTGAAGGACATTTTTTTCTGTTCCTATAGTGAAGTTGGACAATATCTTAAAAAGCAAAATAACATCAATCAAAACATTAAACAATATAGGGTCAATTGCAGTACAACCCAACCAAAGGAAAATAATGATCGTCATACACATAGGGACAGCAACAGCAATAGCACTTAGACTTATATACTGCTTCACAGTGCTTTACAGCCTTCTCTAAGCGGTTTACAGTCAGCACATTGCCCCCCCCCAACAATCTGGGTCCCATTTTACCAACCTTGGAAGGATGGAAGGCTGAGTCAACCTTGAGCTGGTGAGAACTGAACTGCTGAACTGCTGGCAGCTGGCAGTCAGCAGAAGTAGCTTACAGTACTGCATTCTGACCACTGCACCACCATAGCTCTTGCAAACACTTTTCATTAGTTAATGAAAAGGTAAAGGAGTCCCAGTGGATTTTACTGCTTACTATAGGGGGCAGTGCTCATCTCCATTTTAAGGCCATTGAGCCAGTTCTGTCCGAAGACATTTCTGCAGTCAAGAGGCCAGCATGACATCACAGAATGCTGTTACCTTCCCACTGAAGTGGTATCTATTTATCTACTCATATTTGCATGCTTTCAAACTGGTAGGTGGGCAGGAACTGAGGTGAGGATGAGAGTTCACCCCGTTGCATGGTGCTCAGATCTCAAAGCTGCTCTGCCCTCTGGGCCGTGAGTCCGGAAAGGTTGGAGAATTCTGATCTAATGGATATTTCCCAAACAACCATCTGCAGAGGCAATTTTGATCATATCCATTGGCTGCTCCAACCTGATAACCTGATTCTTTAAAAGAAATAATGTTTTCCAAAAGTAACTTGAGCTCTCTGGGAGCTGAATCTTGGTCACCTAAATTATAGCATTTCTGTTTGTCTGGGTGAATCCAATTGATTTGCCAACTTCCAGTTCATTATAAAGTCGAGGCTAGAGTTAATTCTAATTATCTTCCCTCTGATTCTTATGGAGGGAACAGAGTTGAATATCCAGCATATGGAGCGACACCACACTGCCAAATCCCAACTGGTCTTTTGTTTTAAAGACTTTAAGGAACAGGGTGGACAACTGAGAAACTCCATCAATCACTGGCAAAATAATAATAATAGTACTGCTAAAATTTCTTTCTAAGCTGGACTGGATCCATAAAAAATAGTGTCTCCTAACACAGAACTGAACGGTAAATGGAGGATACCATTCCCAAAGCTTCTGAAAATTACTGAAAGGTCTAACAAGCAGGACAATTAAAAAGGTTTCAATCCAAAAAAATTAATCAGGTGGATAAATCAATCTAAAATAAAATGGGTCAATGGAATGAGTCGTTCTCTCCCTCTCCTTTCTCCTACAAAGTTATGATACATTCTGAAAAGTTGAATCTAGAATGAAAGAGGGTTACGTGGCCATATCTAGTGCTTAATGCAAATTATCACTCCTCTGAGTTTTGTCCCAAGCACATATAATACAACAGGACAAAAGACAATGGAGAAAGTAGAATTATTCAGAAAGAGGGAGGAGGATGAGCTACTCTTAAGGTGTCAACTCTTTAAAAAAAACACACACACATTGAAATCAAATGATCCATGCAAATTAATAAATGATTGTAAAGCAATGGAGCTTACACTGTAAGCAATGGAGCTTATATGCATGAAAATTATATATATTCCCTTACATTATGTCTTACAAATGGCTGCTTGCTATTTCTGTCCCTCTTAAGGACCAGTCGACTATGGGTTATTTTCGGCATCTTTTGCTGGGATGTAGAATATCCTAAGGAAAGTACCAAGTGTCCCCCATACCGTGCTCAAATTGGATAGAATTTGGTGCTCAGTCCATCATATATAAGCTATCTAGCCCTGAAAATAAGAGAAGTCAGCATTTTCCTTCACCTCTGTTGATTCTAAGGTTTTATGCAAAAAAGAAATAAAAATGCTTGGAGGCTTTTGTTTCTTCTCAAGGATGAAAATCCCTTGGTCATTTTTAATGTGTAGCCTGATTGCTATTAAATTTGTATGATTTTTTTTTTTTGCTTACATTGCATTTTCCTCCAATCTATGTAAGTTCAGGCATTCTGTACATGTTGCCAAGTAAGCATAAATTGGAATGTAGCCTTATTAATAGATAATTTAATGAGAGCAGCAGCACAGAATGTGTTCTTGGAATAAGCTGAGATCTAAGCCAATCTAGAACTGAGGCTTATAGCTGCTTCCTGCCACGATAGCCAAATTTTGTTTATGTACATTCTGTGTTTTGGAGCCATATATAAAGCTGCTGTTTACTTTCTAAAAATGATAGCTTTTATAATCATAATATCATATAAACCCAAATAGTTTGTTCATGTTTGTTTATAATCTGTGAAAAAAAGGAGTTTTCTGGCTAGAGCAGAAAATTAAGTGCCAGCTCTGCATTTAATTGATCACTAAGCATTTGGTCTTAAAGCCAGGGGGCATTGTGTGCATATTGGGGAGGATGAATAAAATATGACCGCTGTAATTTCTTTGTAATGGCGATCATTTTGTTGTCAATAAAACACTCACAATTTCTGGGTCATTGGGTAGGAAAACCATGGCTGACTAATGTACTGTATAAAGTTAGTGTTGTAAGTTAGGTCATAAAACAGCTTGGAACAGTTTCTTCTAAAATTGGATCACGATTAAATATTTAATTATTACTACAAATATACTAAATTCTGCAAATAGCATTAATCAGGTTCTAGATCTATAACTTAGACAATGGCTAAAAGATCTAGCAAGTACAATTATTTTTTGGATTTTAAAAGACGCCATAGTAAAAATGACCCCTGTATAGCTTTCATGAAGGATTTTATCTGAAAGAAGATAAGGCATTCAGAGTTGGAGCCCATACATTTTTCAATAATATAGCTCAGATTTTTTTTATCTTGTTGCCTAAGGACAGTGCAATACGTAACAGTTAATGTTCTCTCTTGCAACAAAGCAAAAATATTGTTCAATAGGAACTTTGTGGAATCTGCCTTTAAGATACACGGAAGGCTTGTTTTGAAAATGTAACCTAGTTAATGTTCTCCTTAAAGAACACAAGTATGATTAAATGGATTCTAAGAATTACATTTACTTTTAGTTGAATGCCGCAAGGAAAATATTGAGCATTGAAACAAACCAAGCACTGATTGTGGCTGAGAGATGATGTAAGAGGGTTGGGAGGCAAATACTTTCCACAAACTGCCTGATTATGCTTTTCTAAGTGATTATACAGTTCTGTTCTGTAGTGCTGGGCTACAGCCATCATAACTGGATTGCAAAATTACAGATGACCGCAGAATAGCGCCAAGAGATTCAGAAAATACCAGGACGTTGCTGCCATCTAGTGGTAATCTAGAGTTTTGTAGCCCATTATATGACAGCTCTGTCTTCGGCCATTAGATATTTCACAAGGAATAGAAAATAAGTGTCCTTCCATATGCTGCTGCTTTCAGGTTTCACCCAAACAGGCGTAACTAGAAAAACATAGGCAAAGATATCCAAGAACATACATCTACAAGATTTATTAAAGAAATTTAGGAAGCCATAAGGAAAAGAATTTTAACATCTGCTGGAGAAATAATAGCATTTTTAATTTATTTTCTTTCCTATTCTATATAAAAGTCTGTTTACTCCTCCCTCCCCCCACCTCCCTCCAATCTAATCTGGGCCGTTTCTAACCATGCTGTGATTTTGTAATTCTCAGATCTGCTCTTATCTTGTTTTCACTGCTACCTTAATAACAACTACTTCTCAATGAATTATAATCCAGCTCATCCCTGATAATTGCCCATGCTTAGCTTCGACTGATGGGTGATGGTAGCCAAATAATATTGCAAAAATCTGCCTTAAAGGAATACTATGGGACAAAGCAGCAGAAAAGTAGCTTTGCCCCAAGTTCTGAGACGAAAGTGCTTTTCCAAGAAGCAAATGAACTTTCTTGATTTTTTTTCCTTTAAAACATTTCACTTATCATCCAAGAAGCTTCTTCAGTTCTGAACTGAAGACGTTTAGAACTGAAGAAGCTTCTTGAATGAGAACTGAAATCTTTTCAAAGAAAAATAATATATAAGAAAGTCCAGTTGCCTTTCGGAAAAGCCTCTTTGGATCAATCATGACCTGGATGAACGAGAATTTCCATAGACACTACCAGGCTTTAAATTATTTAAAGCAACTTCTCAACCTTGGTGGCTTTAAGATGTGTGGACTTCATCCCCCATTATTCCCTACATCCACACCAGAGCAAACACAAACAGATCTAGGAAAAATTATAGCGAACATTTAAATAATAATAATTAACAGGAAACACAGGACAAAACTGAGATGGAATGTAGTGAGAAGGTGGATTCTAAGATGGAAAGGGGGCATATCGGAGGAGTCAGTGGCAATTTAATCCAGCTATTATGTGTCAGAGAAAGAGGATGAAGATAGCCCCTCCCTAATAATTCAAGACTACATTGTAGCTGCAGATACTAACTAGACTGCTCATTCTGGCAAGATTTTGTCTATAGATTGAAACAAAGAACTCAGCTTGGAAGAATCACCATCTGTCTTTCTTGGTTTGGGGCCTGACAAAAAAGGGTAAGCAGAGAAAAAGAGACATGAATAATAGTTTGGACCTAAAAAGGGCAAAGAACTTTAATAATAATAATAATAATAATAATAATAATAATAATAATAATAATAATAATAATAATAATAATAATAATAATAATAATAATAATCCTTTATTGTCAAAGTACAGCATGTGTACATTGAGATTAGCTGAGCCTCCCCCCATGCTCTCTCCCCCCAACACACAGTGACAACAAACCCTCCATCCTACCACACCATGTGAACCAACTGTAATAACAACAGTCTACATCAGGGGTATCAAACTGCCAGCCCATGGGCCGGATGCATCATGCGAAAGACACAACTACTCCAGCTTCGGCAAGGAAAAAAAAGTCATGATACTTCGCGACATCAAATGACACAGTGAGTTTGACACCCCTGGTCTACATAATGATTCAAAGGAGTGGTTTCAGTCAATTGTTCCTGATTTCACTGAATTATAATTGAGTCAAAATTTCAAATCAAGACCTGAAACAGAAATTGGTAGCTTTAAGGTGTGTGTACTTCAAGTCCCAGAATTTATGCTGGCTGGGGAATTCTGGGACTTGAAATACCCCATATTAAATTTGCCTAGATTGAGAAACACTGAGCTAAAGGCATCTGTTTGGTGATAGAATATTTATTTCCTAGGGGAAATTTGTAATGCAAATGGAACATAAAGGAAAAAAAGATACTATTGAGAATGTAGTTTTACATTCAAGGTAAATGTTAAGAAACATATGAAATAAGTAACATTACGCCACAAGCAATCAGTTTGACTGAGGGAGAAGATAAATACAAAGAGACTTTTGAACTCACTTATTTTTAAGAACTACAGTGAGCATTTGAAGATTTGTACTCGGAAGCAATCTAATCATACTCTGCTGCTCACACCAACAGGAAAATACCACAGAGATATCTAACACCACCATCTGCATATATGGATTGTGTCAGCAGCAACCATTATAATTAGGGACTTGAGAAACACACACAGCTTCATTCTGTAAGGAGGTAGTTTGCTGTAGCAATTAAGATCTTAGTTTAGAAATTGGGAGACTGTGAATTCTAGTCCTGCATTAATCATGAAGCCAGCTGGGTGACCTTGAGCCAGTCACCCCAACTCAACCCTAGGAAGAAGGCAATAGCAAGCAACCTCTGAAAAATCTTGCCAAGAAAATTGCAAGGACATGTCCAGGCAGTTGCCAGGAGTCAAACTGACTCAAAGAGATATATTTTGTGACAATATTTTTGTAGGTATTTGTCACTATTTAGTAATAATGTTATCCAGATCCTTTGGTTTTAATTTTTTAAACAATAGAATAGCTCCCTTGGGAAAACTGCTTTTTAAAGGAAACTTTCTCCAAAATGTCTCAAATATCCTCCAACCACAAATGCTGGAAATAAGTTCTATCATTGTCTGCCATTTTTAGGCAAGAAAAATGCAGTAAGAATTGTGCAAGAACTAGCTCAATAGAAGATATCACTAAAACCCCTACCTTACTCTATGCCTATGACACAGTGTATCTAATACTGGTAGCAATAAGAACTTTATGGATTTTGAATCATAAGGGGAAACTTAGAAGGACAGTTTTAATTCAGGCATTACAAATATTTAGGAATGACTTTCCATGCAACAAAATATTGGAGGGACACAAAAAGTTTGTGTTATGGACACAAAGAAATACATGACCTATCCCCAATTTTTCCAGAATAAAGGTAATATATCCAAGTGACTTCACAGTTTACCTTTAACAGTTTTTGAGGTTAAAGATAGATCAACTCCTGTACAATTCTCTGGGTTTTTTTCTTACAAAGGTTTCATTAAGTTGGAAATAATCCAATTAAAATTCCTGCAAGCTATGTTTCCCTTTGTATCAAATGCATTACTGAAAGTGAAAGCAGAACTGATCAAGGTTGAAGCAAGATTTTGACTTTTATTGATCATGTAGAGGATTAAACTAAATTTCTTTGCAGTAGGATTACCATCTCTTACTTTCTTAGACAATTATCTTTCCAACACACTTAATATAGATTTTTACCCAATGCTTATTATCTCCGCTTTGGAAAAAGCCAAACTTTTAGGCAGAGGATATTCAATTGTGACTATAAATTGGATTCCCTAAACCACAGGTCTGCAACCTGTGGCTCCTGAGGCTCCCAGTCCTCTGCCATGTGCAGTCCAAAAAAAAAGTGGGACTAAAAAAGTTCAACCAATCAATTCAAATATGCAGGGTAGGTGCATATCTCACCTTGGCTCCACTCTTCAGTCAAACCCTGTTCTGCACATGGGCGCATGTACGCACATGCGCACACATTTTTTGCGGCTCCCAGTTTTTCCTTTTGTGAGGGAACCGGTTCCGAGTGGCTCTTTCACTGTTTCAGGTTGCTGACCCCTGCCCTAAACTAAAAAAAAAATATCATTTTACCTGGTGGATTTTTGAAACCTTTCCATTGGGTCAGATATACTGTATAACTATTATAACAATTCTCAGGTAGGGAGAAGTATCATCTTGCCTTAATGTTCACAATCATTGTCAAGAAATCCTAATATTCTTTCATCCTTTGTTGCATGAGAAGTTGAAACTTTAATAAATGTTTTATTGCACTGTTTGACTGAGCCAGTCGCTCTCTCTCAGCCCTAGGAAGTAGGCAATGCAAACTGCATCCAAAAATCTTGTCAACAAATTGAATGCATTATTTCAGGCAATTACTAAAAATCAGCAGTTCCTCAAATAGATAACATCACGCCCCCCCAAGTAACAATGCATTTTATTTATCTGTTTTGGAAGATGGGAGGGATATATATTCAGCTCACATTTTTAATGTGATCATATTTTGTGTTAAGGTTTTTATGGGCCATCAAATTAATTCTTTGGCCTAGTGATGAACTAATTGGGCCTAGAGCTTTATGTGGGAAAGATGAATATGATGTAATTTCTGTCTTGTTATGTCTGTATTCTGATATGAGTCATGGCTCAGCTTTGAAATTTACTGAAAAGTAGCACTCAGAACCTGAATCTTACTGAGCATGCAAAAATACTATTACATTAAGGAAAGGGGACTGGGTTATTGAGGGGATACATTGTCCTCTGCATTTGAAAATCCAGCAGTATATCTTATGATCATTATTTTTATTCAGCAATATAACAGAGCCATTCATTTATCTTTAGGACTTCCATAGATGGACTGAAAAAAATCTGGAGAAATTACAGCAAAATAATCGAGTTTATGAGTTAGTTGTCATCCAGATTTTTTGTAGCCACAAAGTAGAAACTCTGTCATCATTTTTCCCCCCAGTTTATTATATCACATTATTGGAGTTGACATTTTTCAGCAGCTGCAGTATTCACAATAAGAAAACAAGAAAATATTTGTTTTGTTTTGTTTTGTTTTTTATGAAGTACATAAGAATGGAAGAGGGGGAAAGACAAGACTGTTATTTTGTTATTTGGTGGTGTTTTGAGTCATGTTGAAACCAGACCAAAAACTGAGCAGGATGAAAGAGAGAAGCAAGAAAGCAGCTAATGTATTGCTTAATATTCAATAAATTAAATAGATGAACAAATAAATATATTTTGTTTCTGGCCAAATGTTTGCCAAATGTTTTCAAGCAATCTAAAAACAACTGCATGAAAACATTAGCAAGGAAGATAGACCATAAATAGGTTGACTCAGTTTTAGAACTGTTCAAGACTTTCTCTTTTTCTCTTACACTCAGTATATTTGCCCATTTAGTATGATTATTGTAGTAAAAAAACTGCACTTTAAAGGTTTAGCAGATTAATTTAAAAAATATGAAATTCAGGAGTTCTATAATTTATTTATAAATCTCAAATGGATATCATCCAGGATATTTTTCATTTGATAATTTCTTTTTCTACCCTTGGTTGATTGATTGATTTCAATTCAATTTAATTCAATTCAAAGTGACTCTGGGCAGTGAACAAAATTAAAAACAAAACAATTACAATACTACAAAAATTAAAATGTATAGCAGCCGAGAAACATCTTATACCAAATATCACTAATGTTAAATATTTTAAACAGATATGAAACTTTGTAGACTTGCTACCTAAACCCATCAATTCTGTTTGCTGTGGTTGTAAAAGTACATTAAATACAATGTTTTCATAACAAATGAGAAAGTTTTTTTCTGAAAGATGTCCATATAAGATCTTAAAAGACTTTTGAAAGAACCTGAGAATTGTGTGTTATTATTAACCTACTGTAAGTAACTAACGTTATTGTACCAAAAAGGAAATCTGTTGCAGCAGAGATGGAGGAATTACTTTTTCACTTCTTACAGGTATTAAAGATTTAAATGGTTTCATCTTAAAAAAATATTCCTTTGCCTAATCCATTACAGAAAGAATGATGAGAAATATAACTCTTAATAAAAGGATTCTCTGCAGCTACAGACAGTAATTGTTCATATTCTTCCTTCTGATTTAGTATCTCATCTGAATTGTCCTGTTGTCCAGAATAGACAAGCAATTGTTTCTAGAGAGTAATAATGGACAACTTCGTCCTCTGTTAATCCCTCCCTCACTTTCAAAGTAACTGGAAGGGCCGTTTTCCCTTCCACTTCCAAAGTACCCTTTTCCCTGTAATGTTGTCTCAAGTGTTTCTGTCTGTTTCAGATGGTGCACTTCAGTTTGTGGCAAGCTAACCCCAGCAGTTAATTAAGTTCTTTGCAGAGAAAGGAGAACACTTCAACTGAGTGTTTCTCTTGCTTTCTAAATCCCCTTAAAGCTGCTTTTTACTAGAATATAACATGCTATTATATTCTGTAATAGGACCATGGTGATAACTCTTGCATTGTGAATAGAAGGTGGCTGGTTCCAAACCCACCATTATTTATTTCATTATTTTTCTCCCTAATCCCAGAGTTTATAACTTTTTCTTGTGGTTTCTTCCTTCTTCCTGGGGTAGAAATGTTTCGTCCTAAGCTCCTAAATAGTGACTGGAGAAATAGGGAATGACTGGAAAAGAAAAAAGTAAGCAGGTCGGGATGGGGGCAGGAATCTGATTAAAAATATGTTTCTGCTGGATTTTAAAGTGACAATTTCTATTTATAAAGAACCACTGAACTATTGCAGGTAAAAGTAAGTTTAGAAGATATTAAAAAGGAATCAAAGAATTTTTTTTGAAAGCTTCTTGTATGTCTATGTTGATGCTTTGAATTTGGGAATGGAATTGCCATCACTAAGTGACACAGGCCTATAGAGTGACATCATATGACTACATTACTTAGCAACAGCAATTCTAGCATTCCTAGATGCCATTGTTAAGGAAATCACCAACAGTTGTTAAGCAGGGATGTCACATAGTCACCCTTGCCATCTCCTGCCAGCTTCTCCATTGACTCTGCTTGTCAGAAGCCAACAATGAATGGTGAAAAATCTGACTGAAGGATATTGTGACATTGTAATTGCAAACCAGGCACATAGCACCAAGTTCACAATCACATGACTGTGGGGATGCTGCAACAGCTGGAACTTTGAGGAATGGTCATAAGAACTGCCGCTCTTAAGAACTACTTGTTCAAAACAAACAAGTGGTCATTAAATGAGGACCACCTGTATGTAAATTCAATTTAACTTGAGTCTCTATGCACCAAATGTATGTATATATACCAAAAAGGTAGAAGGACACAGAAGGAGTGTTTAATGAGAGAACACTGTAGCCTGCATTCTGTTGCCAAAGTATCTCAGTCTGGAAATAACTTTTTTTAAGCTGTTTAGAATTACATCAGCATGAGCACAGGACAGGAACATTTCCACAGGTAAATTGCAGATTCGCCCTTAGTCTTTGGTAATCCTAATTTAAAATGTGTGTGTGTGTGTGTGTGTGTGTAAACCAATCACATATTGTTTCCTGTACACTGAGCTAAGATAGCCAGCAATAACAACAAAAACAAAATAAGATTAATAGCATGGTTCTTTACCTTAAGGCCTACTTCATGGGTATGTCAAAAACCTTTAAACGGGGAACATATTTGAGACATATTTGTGCGGTTAAATAACTAAAGGATGTTTGATTTGTTTGCATGGTTGATTGGTTTTATCACACATATTACCAAACATTTTGTTCCTAAAGCAACTTTTAATAGCAAATTAAGGTTGGGAGCACTTATCTTGAAGGTAAACCACATGGAATTTGATGAGACTTATTTTAAGTACAAATGTCTGTGATTGTTCTATTGATCTTAATGCCTGAAAACACAGCAAGAAGCAGATTGATGAGCTCCTCAGAGGCAAAATGTAATTGTTTATGGGGGGGGGAGACTTCCTAACATTAAGAGCATTTTGATAATAGAGCCAAATATCAAGGGAAGTGGAAAATATCCCCTCATTGGATATCTTCAAGCAGATTTTGAAGAATTACAGAAGAGGAATCCAGCTTGGATTATACACTAAATGGAGGATGGATCTGATGGCCTAACTAGCTCCTCCCAATTTAGACAACTTTACTTTGAGAATTGCTTTATGAGGCAACTTTTGCATTAGGCACATTAATGACATCCACTTTGTGAATACTTAGTAGCATTGTATACCAGTCTGGCATGAATGACAAATCCAGAACTGGATAGAATGGAAACAATTTTTATTGTATACTTCCCAGAGTTTCTCTACGAGGAGCATGATTGCTTTTTAAATATGATAAATAAATAAATAAAATTAATTCCAGATAATTTTATACCTAAGCAGAGTGGAGGGAATTATTTAGTCCTATCCACAACCAAAAGTGCTCCCTGTAATTCCACATTCATTATATATAGTTGTGGGACCTGTGCCAAAAAAAAAAGAGGTGAGAGAGGAACTTATGTTTTTCATGAGATATCTTGGTGGAACAGGGAAATGTTATATTCAATGTTTGGCAAGACTACCCTCAAAATAGATTGATGCTGTGAACAGATTATCATCTTTTTTAGATGTCAGCACATCTGAGGGGGACGATAGAGCAAAGAGATAACTTGATAGAGAATTTCCTCATTTGATCCTCTGTTACCCATATCTTATCCACAGAAGTATTAAGATGTTTTATAGCTGTTTTATCTATTTGACTGGCTTAAGAACTGCATTTGTTTGAAGTAAAAGGTAAGTTACACAATCTCTTACACAACTTCACTCTCTTCCAAATCCAGTCAGTCAACTACATCATATTTGGGAGGGTGCCTCTGTTTGGACAAAAACCCATCCATCCATTTACCTCAGTGTTGCCGGAGATACTCCTCAGTCTAAGATTCATATTGTCCATGAATGTGTGTACATAATGTCTTAAAATCATTTTCATCCAGAGTACACACTTTCTAATGTCAGAATTTAAGAAAATATAGTAGAAAATCCTCAGTGCTATTTTTATGAAAATGGATTCCTTTTATTTTAATAGCATTCTAATTTTCCTATAAATTCCATCCTGCTATAGTGCAAAAAAAATCACTGGCTATAAATAAATGATTAAAATCCCTGTGCCAATTTATATATAAGAATTCTGGCATATGTCCTTGTTTTCCACATTACAGCCTACTGATATTTTCTAAATTTTATACTATCTTGAACAAAAAGAAAGTATAGTGATTGACATTATATTACTCTCCTGTGACATAATGGGAGTACATAAAAGGGGTGTATGTTTTTTGGTGGTGCATGTATTTTATTTTATTTGCTGTAAAATTAGGCAGACTTTGTTTCAAAGCTACTTTTTCCCCCAAAAGGCAACTGGAGTATGTTTTTTTTCTTAAGTAAAGAAGAAGACATTTTGCTTTTCTGAGAGGATGGTGGTGGTGGTGGAAGGATCATATTTCTTTGTAGTCATCTGGTTGTTTGCACTCTCTCAGAGACATATTGAGGCCACCTGGGAGGGTCAACTGAATCAGAGTGCAAATGGGTATGGTATCTTCTTGGAACTGCTGAAAGGACTGAATTGTAGACAGGGGATAGATCATGTCTTATCTCTCCCCTTGCTCAATTTTAACATAGATCACCTCTTTTACCCCCCTTTCAAACTAATGGTTCTCTCTACCCAGAACGTGGGCGTTCTTTAGAGATAAACCTCCAAGTGGCCTAATAACTCTCAGAGAGAGTGCTAATAACCAAATGAAGCTTCTTGGAAGTGAAACATATTCAAGAAAAAAACATTTCTTCCTCAAGAAAAAAAACAGAGTCTGGTTGCCTTTTGAAAAGAGCAGATTTGAGACAACCATGACCTGAGAATCTCCATAGACATTTAGGCAGAGTTTGAATATCTCCTGATGCAGGGGTCCGTAACCCCTGGTCCATGGACTGGCACTGGTCCGTGGCATGCCAGAAACTGGGCCACACCAACAAGCAAAGCTCCATCCACAGGATGCAGGCAGAACCTAAAACCACGTGCTCTCCAGTCCACGGAAAAACCTCTCACCAGAGAACTGGTCCTTGGTGCCCAAAAGGTTGGGGACTTGTGTTCTGATAAATCCAGCACAGATTGTAATATTTTGTTTTGTTTTTATTTTTATTTTAAAGTGTTTTTTATTTGAAATTCTGGTCAGTGACCATAATAAAAATATTAAATGCCTTATACATTTTGAATTATTGATATTGCAGTTAGAATAGCCTTAATGATTTTTGGTATATTATCTAGCCTGTTAATATTGAGGTACAGATCTAGGTATGTTTAACTGACAAAATCTATGTATATTAAAGGAGGGAGAAACACAGGTCTTTCGACTAACTTCTTTCCATTGTAAAAATATCAATTTCACTGGAATCTTGGAGATAATGAGGTTTTAATGGTAATTCAGCTGATCTAAATTGTTTTTCTATGGCTTGTGCATAAGATTTATTCCAACTGAACAGCTACATAGTGCATATTCTTACATTTTATGAATTAAACATTCATGTAATGATATTTTTCCCTAATAAGGATTTTTAGTTCATGATGTTTGGTCAGGGCCATGTATGCTTGCAGAGCATATTATTCTTGATTAATGTTGCATTTAGAAAAGCAATATTTTAATATGAGTTTGTAAAATAGAGAGAAAAGTTTATTTTTTTCCCTCTTCTTCACAGGTCAATATTAGGAAAAGAATGCTTTTGGAATATTGTTTTTGTTAATAATCTTAGCAATGTAAGTAGTTGAAAAAAAAACCATAGCAAGAATAGATGGCTAAATGTTAGCTAAATTGGACAATAAAATATGTGACTTACATTTTTAAGGAATACTTAAAATATTAGCAGGTTAGGTAATTATGAGGTAGACAAATCAATTACAACATAAACATATATATTTTTTTTTCAAATATTTGGGTTATTATCTTTTGCTATATTACTTCAAATACAATGTTATAGTTATTATAATATAGAGTATTTAGGCTAATATAAAAAAAATTTTGAACAGTATGGAAACAATCCTGTATATATCTGTGGACCATAAATCTGTATGTACAGCAATGTGTGGTAACTCATAGGAAGTCAGAAAAAATGAAACCTTTTTGTTACCTGATGGGAACTCAACAGGATCCTATCTGTTGGGGGGAGGGGGGGAGAGAAGCTATTTGAATCTTGGCAGGTTGTAATATATGGTTAGTGACTCATGCTCAGATCACAAATTGCAATATTAATTGTATTCTATCTTCTCTACTAGAAAGAAAATATAGAGCATAATTTAACAATTAGGAAGTATTGTGGGGTCCTCCGAGCTTGATTGTTTCACTACAGATTGTTTCCCTACCTTTCTAAACTTTATGGTACAATTTTATATATGACAAAGCTGTGTGCTAAAAACCAGTTTGCCAATACAAAAATCCTTAGTGGTCTATGAGCTTGGCTGTTTTCTTGCAGACATTTCATTAACAAACTAGGTAACATCATCAGAACTAGAAGGGAGTGAGATTTGCTCTTTGCCCTGTCAGTGTTGATAGGAATGTTCTTAGTGGTTCCTTGATTAGGCTGTTGTTTACTGTTTAATTGTTTATTTGACTTGGTAGTTCCTTGATTGGAATATTGCTTACTTCTTGATTTTGGTGTAGTATCAATCTTGATGTTAATCTCTGCCTATCTGGGTTTTGATGGGGGTGTTTTAGTCTTTTTATTTCCAGTTTCGCTTTTCAAGTGTTTCTTTTTGAATGGCATGTAGATGTCTAGAGATGGTTATTTATCAGAGTGCCAGATTTTCAGAAATTCTCTGTTGTTTTGAGACTTGGCTTGGTCTAGGATGCTCAAGGCTTCTGAGTTGAAGCTATAAATGAAGTATTGTGCAATTAAGATTGTCTTTGACTGCTTGTTGATGTTCATGGATGACTTTTTTAGTTAATTAGAAAGTACTTTACACATTTATTTACTGATGAATGTTTTCTAAGTCCCATTATGAGCTGGTTTTCTGAAGTATGTCATGTCTGAGATGGTAGTTGCATGTATTTCCAGTCAAATGTACAGAACTTGAAGTTACTATTCCCATGCGTTTTATCAAATCTTCCTTATTCTGGAGCATTTAGATTTTAAGTGTGCTCCCAGAACATTGTATTGTCAACCAATCATTGCAACAGTTTTCACAGATCTTGAACAAAGAGTTTATACACTGCATATATATTACAAATTATAGATTTTTACAAGCAGAACACAGTTGTTTTATACCGAATCAGATTATTGTTCAGCTGTTCATGCAACTTTGTTATGCAAAGTCACTTTAATGGAACTATGAACTTCTATTAGACATATTATGAAGGTGAAATAGGACAATATAAATTGCAGCCCAGTAGCTTTTACATGCTTAATGAGCTCCAACATTTAAACATGCCACTAGTTAGCTTCACCTTTCTTAAATAGCATTAATAATAAATTCTAAAAAATACAAGAGGTTGCCAGTGGTAAACATTGACTTGAAGACACAAGCACACCCCAAAAGTAAATTTTAAAAACTATAAGAGGAGTAAAACTGCTCACCCCAGAGGTTTCTGGTTTTTACAGATTGAAATACACCTTTATACATTCACTATTTAACTAAATTAGCAAAAGCTGCTTAAACTAAGAGTAATGTGACAGTATTTGCACTAGTCTTAGCAATGACATCCTCAGTGAGATTTTAAAAAAGTCAAAATGGTGTCTACATCTCTATGTTCAAAGGCCTATTCCTTTTCTCTTGTGTTGCATATACAGCATGTATTTTTAAAAAGCAGAATATCAATCACACAGTTACTACTCTCCTGACCTTTTGATTTCCTCTTTTGGAGGAAATTAAGACTTTGTTCATAGGGATTAAGACTTTGTTTGCAGGACTCCACAGACATTCACTGGGGCTTTGATCACCAGGTTTTTGGACCAAATCAGCTGATGTAAGCTAGTTTTCTCACTGTGGTGCATGCAAGCACCAAACAAAATGAACTAGCAATTTAGGCTGTCAGGACTGTATTGTGAATAGCATTTGTAGATTCCTCAGACACTGTAGGCCATACACTAAATGAATGAATGATTGATTGAATGATTGAATGAATGAATGAATGAATAAATGAATGAATGAATGAATGAATGAATGAATGAATGAATGAATGAATGAATGAATGTCAGAATCAAACCCAGTTCTCCCAAATATATATTAATGCTACCCACCATTTTTTTGCTGGAAAAGCTTATGTAGGACCTCATATTCAGGATTACTTAGTAATTTTTTTGTGATTCTCTGGGATGTGACTGCATTTCTTGCTTTATTGAAAGATGTCAATATCTTTATTAGTGACATGAAATAGTACTTTTATCATGTTCTTCTAGTGAAAAGCTGCAGGCATCGCTTAAAGCAATAATCTATAACAGCTAAACAAAATGAAGGAGGGATTAAAACCAAATTTATTAAAATGAAGTCTAGCAACTTTAATATGTATCACAGTAAACTGCTATATCTTGAAAGGCTGCAATGTGCCTTGGGACACCTTGCATTCTTTTCTTTTTTTCTGGATGATTGGTGTTGTGTATTTACTAATTGTTATTACATTAAGTTAAACAGAAGTTACAGAGCTGAGGTAAAACCGCGGCAGCTTTTGACAGCTGTCAAAAGCTGCCGGGCGAAACCGCGCAAGCGCCAACCATTGACAGCTCAACACGCGCTACAGATGACAGCTCCGAGCTGTCAAAACCAAACAAACCCGATTGGCGGCGACCGCAGCGCGGGAGCAGACTCACCCCGGATTGGTCGATCCGCCGGCAGCTGTCAGTATAAATAGATGTCATGTTCCCTTGTTCTTTGCCTGGTTCAGAATAAAAAGTTAAACTGTTAACTAGCTGTCTCGCCTGCTTCTTAGCCAAAGCACTGGCGACGAGGATGGGATGCTGCTTGCTTAGCTGAAGTCACTACCTAAGGGGAGAAGAGATTTTTCCCTTAGCTGAGCTGGTCACTTGCTGAAGTCACTGGAAGTCAAACTTCCATTCAACGCAAGCAGCGGCACCTCAATTACAGACAGCATGACGAACCACGGCCACATTCGAGAATTCGATACCCGCCACCCAGAAGGCTGGGAATCGCATCTGGGCCAGGTAGAAGGGTACCTGGTAGTCAAGAAGATCACAGATGACCGGGCCAAGGCGGCCGCCCTCCTCTGGCTCAGCGGCCCTGCTGTTTATGATGCCGCTGTGGGAATCTTCACCCCGGAGCCGGTCGCCACCATCTCCTATGCAGACCTCACTGAGGGGCTGAGTAAATACTTCATGCCCCTCAAGTCAGAACTCTACTGGAGAGTGAACTTCGCGCGGAAACTCCAGCTTCCTGACGAGCCAGCAAATGACTTTATAACCAGGGTCAGGCATGCCGCACGTCGGTGCCGGTTCCCGGATTTGGAAGACCGAATCCGGGACCAGATTGTCATAGGGCTCAAGGACGAACGGCTGAGGAAGAAGCTGATCGCCAAGCCTGAAATGACAATGACCGATGTGGCTAGAGAAGTCATCGCATACGAAGACTGCCACGGAGACGACCGACGGATACCGGACAGCGGACCACGGGGGTCCGTGCACCAGGAAGACGGCAGGTTCAGCGGTTCTGAGGACGACGACGGCCCCACAGATATAGACGCGGTGCAACGGCGGTTCGAGAAACTGAGGATGCAACGCAACTACAAGGGGGGCCCTGCCAACAATCAGAGGGGGGCCAACTTCCCGACAAACAGGGCGAAGTGTGCCAGCTGCGGGGGAAGCCACCCTAGGGCAACGTGCCGGTTCCGCAGTGCCAGATGCCACGGGTGCGGGAAGACAGGCCACCTCAAAGCAGTGTGCCGCAGCCGGAGCCGGGAAAACCTGCACGACCTGGAGGTGACAGCCGAAGGTATGGCCCCATATACACTCAGAGCTAGGCACAGCCCCAGAACCCCAGTGTCCAATGTAAGGGGGAGGGCGGAGAAACATACAGTCCACAGCATTCTTAAACCCAAAATCAAGGTGGACGTACGGATTCAGGGAATTCCCTGTGAGATGGAGGTGGACTCTGGGTCCTCCGTCTCACTAATTTCATGGCAAACGTACAGGGACATTTGTAACCGAAGTAGGAAAGGGCCCGCCCTTAGACCCACCAAACTCCGCCTAGCCGACTTCCAGAAAACGCCCATTAAACTCCGGGGAAAAGCTTCCGTCCCCGTAGAGTTCAAAAAATTTAAAGGATCCCTTCCTATTTTGGTGACCCAAGAAAACAGAATAAGCCTGCTAGGATTAGACTGGTTCGAGGCACTAGGAATAGCGTTGACAGGTGTCAACGCCATTCAGCTGTCAAAATTGGAATCCGTCTGCCGACAATTCGCGGACGTTTTTGACAGCTCACTAGGGAAATACACGGGACCGCCCGTATCACTTAAACTGAACCCAAATGTGATGCCTGTCAGAATCAAGGCCAGAAGGGTTCCCTTCGCCTTGAGGGAAAAAATAGAAGCGGAGCTTGACAGATTAACAAACTTAGGGGTCCTCGAACCGGTAGAAGGGGCCGAGTGGGAGACTCCCATAGTGACCCCAGTTAAACCAAACGGCCAAATTAGATTATGTGCCGATTATAAAGCGACCCTCAACCTCGCTTTAAACGCACATGCCTACCCGGTCCCGGCTGTCAAAGACATCCTCGCGGCCATTAAGTCAGGCGCCATATTTGCCAAGTTAGACTTGGCGCAGGCGTATTTACAGTTGCCTGTCACCCCTGACACCGCTTTGGCTCAAACAATAGTCACCCACAAGGGAGCATTCAAAATTAACCGCCTTCAATTTGGCATCTCTGCAGCCCCGGGAATCTTCCAGGAAATCATGGAGAAAACACTTAAGGGAATTCCCGGGGTCTGCCCATATTTTGACGACGTCCTAATTGCAGGGGAATCAGAAAATGACCTGGCTGGCAAACTAACCAAGGTACTCCTAAGGTTCAGGAAGGCCGGTCTCAAATTAAAAAGAGACAAATGCTCCATCGGGGTGCCCTCAACAGAGTTCTTAGGGTTTAAAATAGATGCTAAGGGAATTCACCCCACGGACACAAAAATTAAAGCTATCAAAGCAGCACCGACCCCCAAAAACAAACAAGAACTTCAGGCTTTCTTAGGGTTAGTCAACTTTTACCACACCTTCCTACCGCATAAAGCCTCCATTGCAGAACCCTTACATAGATTATTAGACAAGGGCAAACCCTGGACGTGGACCCCTGAGCATGATAAAAGTTTTAACCTCCTAAAAAACTTACTCTCCAGCAACGCAACGGTAGCCCTGTTTAACGATCAGCTGCCCGTATGTCTCGCCTGCGATGCCTCCCCGTACGGCATCGGAGCGGTCCTAAGCCATTTAACTAAAGAAGGAATACAGACCCCTGTAGCGTTCTATTCGAGAACGCTGTCAAAACCTGAGCGGAATTACGCTCAAATCGATAAAGAGGCTCTAGCTATAGTAGCCAGCGTAAAAAAATTTCATGATTACCTGTATGGCCGACCATTTACTATTTATACGGATCATAAGGCCCTGTTAGGACTCTTTACAGTAAACAGGCTAACACCACAAATATTATCTCCCCGCATCCTAAGATGGTCTACATTTCTATCAGCCTATTCATACAACCTAGAATACAGACCAGGGAAAACCATGGGCCATGCAGACGGCCTGAGCAGACTGCCGCAACCAATTGTGGATCCAGACCCAGCACCAGCTGGAAGAATACTGGCTATCTCAGAGCTGCCAGAATGCCCCTTATCTGTCAAAGATATCTCCGCAGCTACCGCGGCAGACAAAATCCTAGGCAGAGTCCTAGGCTATGTCACAACGGGCTGGCAATATTCACCCCAGGAACCACAATTCCAACCTTACTTCTTAAAACAAAAAGAATTATCCACCCATCAGGGATGTCTCTTATGGGGCAGCAGAGTAATCATCCCTGACAAACACAGACTTAAAGTACTAGAGAGCCTCCACGAAGGGCACCCGGGCACCGTCAAAATGAAGGCTCTGGCCAGGAGCTATGTTTGGTGGCCGGGTATAGACAAACACATTGAGGCACACGTAGCTGGCTGCTATTCCTGCCAGCTAGTTAGAGCAGCCCAGCCACAGGCGTCCATACATAGATGGGAAACGACAAAGTCACCTTGGTCTCGCATTCATATAGATTATGCAGGTCCGTTCCAGGGACAATCATTCCTAATTGTCGTAGACAGCTTTTCAAAATGGCTAGAAGTGGCGCCAGTAGCCAATACAACCTCCTCGGCCACTATACAAGTTTTAAGGGGATTATTCGCCACACATGGCCTCCCTGATGTTATAGTTTCCGATAACGGGCCCCAATTTACCTCCTACGAATTCCAGAGTTTCACAACGGCGAACTCTATTAGGCACACCACCTCGGCTCCCTTTCACCCATCGTCGAACGGCTTGGCAGAGGTGATGGTAAAATCAACCAAGGAGGCACTACGCAAGATCATCTCCGGCAACTGGCACCAAAGACTGGCACAATTCCTTCTCTCCCAACACACCACGCCTTGCACAACTACCGGGAAGTCCCCAGCAGAGCTTCGCTGGGGCAAAAGATTGACCACCAGACTGGACCGTCTCCACCCAGACAGATCCCCTCCAGACCCAGAACTGCCCCTCCATCATAGAACTCTCAACTCTGGGCAAGCTGTCTGGGCTAGAAACTACGGGGGAGGGAACAAATGGACACAAGGGGTGGTCATCGAACAAACAGGCCCCTTGTCATACATCATTGACATTGGACAAAATATACATATCCGCAGACATATAGACCAATTACGCCAACGCAGTCCTCAAAATATAGGGGGAAGGGGTGACGACGAAATACCAACAGAAGCACCGGCGCAAAGACTGGCACGACAAGACTCCCCTGATCGGAACATACCATTTCAACACCCCACTCCAGCAGAGCCAAACACCCCACCCCCGGAGCCAACCCAAGAAGCGCCAAGAGAACCAGAACATACTACCGAGGCTACCCCCCGGCGCTCCGAGAGATTAAGGAAACCTCCCACATACTTAAAAGACTATGAATGGGGAAAACCAAAAAAGAAACAGTTGGGGTAAAATCAACTCAATCAGAGGGAGGGGGAAGGGGTGTTGTGTATTTACTAATTGTTATTACATTAAGTTAAACAGAAGTTACAGAGCTGAGGTAAAACCGCGGCAGCTTTTGACAGCTGTCAAAAGCTGCCGGGCGAAACCGCGCAAGCGCCAACCATTGACAGCTCAACACGCGCTACAGATGACAGCTCCGAGCTGTCAAAACCAAACAAACCCGATTGGCGGCGACCGCAGCGCGGGAGCAGACTCACCCCGGATTGGTCGATCCGCCGGCAGCTGTCAGTATAAATAGATGTCATGTTCCCTTGTTCTTTGCCTGGTTCAGAATAAAAAGTTAAACTGTTAACTAGCTGTCTCGCCTGCTTCTTAGCCAAAGCAATTACATTAATGCAATCCATTATTTTCCTATTTCATTCTAGAAAGGAATGATTTTCCACTGACAGATTGCATATTTGGCAGAAGGCAGTTATTCTTAATTCTCATGTAAGGCTGGCATATAAATTTTGGTTCAGGCATGCATATACTTGGTAACAACTGAATTAAACTAATAGGATGTGAGGTTCTAGGAGCATAATTGCTACAAGAAAATCATGCAGGGGGTAAAGCAAGTATGTTAGGGGTAGTGTATAGTTAGAACTGAATCCTGTGTTAGTTGTACTGGAAACCTTTTGAATGTTTAGATCATGAAAAGTACCACATCACCTAAAAATACATGCCTTAGAATGTTGTATAATTTCAAAAAACTGGCATTTTGTTACTTGTGTCCTGAGTTTCCTGGGAAGAGGGGCTATATTACTTGAATTACTGTATTTCTGCCTTATCAACCTTTATGTCATATAATAGTTTTATAATTTGTTTACAGAAAAATGTACATTCTAAGTTTATTAAATTAAAACCAAATCATAAGTCTTAAGTATTTCTATAGAGTATCAATTAGTTTAGATTTAGTTGTTGCTAAAAGATTTTTAACCATGATGGTTGTATTGACCCCCAGTTAATAAGTTGGAAAAATAAACAGGTATTAATTACTTTTTTAAAAAAAGTACCACATCTGTCTTTTAGTCAGTGTAACATCTTGACCACTATACATATTAAATAATGGATACAAAAATTGTAAATCCATCTTTTAGGAATGCAAATACAGACAATAGATGAAAAACATTACATTCTAAGTGACACTGTATTACTACAACTCTATAATACTAAAGACGGAGCTGTATTTACTGAAACTATGTTTTGGCCAACTGTTTCCCCAGGAATGGGCTCCCTATCTTTGATATTTTTGTAAGGGAAAAAGCTTCCATTGAAACCTAATATCAATTTATTCTTAAGTAAACCTTTATTGGAATTAATGGATAACGATGATTCTGATTTTATGACAGCTTGAAAAAAAGAATTGGATTCATAAATTGGCAGTTGGAACAACTACAAACACAATGTTTGCTATTTTCAGAAGGGAAACATTCCCTTCAATTTTACAGTGAAAAAGCTAACTACAAATAACACTTTAAAATCATTTATTTATTTAAAACATTTGTATACTTGCCCTATTTATGAAGAGATTCTAGAAGGCTCCCAATGAATAATTAAAACAATATCAGTAAAAACCATAACAGATATCTATTAAAATCATAAATATTAAAAAACAAGCATCAAAATTTTTATTTTATTTTATTTTATTTTAATTCCATTTATATCGCGCCCTTCTCTGAAGACTCCCACCCTTCTCCGAAGACTCAGGGCGGCTTACAAGCCTAGCAGTAAGTAATTTATCCTTATTTCATCCTGTTTAACCTATTCAAGTATTCAAGTGCTTTATAGAAGGCTAGGAGGGTACAAAAGAATGTTCCAGAAACAGAGGCTGCTAGGAAAAAGGCACTTAATTAATGTTTTCTTCTTTTCTTTCCTCAGACAATGAACTCTACCCAGAAACAAGAATCCGGGTGAAAATGCCGTGGCCAATGTAGGCAAAATGAAAATCATTACAATATTTTCTGTCTTGTTCACTAAGCACCACAAATCATTATGGCAATTGGCTATTTATTTCCTATCTTTTACCCAGAATTTAACTCATAACAGGTTTTTACTTCTGTTGTTCCAATTATTGCTAGATTTTTCTCATGACTTCTGAAGCACTTCATCAAGCACCCTTAGAAGTTTAGGCCAATTAAAACAGCATGTTTTACCATCACATATTCCTTGACCCTATTAACTTTTTCAAAGCTTTCTGACACCTTACAACATTTTAGAGCCAGACAACAGCCAGAATATGCTTTATAAAATGAATTACAATCAATGACAGTTAACTGGGGTAAGTAATAAGTATAGCCAAGAAAGACTTTGCACAGGTACAACTGGTATGCTACTTAGGCCTTCTCTTGAGCAGGGGGCTATTTGGACAATAATTCATGCCTTAGTTATCACCAGTGGTGGGATTCAAATATGTGAACAGCCGGTTCTCTGTGTGGATGCCACTTCTGGAAGTCCATTCTGGGCTTGGGCAACAAAAAATTAGCTACTGGTTCTGCTGAAGTGGTGCGAACCAGCTCAATCCCACCACTGGTTATCACATATATTTTTGAAGGTCACTTGGAAATTTCACCAGAGCCTGAATGCAGGAGCCTAGACAATGACTGGCATGCCTTGTTATTCCTCTATGATCCCACCGCACCATGAACTGCACTGATTTTCTGATTTTTGTTTTCTTGTTTTTTTTTTTCAGAATGAAACCTAAGGTACTGGTTATTACCTATAAAGTCCTTCATGGCCTACCACCTGGTTATCTGAGGTATCACTCAACAGTTATTTTAGTATCCAGTGAGATTGGACAGGGTAGGAAATTAAACAATGTGTCATCCATTGGATCTAAGGAAACATTCCTCCTCTGTTATGATCTCTGCCCTCTGGAATGAGTTTCCCCCCAGAGATCTGGATGGCTAGGACCTTGATGACATTCAGAAAGCTGAGTATTCTTCCAGGCTTTGGGGTGGGTTGATAGCTGAGTCCCTGTTGGAGGGGACTTGTTCTATTGTTCTTACTTTTTTATATATATCAAGCTACCAGAGTCATCAAGAGTTGGGCAACATGAATAAAATAAAACTGTAAACATCTCTAGCACATCAAATATACATAGGTTGACAAAAAGGATATAGTTGGGTACTGTTCTCAAAAACCAGTAAAGTCACTTTCAAGGTTACCAATAATTACTTGGTAACATCTAGGCTTATTTTGAAAATGCAGTTGTTTCAAAATGCATGAACTAAACTGAGCACAATAAATTCCAAAATACAGGTAATGAAAAAGCTATTTTACCAAATATACATGAGAGATGTGAACAGGGTTGACAGGTAAAATGCTAGAAGGCTCTGGGTACCAAAAGAAAACCTGAAAAATATGGCCAAAAAAAAGATGTATACGTATAACGCATATGTATCATCAATTAATTTTCTGTAATTTGGGATTTTCAAATCAGATTTTCTTTTCAAAACTATAGCTAAAAGGCAGAGAATGTCCATGTCCCTTATTGATAGGTAAGCTGAAATGTTTTAAATTCATATTAGTGTCCTAGTTCTATAAAGGCTTTTATGTCAAATCTGCTGTATGCTGTGAAAAATAAGGATTGAACTGATGCTATCCTCAAAAAATGACCTTGAGAGTTATTTCAAGATCAGATATCATCAAAAGGAAAAGGCAGGGTAAAAATTACCACAGTTCCAAAAGCAAATAGTTAATTTGGTTACACTTGGTAATATATGAATGACATGAAGACAAAAAACTATCATGGCAATAAAATGCAAAGGCTGGTAATCCCCCCCACACACACACACACCTAGATACTACATAAATTGCTTATTTCAGTTGATTTTATGATGAGTATTGCTGCATGATATTTATGGGCTACAACATATTCATAACCTTTCACCTTCTTTACAAGCATCATGTTTTGATTGGCTAACAACTCGAATTTTAATTGCATTAATTCTAACAGTCCCCCTTTTCTATTAATTATTATTTATGAACATACTTTAAATCTAATTAATTCAAAAGAACAGTAATGCAATCTATGTTACTGATATCAGCAAAATTTAGGGCTTCATTTAATTCTGGATCATGGGCCATTTTATTGCAATTTCCAGTTCAATTGTATCACATTAATCATGTGAATAATTTAAATAACTACTAAACACTTTTTTGCTAATTCCAGAAAACTTCTTTGAAGAATATGTTTTATGTCTATCAATTCCCTAATTGGTGTCTTTGTGAATTCTAAATAATAATGGATATGATTTGAAGATAAATGACCATTCTGTGTTTATGTACTTTAATGTGAAACGTCTAATCCAACTCTTCCAGAATTCAGCCACTAATGTTTTATAATAGCATGTTTGGACTAGCAATGAACCTATTACTCTTCTTCATTGCTTGCTGATGAAAGAAACTTTTGAGAAGTATGTAGTGATGGGAAAAGTAAATTGCCCAAGAGAGCGTATCCAGCTGCATGGTGGAAACTATCCTATCAAAAGAAAATAGTGTTGGATCTTCAAACAGTATACCACCTTCTTGTCAAATCGTATTCTAACTGTGTGTCAAAGAATTAGATATATCGCTAACTGTGAAAATTCTGATGAATTTCTATGGGCCTCAGACAACACAAAAAGCTGAAGTAAATGGCAGAGCAATAATGGGTGGGGTGATTTTCTTTTTAAAGGCCTTAAGAAAAACTGCAGGAAATTCTGTTTTGAGGGGAAGAAGCATTTATCTTGGGGATGCATCAAGGTCATATATATGGAGAATTAGTTGTCATTAAACTAGGATGCTGGGCAAGTGCAAGTTTTAAAGTCAGGTATGTAATAAATCAAAAGGGACGCGGTGGCTCAGTGGGTTAGGACGCTGAGCTTGTTGATTGGAAGGTCGGCAGTTTGGCGGGTCGAATCCCAAGTGCCGCGTAACAGAGTGAGCGCCTGTTACTCGTCCCAGCTTCTGCCAACCTAGCAGTTTGAAAGCACGTAAAAATGCAAGTAGAAAAATAGGGACCACTACGGTGGGAAGGTAATAGCGTTCCATGCGCCTTTGGCATCTAGTCATGCTGGCCACATGACCACGGAGATGTCCTCGGACAAGCGCTGGCTCTTCGGCTTTGAAACAGAGATGAGCACCGGCCCCTAGAGTCAGAAATGACTAGCACGCATGTGCAGGGGAACCTTTACCTTTACCTTTATGTAATAAATGGGACGCGGTGGCTCAGTGGGCTAGGCCGCTGAGCTTGTTGATCAGAAGGTCGGCAGTTTGGTGGGTCGAATCCCAAGTGCCGCGTAACAGAGTGAGTGCCTGTTACTCGTCCCAGCTTCTGCCAACCTAACAGTTCAAAAGCACGTAAAAATGCAAGTAGAAAAATAGGGACCACTACGGTGGGAAGGTAACAGCGTTCCATGTGCCTTTAGAGTCTAGTCATGCTGGCCACATGACCACAGAGGCATCCTCGGACAAGCGCTGGCTCTTCAGCTTTGAAATGGTGATGAGCACCGGCCCCTAGAGTCAGAAACGACTAGCATGCATGTGCGGGGGAACCTTTACCTTTACCTTTTTATGTAATAAATAAAAGTGGCATTGTTTATTGGGTCCTCTGAAAAGATAAAAAAGATGGATAGATAAAAAAGATAGCAAAATGGAAGGATCATATACAGTATATAGACTTTTTGCCTATATTCAAAAGCATCTTCTCATTCCTTACCTGCCAGACTTATTAGAACCAAGTCTGGTTTATGTTTCTTTTGCTTGTGGTGTCTTATAATCACTGCTTTTTTTTTGTAAAAGAAAAAGGTGCCGGAACTCACACATGTCATACAACGTGCCTTGCCTACCCTACAAGGTTCCATCCAAAAAAGGTGCCCGAACTCCGTTCTGAGTGTTCTATGCCAAAAATGCCCTGCTTATAATCAAGACAAGGACCTGGAGCTTTTCATTTATTTCTACGATATAAAGAAGAAAGTCAAATGCAACATTAACTCATTTGGGTGACTGTAAGAATGTTGAATGCAAATTTCATTAAAAGGATCTACTCATCCAATTAAATTGTCATTTCCCAAATAAATAAATATAAATATTGTTCAGACTGAAAAGCAAATGTATTCTTATATCATGCATAGCATCAGATAGACATAGGCTTTGGCATGATAAATTTATACTTGCCATATGTATAAGGAGCTATCTTGGCTAAAATGGACCCAATATCCTTATAATTTTGTCCAGTACTACTGTTTTTGGGCAATTTATCCAACAAGCTCATCAACTGGCCATCTACATAATTAATTCTCAAATATCAAAGTCCTCAGAGCTGATGAGTTTGGACAGGGTATTTGTTGTTTAACTCCCTGCTTGATTAACTGCTAAGTTTGCACCTGACTAGGTTTATGACACTAGCAAAAGAAATAATTCTGAATTTTTAAAGTTGGAGCATATAACATTTTACTGGTACAAAATAATCCCAGCATAGCAAAATAATGAGAGCTACCCAGTTATCCTTCACTTTCAGTCCTAAACAGGCTGAACAATTGCACAGCTAGCCCAAGTTGTTTGAGGGCACATACTTCAGTTTCCATCCAAATATTCATTATTTTTGAAGAACTGCAGCTTCTTCCTTGCTCATTTGCAATAGTCCTTGGTGGAGATCTAAAGTTAGATAAAGGCCACTGATAGCTTTATTTATACTATAAATAAAACAAATCAGAGAATATAACCCAAATATTTAAATACTGCAAGTCTAAAGCAGTTCTCCATGACTTATGACCTTTAAAAAATTGAAATAGGACCTGCCTGAGAGACTATCCCATAATTTATTATTCCAGAAATGGTATTGCTTTGGCATGTTTTCTTCACTGAAGTTAGATGGACACTAATAAAAAGTTTAAACAATTTTTATTAGTTTTTCAGTTTACAACCTATATATCTAGAAAGCATCATGGTACTTAGGTAGTCATCAGTTGAATAACAGAGTTTTCAACACATAGTTCGGGTTACATTATCATAGCATCCTTCTCTGTTTCCCTCAACACTCAATACAACATATTTAAAATAACAGATTTATAAGAATAGCATGGTCAATTAAAGAAGATTTTGCCAGTCCAATTTCAATGAACTATATCTATATCCTGTTATTAAATTTTATCTAATTTTGATGTTAATTGTAGCATCCAAGTTTAACCTTTGACATCCCAAATAGTATTCACAACCAAAACTTCCCTTATTTTATTACACCAAAGATTATATCATCTAACATACACCCAATAGTTAAATAGCTAACTTCTACCTAATAAACATTGTTTGTTTCATATCCTGATACATCACAAGTTACCAATCAGAGAGCCTATATTTATCAATCTACTTCTGCTTATACATAACCAAAATTTTAAAATCAAAGATAGTATTCATAAACCAAATTTCCATTATGTAAATATATAAATTTATAATATTTGGAATAAGCCTAATAAGTACTTAAACACATTTTAATTCTATCTCATGAATATTTTCTACTTTAGATCCTAATAAGTCACTAATTACTAACAAAATGACCTATAATAGTTCTCTAGGAATTCATTTTTAAAATCTAACTCTAGGTGTTTTTTTTTGCCAGTCGCGTTTCCAGACCAAGGGCTTTAAATTACCAAGTAGGTCTTCTTTTGCTCACATGCATATTATTCACACCAGAGGTGGCCATCCAACCATCAACGATGTACAAAGATTGAACCATTTATAGTCATTATATTGTTGCCATGTTAATTCCACTCTCTTTATTTGCTCTGACATCTCTGTCTGCAGTTCAGTCTGGATTCTTCTTCCATCTGGGTTGATCTGTTTTAAGGAGAAAATCTTATCCAGTTTTATAGTTAGTAGTTGACTGTCCAGGCTTTCCACAGGTTGTCTTAGTTGGTCTTCGGTGTCCTCTATGTTGGTATCACTATCTTGCCTGTAGTGTACTTCTCAAGTGATAGGCTCTTTAGAAAGGGTCAAAAGTTGAATATTAAGTTTTTCCCTAGTTTGTTGTTGGTCTTTAGGATTATCTGTCATAGTTGTAGTCCCTTGTACTTTAAAAATTGTAGGTTCTTTGAGTAAAATCAGGTTTTGGATAATAGTTTTTTTTTCAGTACTTTGTTGTTGTTGCTTATATTCCTCTGTCTCAATAGTAGTATCTTCCAAATTTGTTATATTCTGAAGTGTAAATGTTTTAGTTGCAGTCTGGG
The DNA here is from genome assembly GCF_964194415.1 of Vipera berus. Classification (NCBI taxonomy): domain Eukaryota; kingdom Metazoa; phylum Chordata; class Lepidosauria; order Squamata; family Viperidae; genus Vipera; species Vipera berus. The sequence goes on from NC_138203.1 coordinate 61,819,000, forward strand.
TTTCATGTAAATTATTTAATCTGGAGATAGACATCTCAGTGACTCTATAGATTGTTTCAAATATAAGGTTATAATCAAGCGAGGTTTGTGGCTGATTGTTCTCCATTTTGTAGTAATTATAAATAGTCTTTTGTTGTTGTTAGCTGCGAAGTTGTGTCCAACTCATCATGACCCTATGGACAATGTTCCTCCAGGCCTTCCTGTCCTCTACCATCTTCTGGAGTCCATTTAACCTCACGCCTACTGCTTTAGTGACTCCATCCAGCCACCTCATTCTCTGAAATAGTCTTTAGTGGAGGCTATTTTTAAACAAAAATCAGTAAGTGTCCACCTCCACAAGTCTAAGCCAAATTCATCCCCAGCTGTTTCAGCTTTTTATCTTAATGCCAAGGTCAGTCCAAAATGTAAGCAAGCTTGTTTGTCAATGATATTCTCTTGCTGTAACAGACTTGGGCACTAGATGGCCCCAGAGTACTTCAAATCCTTTTCCGACAGAGACTTTTTATTTATTTCTTTTTCCTTTTTTGTCCCTTTTTTAGATTAATAGGTAGAATAGTCCATTTCTATTAATATAGGAACTTTGGGCAAAGGTAGAAAGGCAGTAACTCCAATTAATCAGTATCATTTAGTTCAAGGCTTTTTCTTTTGTCTCCCAATGTAGACAAAGGCTGCCATTAAAGAGGGTAGGGGAAAAAATCCCTTCCCTCTCTCCTCACAAGGGGAAACAAATTCAGAAAGCTTTGACAGGAAAAGTGGACAATTAGGAAAAGAAGAAGGCAATTCTAACCCAGTTTCCAAGTGCTTTCAAGTGCTTTGTTGTGATTTTGGCTTCGACAGGAGACGGCTAAATGATCGGCCATAGGAGTGGCCAGTCCTTTCTTCTTCGGTTCAGAGAGTAGATCCAAACCAGTGGGAGGGCCGCTGCCCTTCTACCACCAACTGGAGATACCTCTCCCCCACTTGTCGCCCCTCCAGGGCAACTTTCAACCTCTTTGCAGGGGCCCCCCGATGAAGAAATCCAGGCAACATGAGGAATGATTCCTTCATGCATCTGGCCGTGCCAGGATTCAGAACCGGAAGCCTATTTCATTGTGATCCTTGTGTTGCAAATGCAGAATCTCCACTGAATCATCATGTAATGAAAATAAAAAGGCAGATAATTAGGTTTCTTTTACCTTAGCAAGATATTTCAAAGATACAATTCAGTTATCTCAAAATATTTCTCATGAACCTTGCTAAAATCAACATGGAAATGATTTTATTCATCATTCTATTTCTCACCTTCAGATTGTTTTTAAATTGCTCCTTTCAGAAGGATAATCCTGAAGGTAACATGGACAAGAAACACCATTCATGCTGAAAATGCACCTTTAGTGGAAGAATGTGATATGACTTGTTCTTTGAAAATGAATAGGCTGACTAAAAAAGCTCAACATATGATGAAGTGTGAAATGAAGTTTTGACAAGCAGCATACTTTAGCTGCAATCAATTGCTATAAAATTGCATAATCTTCAGAATGTTGCTACGGATGCTGAAAATAATTAGTCACATCCATAATGAAGTATGTCTTTAAGTACATGCTGAGCAAAATGGAACTACTGGAAACAAAGCAACTCCATTGTTGCAAGGTTTCTTTTCTTTCTTTTTTGAATGATGGAACAAATCTGAAATCACACAGAACAGGCCCTGAAGCTGCATTGAATTTACAAGGTGAGTACAAAGTACAGAGGATCAGAACAGTGAGTTAGAAATTGGACTGCTGGACAATTCTCCTGAATAGACTAATAAATTCAAATAAAAAGATGCAATGCAATTGTTTATTAATATTTTATCTTGCATTCCTATTGTTACAAAGCAGAAATATTAAGAAACAATTTTCAATTGCTTTTAAAAAGCAATTAAAAGGCATTAATCAAGTCGGGCAGAAATTGCTGAGGATAAGATTGGAAGGAATATATAAGCATACAGTAGTGGATCTATTTTCTTTACCGTTCCAATCCTAAATCTCTGTTTTTTCCCAGGGATTGATTTCAAAGAGTCCTCAAAAGACAAATATTTATTATTATTATTATTATTATTATTATTATTATTATTATTATTATTATTATTATTATTATTATTATTATTATTATTATTATTATTATTATTATTATTATTATTATTATTATTATTCCCTGCAGGTATTAATCAAATTTCATATTTCCGAGGGCCTTAGTCTCACCTTAACAATGCTTGGTTCACTATCCCTCATTTGATGCATGAATTAAAAAAATAGAGAAGGAAAAAGGCATAAAATTACCCAACATTTGCTTATTAATAACTAGAGCTTTGACATTAGACTCTTGGTAGTATGAAATGAAATAAGAGATTTTTGGCATCAGAGTTAGAAAAATGCTTTAAAAACACAATGAGACACAAGTGAGAGTAAATATAAAAGGATCTTTGTGCTCGCAAAGTTATACCGCTACTGGTTTTTATACCAGTAGTGGGTCCTGATGATTTAGGATTAGCTTTAAAATAAGCAAACAAACCCACAGCACTGGTTTGCTTTTTAAAAAGGGCTACAGCGAGGCAGGAAGAAGAAGGGAACTTTCTTTAATGAAAAATAATAAGAACTTTCATCAAAAGGCAAACCGTTCCAATGGTTAATTATTCTCACTGTTAGGAAATTTCTCCTTAGTTCTAGACTGATTTCTTATTGACTGATTAGTTTCCATCCATTGTTTCTTGTCTTGCCTATTGGTGCTTTGGAAAATAGGATGAAAGAGAAGCACAATCGAGAAGGAACAAGGATGGAGAAAATTGAGCATGAGACATATGCCTGCTCATGATCTGGAATTAACATATGACAACACATTGTTGCAAGGTCCTAATGTTATCCCAGAAGCTCTTTAAAAACCAAGCTAAGAGCCAAGGGCATCTGCTGGCTTGCTGGCTAGCTCTCTGGAAAAGAAAGTAGTTCAACTTGATTAAGTATTCATCTCATCATAGAGCTAAGAAATACCCCAGATCCATCCATCACAATGCTAAGAAATACCGCAGATCCACTACAAGCATCATCTGTGATGAAGTTGTGTTATATCCAGACCTGGAATCACATTATATTATAATTGTAACTGCTGTGTCCCATGATTGTCATCAAAATTTCAGTACGTTGAACCTGTACCAGAAAAGCAGAAGACAGTAATGAACTTAACACAGAATGGGGAAAAACGTTGGCAAATGTTTATGCTTCCACTTTTTTAAAAGTACCACAGATTTTTTTTTTGTCAAGCTATTCTAGAGGATGTATTACTTATTCTCTTTGTCCCTACTGAATGTTTCAGTATTCTATATTGAGATCTTGGGGTAATGATCATAACTCCTTTTCATGACAGATCCTGATTCCTTTCTGTGTCCAGATTTATCATGTCTGCAAAGAGAACATCTACCATTCTCTCTGACTGATTATTGTTTTCCAGAATATCTTCATATTTGAGTACTACTTGGCTTTGGCTGCATAATAGATATTATTTCACTTCTCTTGTTCTCCATTCCTGCCATGGAAAAGTTATTTGGGCATTTAAATAATTGAATCTGAATTTCTTTCCCTTTTCCTCCCTCCCCTCCATCTTCCTTTATGTTGGTGCTGTCTAGATTGTTCTAATTAATGCCTCCAGTGAAAAAAGGCATGTTATTGTTATAAAGTATTCAAAATTGCTTTTTTGATTTGGAGCTTATGATAATAAGCAAAAGTGGTAGATGTGCAGCCAGCAAAGAAGCACATTCAATTTTTCTTGGAATTAGAGTTCATTCAAATTAGCTACCGTACTCTGCAAACATACCTGGGAATATTTATTATGCTCAATGTAAGAAAAGAGCCAAATCCAGAGAAGAAATATAAAATGCTGTGAAGAATTACAAAGTGCTAGATGGGTGGCATTCTTTTTTTCTTCTTATCCCAAATTTTCTCTTTGCACAAGAACCCCACAGAGGCCAAAGGTGATAAAAGGGTAGGGGAGAACATTTCATGCCCTTATGCATGGGGTGTACAATGTATACCTCCTGATTCCTGTTCAGTAAAGTAAAATTAAAATGAACTGCACATTACATACGTGGTGGAACACATTACTCAAAAACTTACCAGATGTTATTACTCAGAAGACATATATAGGAATCAGTTCTCAACATTCTAGCCATGGTGTCATAGGAAATATTTCAATCAGTATTGTCCATCAAAATTAGAAATGCTTAAATCTCGACTTCCGGTGGCTCCGCGGCGACGGAGGGAGCCTTCCCGGGCTGCCCGCGGCTCAGCTGTTGTTTTTTCGCCCGAAACAGCGCCGATCAGCTGTTCGGGCGAATCCGAAGCCCCCTCCTCGGGAGAAGAGGAGGGGGCGAGCTCCCAGGTAGGGGTAGAGTTCTCCAGGGCCGCCTGAGCTTATGGCTTGGGCGGCTGAAGGATTGAACTCCCCCGTAGCCTGGGCTGCTCCCAGCTGGCCGTCGCCTCTGCTCCTGACTTCTTGGAGCAGAGCCAGCCGTCTGCGACCACCCCTGCCTGAAGGAATGACTATGATTTAAAGGAGCAGGCAGAGCGATACAAGAGGAAATGGTAAAGAGGATTACTATGTTTTACTCTCCAGCTTGATGGACTTTTTTGGATTACAAATCTGAAGTGAAAGTGCGTCATATTTGGTAAAAGATGGTGGCTAAACCACCCCCTAAAACTCTTCGGAGTGCTGGAACTTCTCCCGTGCAACAATCATTATTGCAGGCGCTGCATCCTCCTGATGTATTGACATCAAAGGACTTACAAGATGCTCTTGAAAAACATACCCAGGTAATTTTGGAATCAATTAATATTAGATTTGCACAGATGGAGGAGAAATTGGAGAAATTGGAGGAGAGAATGGAGGAGAGGATGGAACAGAAGCTCAAAGCGATGAGGGTAGACATCTTGACTTCAGTGTGTAAAGTGGCTCGGTGTGTGGAAGAATTGGAGGAAAAGCTAGAAGACTTGACTCAAAAGAATGCTATATTAGAAGCAAAAGTATTGGAGAATGAAAATAAAATGGAAAAGGAACTGTGTCTTGCTCAATATTTCCAGATGCAGTTTGCCATTAGAATTAGAGGTTTAAAGGAGAATACTAAGGAAGATCTAAAGCAGCTGGTTTCTGAGGCTTTTGAAATAGTGTTGAAACAGCCAGCATCTGAAATAAAAGGAGGCATGGACAAAGTGTTTCGTGTGAATTCATGGATTGCCAGACAGAGGAAGTTGCCTAGAGATGTGGTGGTATATTTTGCAAAAAGGGAAACTAGAGATGAAGTTATACAAGCTGCTTATGATACTAAAGTTATGATTGCTAATCAAGAAGTTTTGGTCTTAAAAGAAATTCCTCCAAAGATTCTAAGGAGAAGGAAGGATTTTACATTTCTTGTGCAAGAGCTCAAGCAGCGAGATATAAGGTTCAGATGGGAGATCCCAGTGGGGTTGATGGTGACGCACGAAGGTAAAAAGTACCGTTTGGTTACTGTGATGCAAGCGCGTGATTTCTACAATAATGTTTTAAATGCAACGCCATTAACACTTTTGGAAGCTGGAAAGGGATCTGGAGAAGGAGTGCATCAAGAGGCCGAAGATGGTCAGATAGAAGACAACGGTGTTGGAGGAGATCAAGATACAACCTCGTCGGATGAATTTATAAAACAGAGGGTGACGCGTGCTGCTGCAAAACGATCTAAGAAGAGAAAGTAGCAGGAATCGCAGAAGTCTTTGGAACTTTTACGATATAGTCAAGTAGTCAAGTAGGGGAGGGGGGAAAAGATTTGGGTGTAGACGCAATATATTTTTATATTTGGTGGTTTTGTGGAAAGGGTGAGCTTTTTTGGATTAAAGTTCAAGTTTTGTTTGCAATCTTTTTTTTTTTTTCTTTTTTGTTGTGTTTGGAATAATTATAGATGTGGTACTGGAAGAGGAATGGTCGATTACAGAAGAGTTGACTTTAAAGTTTTTTGATTTGGGATCCTTGGTTAATTTGGAAAATTATTTGTAAGAATGTTATATCATGGAATGGATAAAATGGATGGAGTTTATTTAGGATAAGTATAGGGTTGAGAAGGGTTTTTTTTTTCTTTTTCCTTTTTTTTGTCTTTAATATATGTTTAATACTATTAAGGTTTGTTCCATTCTATATAAGCTAGAGAGTGTCCTTTTCTTATTCTAGTTTTTTTTTATATATATATTTAATATTGTTAAGGTTTGTTTTATCCTATATAAGCTAGAGAGTGATGGATTTTAGAATTTATAGTTGTTAGTATATGGTTGCTTAGGTTTGCTTTTTTTATATATATATACCTTGTATTCAGCTCTGGGAAGTAGGGGGGGGGAGGGGGGGAGGTAGGGGGGGAGGAGGGAGGGGGGAGGAGGGGAGGTAGGGGGGGAGGAGGGAGGGGGAAGGGGGGTTTTTTAAAGGAAAATTGTATTTTAAAACTTTTCAATAAAAAAAAAAAATAGAAATGCTTAAATCTCATATCTACCTACCTGAGAACAAACCCAAAATAAATGCAATAATCATTAGCTTTTATATGTATGAAACCGGCCCACAGGCGAGCAGTTTGACACCCCTGATATACCATAGTTTCCCGCGTATAAGACTACTTTTTAACCCATGAAAATCTTCTCAAAAGTCAGGGGTCGTCTTATACGCCGGGTGCTGAAAATTTAGGGACAGGGCTGGCTGGAAAACCTGGAGCGGATCTCCCATTTAGTCTGCACAGGGAAAGCGGGACCAATTGGAGAAGAAGCTGCAGTCTGTGATTTTTTACAGGCTGGGGTCTGGGCGTCTTTTCTTCTAAAGTTGAAGAGCAGCTGTAGTATATCCCAACTTGAAAGGCAGGTGGGGAAGGCAGCAGCCAGAGCAGTGGCTTAGCTCTAAGGACACATTTGACTGAGGAACTGGGTGGGCTGGCTGGAAAACCTGGAGTGGATCTCCCATTTGGTCTTTTTTTTTAATCCCATTTATATCCTGCCCTTCTCTGAAGACTCAGGGTGGCTTACAATTTAAAGCACAAATCAATGTGCTTAGCAATAGCCTTCATTCTGTGTATATGCCTGTTTATTAGGACTTTCACCCCCCCCCCAAGCAGCATTATTACAAAGTCAGCTTATTGCCCCCAACAATCTGGGTCCTCATTTTACCTACCTTGGAAGGATGGAAAGCTGAGTCAACCTTGAGCCTGGTGGGATGCGAACCTGCACTAATTGCAGGCAGCTTGTGTTACTTAAGGCTCTGCACAGGGAAAGCTTTAGAGTGAATTAGGAAAAGTGAAAAAGTGAATTAGGAAAATAGGGAATGGTAGCTGGAATCAGGGGCTGCCACAAAGAACAGGGAGTCAAGCTATTCTCCAAAGCACCTGAAAGCAGGACAAGAAGTAATGGATGGAAACTAATCAAGGAGAGAAGCAACCTAGAACTAAGGAGAAACTTCCTGACAGTTAGAACAATTAACCAGTGGAACAACCTGCCTCCAGAAGTGGTGAATGCTCCAACACTGGAAGTTTTTAAGAAGAGACTGGGCAGCCATTTGTCTCAAATGGTATAGGGTTTCCTGCCTTAGCAGGGGGTTGGACTAGATGACCTCCAAGGTCCCCTCCAACTTCTTCTTCTTCTTCTTCTTCTTCTTCTTCTTCTTCTTCTTCTTCTTCTTCTTCTTCTTCTTCTTCTTATTATTATTATTATTATTATTATTATTATTATTATTATTATTATTATTATTATTATTATTATTATTATTATTATTATTATTATTATTATTATTATTATTATTATTATTATTATTATTATTATTGTTTAATCCACTTGCACTGTTTTATGTTTACATGTTTGATGACAAACAGCCTTATGTTTATAAGTGAGTTTTCCTACTAAGCACCTGCATGTCATAAGCATTTGAATTAAAATTACCATATTAAAATCAAATCTGATGTTTTTTAATTTTTATTTGGTGTACGTTGGAAGAGGGGTAGTCTTATACGGCGAGTATAGCCCAAACCCTATAATTTAACAGGAAATGTAGGGGGTCATCTTATACGCCGTCGTCTTATACGCCGGAAAATACGGTAGTCAGTACATGATGGAGTAGATACAGAAAGCCTCTGAAATTCTCTCAGGGGACATTGTTCCACAATATGTCACACTGTCTGCTTTGGAGGATCAATTTATTAATGCAAAAGTATTAGGCATTATTATCCTGGATATATTCAGCTTTTCTCAGAAATCCTGTTTTAAAATGTAGAGCTGTGGTGGCACAGTGGTTATACAGTAATTGCAGGCTAACTCTGCCCACAGCCTGGAGTTTGGTCCTGACAGGTTCAAGATTGACTCAACCTTCCATCCTTCGGTAAAATGAGAACCCAGATTGTTGGGGGCAATATTTGACATTGTAAACTGCCCAGAGAGTTCTGCCAAGCACTATAGAGTAGTATATACTGTCAGTGTTATTGCTATTCCTAAAATGTATGGGCAGTCAATATATGAAATAAAAACACTAATTTATGTAATACTGAGCTAGTCACAGAAACATACAATGTAAATTATGATGTTTCCTGCTATACTTAAAGGGAGTCTGTCCAATATTCAGTATCAAACCTGGTTTGTATTAATTTTTTAAAATGTATACTGAACACTTATTTTCTAAGAATGATTTATGAATAATTGCCAAAACAGCATGGGAATGTTAATTGGATTATCTTTTATAAAGAAAACATTCTGAAATTAAAAAGAAGGCTCAATGAGGTGGAGATACCTTGAATAATATGGTAAGCCAGGTACGGTATGAAGAAGCTATATATTTTTTTTCAGTTGCCAGTCTATGGCTGAAATCATTTTCAAGGAGAAATTTTTCCCCCAAGACATTTTCATAGCTCTAAATTGGGAAAAATAAATTGGAACAAGAAAATTGTTGGATTAGATTTAACTAGGAAAATTAAGGTCACTTTTTATAGGAAGATATCCATATTCTTATGGGGGACCATACTGTTATATATGTTTATGTTTAGAGAAGAATGGATAGACAGACAGATGTGACAGATTCTGAAGGAAGCATTTATCCCATTCCCAATTATTTTCTTTAATTTTCATAAAATCTCTACCAAAAAGACAACTATATTGTACAGAATGTTACAACTTGTTACAACTTTCCATAATTTTAGTTGACTGCTCATAGAAACCTTGACCTGGATATGCCATAGAAAGTTGGAGTCAAAATATCTTGAATATTTTGATTTGTTTTTAGAAATGATCCAATGAATGACAGTGAATAATTGTTCATTATTTCCTTGAAGTTCCCTTCTGTGATTCCTCTCATATCATACTAGCTGGCTAGCATTACTGGATTTGTCGTCTGTTGTTATTTGATATACTTTGAGTAATTTTTAATGTACCTTTAAGTGAGTTTATGACACACTCATGGTAAATGTTTTGTGACATTAGGACAGAGTAACAGCAATTAACTTTATTTTATTTTCATCAATCTGATATTTTTAAGATGTTCTTCTGTACCTGTTTAGGGTTAATGATTGGCAAAATGGAAATGCAGTACTTTGCAATGGTATTAGTGAGAGAAAAAGTCAGACTCAAGGTCACAGTAACTTATGGATTAACTGTCAAATAACAGATCTGCAACATGCCACAAACACACCTTGTGGCTTTCAGGGTAAGTATCGAAACTGATCCTCAAGCCAATAACATGCTTACGGTAATAATTGCTAGGATTGTAATGGTGTGACATAATAGCCTTCAGGTTAAAGAGCAGAATTCTGTACTCCTTATTTTATCCAGCGACTACAGCTAAAATAAAACACAATCATAAACCTGAATATGTGTAAAACTAAATCTTTCCCAATGGTCAATTATAGTTTCTTCGGTGAAAATCTTGATGGAAAGCGGTTTAATATCTTATAATTACGTTAAAACAAAAAGAAGGAATAAAAACAGGATGCCCACTAAAAATATCAATCAATCTTGATGTTACATTCACAATAACTATTAAAATTGTAGCATTCACATTTGTCAAAAAGAAAGGTCAATAAATGGGACAGATTCTTATCTCATTTAGGAAGGACTGGAATATATGTGTTAGGAATTAAAAGGAAGGGCTCTGTCTTGAAAAAGAAAAAAAAACACTAATTTTGTCTTATGATAGCTGAGTTTGGTTGAAATAGTCTGTCTCACTATCTGAAGATGTCAGATAAGAACCTATATAATTTAGAATGCCATTAGAAAAAAAAAAACTATAACCCATTGGGTCATTGTTTCAAAGATATTTCCATACCTGAACAGAGAAATAGAACTATCACAAGCAGATTAAAAAAAAGTGGGAATGGGATTGACTTCTCACTTCCTGCCAGCTTCCCCATTGACTTTCTTTGTGGGAAGCTGGGAGGGAGCATTGAAAAAGGAAGATTGCTTCTCTGCAGCTGACTGTGGCTATACTACAGCATAGCAGAACTGAAGTAGCTACAACTTTGCCAAATTTCAATTCCACAGGAGAAATTAGTCCTGGATTTTGGCCACATCCTTTAAGTTAGCCAATTTAAGGTATGGTGATTCACAAGTTGTTGCTTTATGAGGCACTATTGACATGTTTGAAGTAAAATCTGGTCTGATTCTTATTCCAAGCCGGGAGACACAGGAGAAATGAATTGGAGTCAGGCTGCAGTTAGACAGGAGGTCTTTATTTATTTGGTAGCCAGAAACAATAGTGACAACAGCATGCTTCTGGGGTGGCTGACAAATTGGGGTTGAGAGTAGATGTGCTTTTATACAATTTGGGGGGCTTTGTGATTGAGATGCCTGTTCCTGTCCTTTAATATTTTAGTGGCTGTTACCAGATTCCTTTGGGCCATGTAGGGGTCATGACTGGCTCTACAGGCAAAAGGAAAAATGCAAATCTTGGGTGTTTTGTTTATCTGAGCTAATCTTGTCAGTTTGGGTTCCTTTTGGCCTATTTCTGGCTTGTTTGGAACTGCTGGCTGGCCTTTAATTATGAACAGAGTGGCCTGGCTTTATGAATGGATACAAAATATTCATTCATAAAGCCTAGCCTCTTCAGAATTCGTCTTGAAGCTGTTTTCCTACAGTAGAAAGACTGGGGCCGCTTTCTGCCTTTGTTAAGGAGATTTTTCTCCTCTTCTCCTTTAGGGGAAATATTCTATTGTGCCTCTTTTAATATTCTGTAAAATATTTTATTTTGGCAATGGGGGCTTCCCACAGGTTAAAAACAGACAAACAGAAGTGTTGTAGTGGCCTGTAGATTTAAAAAGCTATAGATTGATCTCATTCAGTGTGTTTTCTCACACATATCACTTATTGCTTAAGTGTAAAAGCCAGTAAGTTACTTAACCTGTCTCTCATTTTCCAGTAATGTTGTCTGGTAAATTATAATAAAATCTACTACAAATGTTTTTGTGGTGTTCCAGTTGCTAGCATCATATTTAACAGAGACCAAAGATCAATATTATTTGGGAGATAGAGACTCTGTATAAAAATGTTTTAACATTCTTGCCTGGAGGTTTCAAATAGACTAATAACTACCTTTTTTATGCAAAATGAATGCAGTAACATAATTTCTAATAAATGTGTTGCTGTGTAGCCCATATAAAAAAACAGTGATGGTGCAATGTCTCTGTTGTTACAAAAGAAAGGCTACCATCTCCTGTTGATCTGTTTAATCAAGTAATTAACACTTGACAAAGACACATTCAAAAACCATTTTTTAAAAAGAAAATAGAGACAAATGATTACCAACTGTATGTAAATTTTACCGCAGTGTGGCCTTATTTCTAGAGCACCAACGAAAAGTGTCCTTCAAGTCCACTGCAGATCTGTTGCGCTCTGAAGCTTTTAATTATCAGAAAATGCTTTGTGGTAAATGGCAAAAGTAATATTTTACAATACAATACAAATTAAATATAAAAGTAGTGCTTTTAACTTGATTTGTCATTCTCACTTTGTTACTTTGATAACAGATTGCAGCAGGTTATGGCAAGAATCGCTATAGATAAACTTTTATTAGTTTCAGCAAACATGGCAGAACAAAAAGAGTTTTGTTAATTGTCCATGTGTTTTAAACATTGTCTAGCTGAGGATGGTGTATATCTAAACTTTTCAACCTGTTTAAAAAGCTTCACATGTCAGGTCACATATTTATTTTCAGACACAAGTTGCATGATTAATTAATAATACCCTGATCAGATTTCAGATACATGAATATGTATTCTCAAATGTTGTCTGCTTATTATGAAACCCATTTCCTAGGTATGAACAGTGTCCAGAAATGGATTAAGACAAGCATTGTATGCTTCATACTACAAGAAAATTTGCCGAAGAATCTGCTGGGAGTAGCTGTGGAATTTTCATTGGATTTTAAAACCATATGGACACAACAATCAAAGAAAGTCTTGATATACATGAATATTTTTTAAAAAAAATCCCATTTATATCCTGCCCTTCTCCGAAGACTCAGGGCGGCTTACAATCTAAGCACAAATCAGTGTGCTTAGCAATAACCTTCATTCTATGTATATGCCTGCTTATTAGGGCTTTCGGCCCCCCCAAGCGGCATTATTACAAGGTCAGCTTATTGCCCCCAACAATCTGGGTCCTCATTTTACCTACCTCAGAAGGATGGAAGGCTGAGTCAACCTTGAGCCTGGTGGGACTCGAACCTGCACTAATTACAGGCAACTGGTGTTACTTAAGGAGGCATTAGCCCACTGCTCCACCATTATCTTGTAATTCCACAAGATAATGAAAAGAATTATTCAAAATTATATAAATATAGTTATAGTTCAGTTTATATGGAAGAAAAGTATGATTTAAAACCCTTGGTACTGGGGAAATTTAAATAGCAATGAACAAAAGTAAAGAACTGCCAATTAGAAGGGGAGGATTCTAGCAATTTATGTTAGCAACTGTATTAATTAGGAGAAAATGTGTGGAAAGGATTAACATATTCAAAGACATTGTGAAATAAACAGTTATGAGATTTTTTTTAACAGATTGAAGAAGATCTGTACAATGTCTTCCAACTTGGAACATTGCCTTGCTAATACACTGAACAAAGAATGGATTTTCATTCCTGCATCCTTATTACAGAACTGATAGCTAATTGGTTTTTTTTTAAGCCCAATATGAAAAGAAGGTGAATAAACAGTTGGGAAACTGCTCAACTTAATATATTATCTGGCTTGGAACTTTTAATTTCCTGAATGAAAAAAAGATTGAAGATTAAGTCCATTTCAGACTTTGACAGTATATGGACTGAGAATGTAGAGTACAAGCTTGATTTTTAAAAAAAAAACAGGTAGAGAGACTGCTAGAATCACTTTTGATGGATAATCAAAAAAGTATACAAGTTCCCCAAAAAATAAATAGATAAAAATCTATTTTTATGTTTTATATTATTGCTTAGGCCCAAGCTGCTAACTGTGAAGGGGCATAGCAAATTGTGGGTCCTTCCTTCTCTGCAGATTGAAGAATTTGTATTATGTTGCTAAGGAAAAGCAGGAGTTATCTGGTTGGCCTCTCCAGGAGGCAAAACAGAAAAAAAGGATGGATTCAGACAATAATTTCATAGATTACATACATTCGTTCCCATACTTTCCATATAAGGACCACCTCTTTAACTTTTTCATGTTCTCTTTTTGCACAAGCACCTCCTCCTAGCAAATATTTGTGGCCAGTTATTTGTTTCCTGCTTTAACTAAGTAAATAATAGATTCCATTTTTCCTCAAAACTGCCAATGTTTCAGAAAAATGAAAGACAAATAAAACAACCATGGTACACATTAAAAAAAAACCTAAAAATCCCCATGAACTCATTAAAAGGCAGTTATAATTACAAACTTCCTAGACATCATAAACCATCATAGGCTCGGGAGCACAACTCCATTTTTGATCATTTCCCAAAGTCCAACATTTTGAGTAGGAAGCTATTCCAAAGAGAAGGAACAAAAACTGTATGTGTCTTCATGCTATTTAAAGGAATTCAGAGTTGAGCTTAGAAATACAGAAGAAATAAGCTAGAGGCCTGCAGAAGAAATTGTATGATTCTGTGAAAGAGTGAATAATAAGAAAAAAAATCCCTTTCAAAATAAACCCTTCTTGAACAGAGACGGGTTTTCAGCATTCTATTAGTCTATCTTATAGTAATAAAAATATTCCTGGAAAATCTGTTATGCCTTGGTTTCTTGAATTGGGATACCTGAAGGGCTGACAGGTATAGTTCTTGCAAAAATGATGGCGATCATCAATAGTTCCTTTTTGGATGACCTCATTGGGTAGCTTAATTCTGGTTGGGGAAGTATTTTGGTAATTACTTAATATCTAGCTAGATTCTTGCAAAATTAAAAGAAGGCAAGAGGAAATAAAATAGATCAGGGAACCATATATTTTACCAAAAACAAAAAAAACCAAAAAACCCCCCCAAAACCTTTGGCAAAATATTTTCAAAGCAGAGCAAGAATCTGTGGTTCTAACATGGGTATTTTGTGTGTGCGTGTGTATACTACACCATAGTTAAATATTGAACCTTAATTATTTAAATAATATGCAAAATATGCCATAATAAATGCAGGACTCAAAATAAAAAATAGAAAAATGGAAAGTAGAATATTGCTAGAAGAAACATCAACCATCTTAAGGTTTGCTGACAATATCACCGGTATTATGAATAATACTTAAAGAATCTCTTTATAAAGGTGAAAGAATCAAGTGCTACTCAATATTAAAAAAGATTACATCAGTGTATGAAACCAATTCAAATCAAATAGGATGAAGAAAAAACTGGAAACTTAATCTTTCTAGTCTTAAAAATCCACAGAGTGGGTAAGCATAGCAATAAAGTAAAGAGAAATCTGCTATCTTGGGAGAAAAACTATGGCTGCTTTAGATAAATACTAAATTATATTGCACTGACATTAAAAAAAACATGTTGTCAAGCCCATGACTGTAACATATGGCTTTGAAATTAGGAACATTATAATAGCTGAATAAAGAAAAAATGATGCCTGTGAATTATGGTGCTGGATAAAATTGTTGATAATACTTTGTATCATTTGAAGAATAAATAATTTAGTATTATATAAAATAAAATGACCACTGGAAACATTAAAAATGAAGACAGAGATAAGATTTGGGTAGTGTCTTACTATCAGTATGAGCTTACAAGAACTCAGAGAAACCACTACTGGCAAAACAGTCCTGGTGATTCATCAGATCGTAAAATGTCAAAGGCAACAGAATAGCAATTACAATAAAGCAATGATGATTTCAGTCAGATCACAGAAAAGTATTCATGGAAATTAGCATTGCTTAGTTCATACACATGTAAGAGTAGAAGATTGGGGAAGGCTGATGTCATTGCCAACTTTTGGAAATGTATATTTTTGGAAATGTATAATATCATCAATGGGTTCTATAGACAGAGTTTCAGAATCTCAAGATTTATCTAGGTTTTTTAAAAATAAATCCTTGTTCCTAAAACCTAACAATTATTCCAAGAGAATAATGCTTGTAGGCGAGTGGGCTGGTTTACTGTATTTTACTGGAAGGAAATTAGAAAGGGTACACGTCTCAACACCATGACAAAATTTCTCAATTTATCTGTAAACCTCCTTTATAATGAAAGTATCACATTTGAGTCTCATAAATCCTCAAATACCTACTGTGTGTGTGTGTGTGTGTGTGTGTGTGTGTGTGTGTGTGTGTGTGTGTAAAAAATCAAGTTAGTCTTGAAAGTTTATCATTAATATAATATAAAAAAGAAAACAGTAATCACTGTTTCATTAAATAGAAAGTAGAATATACCGGTACTAATTGTAAAAATATAGAAATAAACACAATTAATGGACTCCTCCAAATTTCTTAATATTAACTTTTCAAACAATGTTACATGGGTAGCCAAATATAGAACTCTTAGAAATAGAAAATATATATATAATATCTTTTTTCTAATAATATTATTTTCTTAAATGTACCACGTACATCTTCATCATCACCCTAGTGTTTTTCTCACAGATGCAGGTTCCACTTTTTGGGTCAACAAGTGCCAACTTTTGTGATCAAATGCAGCAACCGGGTCCAACTGGGCATTTTTCATGTCTGTATTTATTGTATCTTGCCCTCTTTGCTTCAGACTTTCAGGGGTGTTTGCCATCTCTATTAAAGTAGAAGGTGATGTAGACAATGGTGTGGGGTGTTGCTTGTAGAAAATGGCACACAGCCAGAGTCCACAATAACACTGAAGAAATTCATTAGCCGGTTGGCTGTTTTGCCCCTAGGTATCTCAAGCTTCCAAATGTCCACTGGTAGATCATCAAGTATTTCCTTAAACATATACTTGAGGGAATATTGATACACACACACACACACACACACAATTAATATATTTCACAGTTCTTCTGGACTTTAGATATGAGAAGTTCTAAAGAGTCAACATATTGGAGAGGTTGCTGTATGGACAATTAATCCACAAGGCTGTAATTCAAGTCCAGCTCAGTGGGGAGACCTAAATTTCAGCTGATTTCATGATTCTTCTAGTGGGCCTGGTCTGTTAAGAAGACCTAACTTCAGATGGCTCAAAATGCTTTTCTGTAATAAGCAAAGACTTTTCAGAAGGGAAAATTTTAGAGCAGGCTTTTTTTTTAGGCATTTCAGTAAGAGGTGGAGAGAAAAATAAGAACAGAATGGATGAGTAGATGTCCCTTGAGTCACTTTAACTGGAGATAAGAGATTTGAAAATGAAGCTTCTTTTTCTGGCTGGATAAAAAAAAAAAATAGTTTATTGCATCTTTCCAGAGTGGGTTAAGGGCTGCTGAGTCATCATCCTACTGAGGGATGAGTACACAAAAGTCCTCTCAGTTCTGATTGTCTTACAAAAGTGCTATCAGCTCTTACACTTCGTGATCACCAATGAGCACATTTGTAATCCAATCAACCTATCAACAGGATGCCTATGTGCTTGCTGTTCTACCAAGAATGAAAGACTGATTTCTATTTCATTATGGCCAAAAGCGAGCATTGGCATTACACTTGAGAAAAATGTCCCATATGGACATGGTGGTGGAGAAAATGGGGAGAAAGTTGGTGGGTTCCTTGTTGCTCTCTGGGCTTGGTTGTTGTCTTGCAAACATTTCGTTACCTAACTAGGTAACAATATCAATGACTGATTTTACTAATGGTGTTACCTAGTTTGGTAATGAAACATCTGCAAAGAACAAGCCAGCTCAGAGAGCACCAAGGACCCCACAGTTCAACCCTGAGCTACAAGTATTCTCTTTTATAGGAGAAAGTTTCCTCTGAAGCATTGTCTGGCAGAAGCTCTGTGTGTCCTTTGATACTTGCCATATTGTGAAGGTTTGCATAAACCTAAAATGGTACAATATTGAGATGTCAGAGAAGACAGTCTTCATTACACTAGACATAGATCTGTTTTAAAGAAAGGCTTAATTAATATAGGAAAATAGAAATACGATTGTGAGAATAATTATATATATATATATATATATATATATATATATATATATATATATATATATATATATATATATATATATATATATATATATATATATATATATGTATATATATCATCAAACACTATCACCACACACATGGTTGTTCCCAATTATTATATCCCTTTAAGTTGAAAAATTCTGACACCCAACATATTTTCAAATAACCAAGGCCTGTATATGCATGGCACTGAGGACCAGCTATGTAACTCTTATTTAACTTTGCCTCTCCATGGATATTCCTAGTAAATGCTCATATTCAAACTAGTTGAATTGTTTTAGAAAAGAATATTACTTTTTAAAATGTTATTTAAGAACTCATATTTTGTTACGATAATAGCCTTGTTGCTATTTTTTGGATTTCTTTCTAGTCCATTAATATCAGTTTCCACTAAATTTTCATCTTTGTTGGTGTTGTTTTTACTAAGCATACGCTTACCATCTGAAAATTTCTGAAATATTCCTTTCTAACAACAGATGGTAGATTTGATAGTCTGAATGAACAAGGAAAGTTCATGATGGTGTTAGAATGAATCATATCCATTATTAATTAATGAACGAGCACCTGATGAGAAGTTCAGGGCTACTCACAACACTGAGAAAGAGAAAACCATTAAAATCTGAATGCCAAGTGACCAGATGGGAAGCTAGCACCGGAGGATCTTAATTACTTTATTTTTTCTTCTTCCCAAAGCAACACACAAAGGCTGTTCTTTAGTGGATTCTCATATTTAGTTTCATTGTGGAGACTTACTCATTATTGTATAATTATAACACGTAAGAAATCAAAAAGAATTACAATTTTTTGTTGACTTGTTTAAAAGGATTCTCCCAAATGCGAAACACTATTGCTACTCTATTCTTTACTTTACTTCTGAGGGTGTATATTTTGATATGAGATTAAGAGTTTGGAAGAAAAGAGAGAGAGAGAGAGAGAGAGAGAGAGAGAGAGAGAGAGAGAGAGAGAGAGAGAGAGAGAGAGAGAGAGAGAGAGAGAGAGAGAGAGAGAGAGAGAGAGAGAGAGAGAGAGAGAGAGAGAGAGAGAGAGAGAGAGAGAGAGAGAGAGAGAGAGCATTTGATATATGGTAATCCTTCAGTTTCAAAGATGATACACTTTTGTGTAATTCATCTGTGGACATGGATGTGGATTTGCAGTCCCTTTCTGGACCAGGTGGACAACAGGAACATTTTGTATGCACTGTAGATAGCCAGACATTTTGTATCCATTGCATAAAATGAGTGTGTATCTCCATCATATAGAGGTGAATATTTATTTAGTGAAGCTTATATAGCTGCCTGTCTTACAGTATATACATGACTCTGGGCAACTCACAACAATTACAACTATGTAAAAGCAAATAAAAATACAAAAACACTGTTTGTCTGATTATGTTTTTTTGTATTTTTCATTTATACACACATACACATTGCAAACCATACAGCAACACAATTATAGGCAAGATATACCAAGAATTGCCAACCACAGTCTACATAGCCACTATACAGGTGCCATCACACATGCAGTTCTTCAATTCTAGTGGCAAAACCAATTCTTTAAGGCATTGTGAAAAGTCAGTAGAGTCAGACTCAATCTAATCTCTGGGGGGATAATGTTCCAAAGGTCAGGTGCCAAGACAGAAAAGGATCTCTTTCTTGGCCCTGCCAAATGGCACTCCATAGGAGATGGGACTTGGAGCATGCCTTTCCTACTAATGGGGGTGGGTGGATGTAATTAGGGTAGATGAAATTAAAGAAAAGTGGTGCCACAGATAAACTGATCCTAATGTGGTAGCATTCCATAGTGACCTCAGAGGGCTGTTCATGTATGGAAATGCATCATGTGGTATGGCTTTTAGTAACAGTAGTGTAAATACATAAGGAGAAATTAGCAGGACTTGTCTTTAGGCTTCTAGAATTAGGTAATAGGAGAACGCAAGTAAACATCATTATTTATAGTATGTTGATACCATGAGAAAGGATACTACAACCATGAAAAGTAGTAATAAGGGCAATTAATAGCTAAAAAATGCATTCTGGTAGAAAGAGTGCTGGATGTTTATGTTACTCTCTTTTATGTTTCATATTACCTATGTTTCAGTGTTATTGCCAATATATATAATATGGGTTGTGTTCTTGCTCTGGCTGCTCTCCTATGGTCTGCCAGTAGAGAGATCAGTAATTCAATCTAAGTATCTTCAATAAAGTACAGAATCCTTCATTGTTTTTATCTCCAAATGCTTTGGTTTTATTTTTGTTGAGCATTTTCCTTACAATACACATGATGACAATCTGTATTGCTGGGACTTGCAATCTTTCTTAGTACATCTGGGAGACAAAGTCCTATCTAAGCAGTTCCTAGTGTCTAAATTCACATCTTTACTTGTAAAGTTCAGGTTGCTCTCCCATTTTTGATGGGAACAGTTCATCCTCTGACTTAATTCATTGTAAATAAAGCTGGAAAATTCCTTTTGTAGTTGCCAAGATTCTGAATTTACCAAGTAGCATTAAAAAGGGTTTATTGCAATCAGTATAGTTTTTTGTCTTCCTTGATATTTTCAAGTTGACTGGATCTTGACAGGGACCTTGTCAAATTATTTTTCAGAAGTGTTCTTTTAACGTAGGTTGTTCTCTTTCATTTCCACCTAATTTTTTATTCTGCCATTTCTATCCTTTTTTTTGTTGTTCCTTATTGTTTTTATTCCAGTGTTTTCATGTTTAAATCAATTGTAAACTGCCCAGAGTTGCTGAGAGTCAGGGCAGTATATAGATTAAGTAAATAAAATAACTTGGAACAAAACCCAGAGAAAATATTAAAAAATGCTCTCTGAGTTTTATACTTAGGCCAGCATAAAGCTACCATACTACATAAAAAGGGAAAGGGAAGATGGATGGCCTTTTGAGAAGAGGGAAAGAAAAAAATGATGAGGACTCAGAAGACTTTCACTCTACTTCTTTGAGTCAACTTTCACAGATCAGTTGTACTTGCCAATCTCCTGGATGGGTCTACATCCACTTTCAATTGGGCTTTATCTCACAGCTCTACTTCTCAACACATTTGATGCCAGTAGGGTTCCTCAGAGGTCATCTCTCTAGGGACAGCTTAAGCAGCTTAAGTTTTACTCTTTTTGGAAAGTCTATAAGAGTGCACAAAGAGTAGACAAAAGATGGAAATTGAGGGTGCAGTAAATGCAGGGCAGTTTCATGGACCAATGAAATTAAGAGAAGATACTGGGCTTAGCTTAAAATGATTACTTTTTTCTTTTTTTGTGGGGGGCATGTTGGCCTAGCAGTTAAGACACTGTGCTTGTTGAGTGGAACATTTGCAGTTCAAGACCCCAGTACTATGTAATGGGGTGAGTTCCTGTTCTTGCTCCAGTTCCTGCCCACCTAGCAGTTCTAAAGCATGCAAATGCAAGTAGATAAATAGGTATCCACTTTAATGGGAAGGTAACAGTGTTTCATGTGCCTCCGCATATAGTTATGCTGGTCACATGATGATGCTTGGCCAGGAAACAGAGATGAACAATGCCCCCTAGAGTCAGACATGACTGGACAGGGAAACCTTTATCTTTACTTTTTTTTCCTTTTTACATTGAGGAAGCAAGTTTTGGAATTATCTGCACCTTAATTTAACATCACTGTTCTTATTGCTAAAGTATGCATAAATGCAGTGATACCTTTTTCCTTTATCTTGTTGTAATATAAAACAAACACATTGAAGATCATTTTACTCCACTGAGTACCTCACGGCACATAGCTATTTCAGAAAGCAATCTGAGGAGCAGTAAGAGGCAAGCAAAAAACTTTTCAAATGAATCTTTTTACTATTTTGATTCAAATATATCTTTACTTGCTGCCACAAATTGTATTTTGTGTTGAAAATCTTACTGACATGATTACTGTGATTGAATTGCAGAACAGCTATCAAACTCATGAAGTTCACATGAAATTTTGAAGCTGTCGATCATTACCTGCAATAGCTGAACAAACAGAATTGAACAAAAGGAATTTTAAAATAATTTTGTGTACACACAACAAACACAGACTTTGACAGGTTCCTCTGCATGATAGACATATTTGATTAAAACACAATTCCCTGCTGATAGAGTTTATAGAAAACCTTTGATCAGATGACAAAGAGCATTTTACAGTAGGCCTGTTCAGATAGTACTTTTGTATGTGGATTTCAAAAAAAGGTAAACATGGTTCCCACTCATATGGAAGGCTTTGTGTTTTCATGAAAGCTCACTGCTGCAGAAAATCAAGATATATCTTTGTGGAGACCAGGCCTCAGTGAGGGATTTGAAGAAGGCAGAGGTGGCTCAGAGTTTATCAGTGAGTTGAAATTTATATTGAAGAAGGTTAGTAAATGATGAGTAGATCAAGTTGAAATAAGAAATGGCATTCATGGTAAATTCTTCTCTGTGAAGGACAGAAGTCCTTTAATACATTTTATGGTTTCTGTTATGTCGTGGGTTCTTCACGCAGGAAAGAATACGAGGCAAGTGAGTTCAGGCAAACTCATGGTTTATTGCTTGCAGAATTTGAACTGAGAATTGGGCTGCAACTAGCAGCAATTTATAGCCTAGCCCCTAGGTGGCAGCCATTAGGTTTAAAGCAACCATTGCCGCATAGGGACAGCCAATAGCAGCACTGGAGACCTGGAGTCTGGGTTGCTGGAGAGCCATTAGCTGCTCCAGCTAACCACGTGGTATTACAAGTGAGCCCAATACATAACACCCCTCCCCTCTTAGATCAGACAACATCATAGCAATAGTTGGCCTTAATACAATTAACAAGACTAAACATCCTAGCAACCTTAAGTAAAAACAATACAAGTTACAAGGGTTAATATTATAGCATCTGAATGAATAAGCTTTCATTAACAGCACACTAGACAGTTAAACATCATAGCATCTGAATGAATAGGCTTTCATTGACAGTACACTAATCAGTTAACATCATAGCTCCAGTTTTTTCAGTACAGTGACAAGTTACAGTACATACAACATTATAGTTCTTTATTTTACAACGTAATCAGCAAGATAAGAAGGAGGCTTGCATGCCCTTGTGGAACGCCTCAGAGTTCCAGTCACTTTGTGGTCTAGTGCATCTTTGATGCACCTGAGTCAAAGGAATTAGATGCTGTCTGGCTGGCCTCTCCACATTGGCCCACCCCAGAGTCAGACTGATTAGCAGAGTAGGCACAGCGGCTGTTGAAGTCTGGTTGGCTTGCTCCTTCAAGGGATCCATGTTGCATTTCTGGACTCCCCTCTTCTACACCCAGTTCCTCATTGGTTATGAAGGAAGAGTCTTGAGAGTCCATATATAGGCTGTCTTGACTGCAAGTTTGGGGACCTCGGGAGGGACTTATGATGCAATCCTTGCTTAGTGGCCATTCTGGAAACCGTTTTCTGAGTTGATCAATGTGGCGTCTGACAACTCCCCTCCCTCCAGCCCCACTTCATGAGACAGGGGCCCAGATGATTTGGTAATTTTACCAGGAACCCACAGATTCCCATGTCCATAGTTTCTGGCCCATACCCAATCGCCCATTTGCAGCCCCCTAGGGGGTTTTGGTTGACAGGTCTTTGCTACCACTCTATCTGGATAAAACCTGTCCAGTTTAGTGATATGTCGCCTCCCCCAACATAGTTCTGCAGGACTTTTGCCTGTAGCAGTGCAGGGCATAGAATGCTGGCAGAGTAGAAAGTCTGCCAATCTGTGATGCCAGTCACCTGTGACAATGCGCTTGAGTGATTCCTTCATTGTTCTCACCATACGTTCAGCTTGACCATTAGTGGATGGGTGAAAAGGGGCAGACGTTGCATGTCTGATAAGATTTGCCGTGAGAAATGCCTGAAATTCAGCAGCAGTGAATTGGGCCCCGTTGTCTGAAACTAACACATCTGGCAACCCGTGTGTGGCAAAGAATTTTCTCAGCACCTGCATGGTCTTAGCAGTAGTCATGTTAGCTACTGGAATTACTTCCAGACATTTGGAGTGGCTGTCCACCACTATAAGAAAGAGCTGTCCCTGAAAGGGCCCAGCGTAGTCTATGTGAATTCTAGACCAGGGAATGTGTGTCTCCTCCCACCTGTGAACTGGAGCCTGTGGCATTTCAGGCCTAGATTGCTGGCATGTATAACAACCATGAACTTGTGCCTCAATGTCCTTGTCAAGGCCAGGCCACCAAAGGTAGCTTCTTGCTAAAGCTTTCATTCTGACAATGCCTGGATGACCTTCATGTAATGACTGTAAAACCCTGTCTCTCATGGAAGAGGGAATTATGACTCTCTTTCCCCATAATATGCACCCCTTGTGATAGCTCATGCCTTCTGACAAAGTAATTCTGAAACTTAGAACCTGGACTTTTATCCAACCACCCCATGTGTACCCATGAAAGCACTCTACTAAGTGTTCTACGTATCTGTAGCTGTTTTTGCAGCAATGTCCCCAGCATGGAGGGGAAATTCAGGTAGGTCCTGTATGGACAGAATTCTGCCTGCAGGGGCCAGGTCTGGTTCCATTAGTGGCAGTGGGAGTCTGCTGAGGCCATCAGCATGGCCCATTTCTTTACCAGGTTTGTGAACCAATTTAAACGTGTATGCAGATAAGAAAATAGACCATCTCAAATGCATGTGGGGGGTTGTTTGTCTGTTGTGAAAAGTCCCAGTAGAGGTTTGTGGTCTGTAAAGACCGTGAGTCCCTGACATATAAATAGTCATGGAATTTTTTTTTATTCCAGCAACAATGGCTAGTGTTCTATGCCAGCCTACTACCGGTCCTGCAGAAAAGGCAGGGACAACCCCTTTACAAACGGCAAGAGGCTGGAACTAAGCCTGCCAAATTTATTAACATAAAACAGAGCAAAACAAGACACAAACCATGAAAGAGGAGCTATTCAAACAGTTGCCTTCAGCAAACCAGCCCTCCCACGCATTCCCCTTTTAAACAGTTCAGGGCGTGGCTTCTCTCTGCCTCCTTCCAAGGTGCCCCATTGCCTTCCTCTGTTTACTCCTGATTGACTGCCTCCTGCATCGGGCGTCCTTGAACAGGGCCAGCTGTGGGTCATCTTCATCCACGCTGTCAGGCTCACACAGCTGGGTCTGCGTCGTAACCAGATGGGAGGGGCCTGGCTGAGGGCTCTCATCAGCAAGCTCTCCAACACCCTCAGCAAGCTCTCCAACACCCCTCTCCTCCTCCTCTGAATCGTCTCACCCAACTGCCGAACCCACAGGCTGACCCTGAATCACAACAGCTAGGGCCTCTTTGTCCATTTGAGCATAGTTACACTCACTTCAGCAATTTGGTTTGCCCAGAGGTAGTTTTCTACCTGGGACAAGTAGGAAGGCCATCCCTCTGGGTGCTTGACGTCCAATTCATGAAGTCTTCGGACCTCCGGCATTCTGTCTTCGGCTGGTTCCTGCGGTTTTCAATCCTGCTTCCCAAGGCCCAGGGAGTGAATCCGCTGAGCACGAGGTCGCTAGCGTGGCTTGCTAGCCGACCATAGGGGGGGGAAATGCCTTTTCCCTCCAGACGTGAGCTGCCCCTCCCCTAGTGGACTTCAGCTCTTTTTGGGAAGCAGGATCCCACCTTCATCGCCAGTGTTATGTCACGGGTTCTTCGCACAGGAAAGAAGACGAGGCAAGTGAGTTCAGGCAAACTCATGGTTTATTGCTTGCAGAATGTGAACTGAGAATTGGGCTGCAACTAGCAACAATTTATAGACTAGCCCCTAGGTGGAAGCCAACCATTGCTGCCTAGGGACAGCCAATAGCAGCACTGGAGACCTGGAGTCTGGGTTGCTGGAGAGCCGTTAGCTGCTCCAGCTAACCACGTGGTATTACAAGTGAGCCCAATACATAACAGTTTCTATTTATGAAGCCTCTTTCAAGATGTTATAAAATTGAAGGGTTGAAAGTTTGCAGATCAGCTAGTCCAGCCTCTTTCCAGTTTGATGAAGAACAGAGGCATCTGTGGGTACCTCAAAAAAGTTGAGATAACAGACTTGATTATGCAATTGTGCAAATCCTTTTATATGTATGATATATGCAGCACACATAAAAGAGGAGAGGGCTTTGCTTGTATGCTTGTACCTGGTTTCTTGACTTTTTAACTTCCATACGGATGCTCCTCAACGAAGAACCATTCTTGAGAATTTGTATGTAGTTTTAAATGCAGAGCTACCTAGCTGCCATGTTATTTAGCCAGTTCATAATCAGCTTGGTCATCAAATTGTCATGTAATGTTTGATA
Organism: Vipera berus; assembly: GCF_964194415.1. NCBI lineage: Eukaryota > Metazoa > Chordata > Lepidosauria > Squamata > Viperidae > Vipera > Vipera berus. The sequence continues at coordinate 61,844,812 of NC_138203.1, forward strand.
GGTTTTGTCTCAATCAAGACAGAATTCCACAGCATTTCCACAATTTACTAAGGAAATTGTGTGACCAAAGCTTTTTATATGTATTCTAGGAAATATCCTAGATATACAATATAATTTAAGGTACACAAGTACTCTTTGACAATCTCTCTGTCAACTGTAAGATGAAATGCAGCCTTCTTAGCTTGCATATACCTGTGACATAGCCTAAACCAGACTAGGATCCTGAGCTGTGGTGTCTTTTTAATCCATCAGCATTTCAACATTGTTACTAAAGGAGGGCATAGTATTCATTTTATTTATTTATTATATTAATATGGTTCCCATTTTTCTGTCATATGAGTCTAAGTGTTTTACAAGTTGATAAAACAACTCTATAAAAGATTAGAACAATAAAAGAATAAATATAACATTAATCTAAAAAATAACAAAGAAATAGCTAAAATAGTGGGGGTATACAATGGAGATGAGGCAAGATCATCTCTTTAATCCAATAACCACCTCCAGAATGACACACACCAAGCCAGGCCAACCAGAAGAACCAGGTTGTAAATCCCTTCTGGAAGGCCAGGAGGATGTGGGCAAATCTCCTCTATAGGGATATGATGTTCCAGAGAGAGGCAGCCATTTTATTTCTACTCTGACATGAAAAAACCCTTTTGTTTGTTTCTTTTACCTGATCCTATGTAGCATTCAAAGGGATTGAAAGGGAAATGAGAATTCAGAGTCTGTCTGAGTCCGAATAATCATTTATCTGCAACACCTTAAAGAATCTGTGTCTTAGTCTAGGCTTTTGCAATTGCTCTCCATATTTGCAAAAGAATCTCAGGAAAAGCCATTTTTATATTAAGGAAGTGCCAAGAAGTGCTATATGCAGGCTTCTGTGTATCCTGGAATATCTTTTCATTTGGGCTGTTGCCCAGTCCACTTCTGATCATCCTTCACTGCTTAGCAAATTAGAAGCTTAAACCTTCTCTGTAATTTTCTGTAATTCTACTTGGTTGACTGACCTATTCTTCCATTTCTGATAGCAGTCTTTAAAACTGTTCAGATCATCGGTATGTTTTTTGTTTTGACTACATGGATTTCTTTCTTACCTGTTCCCTTGGAATTGTTTGCCAAGATGGTTTTAGTTTATCCCCTTGCCAACCTTTCTGACCTTTTCCTATTTTAAAAGAATGAGGCCACACAATCTCTTTAGAGACAACATTCTGTTTGTTCTCCCACCTGTGCTGCTAAAGAGTCATAGAGGAATCTTCATTCCTGTCCTTAGAAAGTGATTTAATTCTTCCCTTCCAAATCACAGGAGGCAGAATCAAGATGGGTGTTGAATGACCTACTGGCCACAAGTTTAAAAGAAAAAAATCACTGCTGCTTATTCTATAAATGTCAAGCTCAGTTGGAATGCATGTGTACTGAAGCAGCAGAGAAAAATCAAATAAAGGAGGAATTGTATGGTATTTATTGGAGACTGAAATATTTCAAACCTGTTTACCAGTGCAGGATTTGACTGTTACAGATATGGAGCACCAGCAAAGATGTGTGTTATTTGGAGAGCAAGCAAGGAAGCAACAGGTTGTTGACTTTGAAGTATAACAAAGTGATAAGCCCTTCTCTCCCCTTACTTTGAATTTTGAGGTTAAAAAGAGAGAGGGGGGGGAGAGGGAGGGAGCTTGGAAAACTTAGAAATGCCACTGGCTTCTGTACTTAAAAGCAGAGGAAGCTGTGCACTGAAATTGTCATCCACTCAAAAGTTATAAAAGTCACATTACACAAAAAGCCAGAGTTTCCAAAATGCTCTTATCAGTTTCTGTTGGAGGCCTTCTTCAATCAAAAATTACATATTCATTTAAGCTAGTTTCTTCATTGTAATGTAAAAGCTACAGACACATGGGCACAGGGACAAGTTTGTACTGTACTGTTGTGCAAAAATGAAAAAGTATGCAGCAAAACCAAATTGTATGTGAAGAATAAACTTGTTCTCTCCTTGACCGTAGCTACAGTATATTCTTCTTAATGTCAGGGTGCTGTTATCCTAACAGAGCTGCTTAGAAACTAGTCCATTGACCAAACTATTCCGGAGGGCAGGTGCTGCTTCAGAGAAAGTGCACTATTGGGGGCCCAATAGATGGCATTGTTTAACTGAAAGAATCCGGAGTGCACAAACCCTGCCAGATTGAATTGAAAGTGTGAGACAGGCAGTCCCTCAAATATCCTATTCCTATTCCATGTATATATATATATATGAGACTACTATATACAGTATAGGCTGCAAAGGTCTGGATAATCACTACTTTTCAGCAAAGAGATCACAATATCTGCCCTCAGAATATATATATTTGTCAGACACAATGTTCAAAACCTTTACAAATATTGTAAAAATATAATCGAACACTATATAATCAGCAAAACCTATATAAATTCATTCTCCTAATAATCACTGTTATCTTATGCAAGAATATGCCTTCCAGCTGTTGAGCAAAAGATAATAGTGGTGCCATTTTTATTTATGGCACCCACTTTGTGTGGTGTTATCATTGCATGGAAAAACTGCCATCTGCACACATCCATAGACATACATTTCCTATGAATATTCCAGAAATGGTGGCAGAACAAGGACTGGGTATACAATCTTATTATTTTTAGTACCTAATTCCACTCATCTTGCTCTGTAAGTACATATCATTCATGCCAGATGGTATAATGATGTGAGTTAGATGCAGAATAATCAGGCAAGATGTAGATTAAAACAGCCACAAATCATTACAGATGTTTGGTGGACTGTAGTCTCCTATTTGCTCTTCTATTGGCTTCAGAAATTCCTTTGAGTTTGAAAACTAGTTAGAGGTTGTTTGAGGGGCAATTTCTGTAAATGTAAAATTTCAAACAAGAAATTTATATTTCCTTAGTTTTCATGTGGTTAATTATTCTTAAAATGTAGACTACCTTGTTTAAAATTGTTACTAAATCATACATTACCCTTGGGAAAGTTTACCTATACTCCTAGGTTTTGTAATTGTTTCCTCGTTTGGAATATTAATTTTTAGTGCTGTGCAAATCTTGAAAGGGGTGTTTCACTTTGAAATGTTTGCAGCAAAACACGCCCTCACAGCTGCTTCTTGAAGCAACAAGGCCACATTTCTAGGTATGAAGGTTCTCATCAAGCTTCAGCAGATCTGCTTGTCTTCTCTGCACTGCTCCCTTCAGTTCCTGAAAAATTTAAAAACCTTAAAAGCAATTATTATTACATTTCTATGCCACCCATACAAGGTGACTGAGCAGCTTGCCCAGTTTTGGTAAGCCATGCCAGAAAGCTTGGCCACTTCTAATATTTCCTCGTTTCTTTTTTTATTTGAGTAACGAGCATGTTGCAAATCACTTCTTTAAAAATCAGACATGCCAGCAGAGTTTGTTTTTTTTTTAAAAAAAAAATCAAGATAGCAGTCACAAAAGTGCAAGCAAAGCTCCACACTTTAATGTGCAATGCACATTTTTTTTAAAAAAAGGTGGATATTTAATCGCATTATTGTAGCTTCTGTCTTGGTTGCTTTTACCTGGAGACATGCCAGGGTTGTCTGAATGTGGTTAAAATGAATGCTTTCATAGGCTCACTACTGTATTTTTCCGTGTATAAGACACTTTTTTTCCTGCAAACACCCTGTTCAAAAATCAGGTGCATCATATACAAGTGCGGTGTCTTATACACAAAAAATAATGGTAACCTCTGCAGCCTAGGGCATGCCTATGTGGGGTCTTTACATGCCACTGCCATGCCACCTGGTGCAGGTGTCAAGCCCCTGTGGCTTGCCACTAATGGGAGGGGGAAGGGGGCAAAATTGTCAGATGGTGGTGTCCGGAAGCAGCGGATGGGACCAGCAGCATGGATGGCAGTGACAGCACTTTCCCTCCCCGTATCTGTATGCAGGCCGGGGACCCTGTGGAACGCAGCTGCGAGGCCATCCTGCTCGATAATAGTGGCTGGCCGAACTTCTGGATTTGCTGGCTCAGCTGTTCGATGTTCTGCCAAACAGCTGATCGGTGCAGAGAAATAACCCTGCTTCGATTCCCTTGACTTTTTTTTAATCCCATTTTTATCCCACCCTTCTCCAAAGACTCAGGGCGGCTTACAATCTAAGAAGCACAAATCAATGTGCTTAGCAATAGCCTTCATTCTATGTATATGCCTGCTTATTATGGCTTTCGGCCCACCCCAAGTGGCATTTTTACAAAGTCAGCTCATTGCCCCCAACAATCTGGGTCCTCATTTTACCTACCTCAGAAGGATGGAAGGCTGAGTCAACCTTGAGCCTGGTGGGACTCGAACCTGCACTAATTGCAGGCAGCTGGTGTTACTTAAGGAGGCATTAGCCCACTGCTCCACCAAGGCTCTTTTTGACTTGCTGTCATGCCGGTGCTCACACCGGTTTGTTCACCAGGGTCGGAAGGCTGCTGCTGTGAACTGACTGCATGCTCATCGTGCTGGATGCTGCTTAGGTGGGTGGGGGATGGGGTCAGCTGGGAGGCATCTATTTAGAGTGCTGACTTTGTTTGCTGTAAGCTTGGAACTCGCATACCAGAGCATCTTATACCAAGGTCCACGTTATACGTGGAAAAATAAGGTATTTTTCTCTGCTGTAAAGTATATAAACATTGAAGAGTAGGCCATTCAAAGATACTGAACTAAAATAGCTTCACTCCCACACAATAACGTACTGGCTGGTTGCTGCAATGGAAGGAAATGAATGGATGCCCTCCAGATACCTGAAATCTTAAGAAAAGCTATTTTCGCTAAGGGTTTGTCCTCTTCATATCTGCCAAAAATCTGTCTTTCCAAGCAGGAATTAGGGTGGATCTAGAAGGATCCCAAGCAATATTTTTGTAGCCGCATTAGTAGCTTTCACCACTGCTGATGACCACCTCCACAGAACTGATACAACTTTGGGGGAAAGGATCTAGAAGTCAAGGAATATCCAATTGGAATTTTTCTAAGGAAAAGTTTTGTTCTTTTTATTTACTAGAATTTCTAAAGACACCCCCCCCAATTGAGACTCTTGAAAAACCATCTTTATTCAGCTATTATCCATGGTTTGCTCATAACTTGTGCAATACTCTTAACTATAGAGGGAAAAAACTATGGGAATTGAGATAACAGCACTTTGGCCTTTTTGACACCCAGTCATTTCACTACAATAAAAATTGCTGAGAGATAGATGAGTGCTTGGGGCTGTAGTCTACTAGACTTTTTCTTTAAAATCAGGAATAGTGTAACAGAATGTATTAATATAAATGTATTAATAAGAAAAGAACTGGAGAAGAGAAGTGACTGAATAAATCTCTTTCAATCAGTGATAAGAATTATTTTTTCTTGTTTGCTCCACCACAGCCATCCTGTCAGTCACTAGTTCTACTGCATTTAACAAATGCCCTCTGAGATCAGGCTACTTTACAATTCTCTAGTGTCTTTGCTAAGACATAGTGATTTTTGTTATTCAGTTACAGCTGCCTCTTTTGTCTATTTGTTCTCTCTGATCTTCCACTCTTCTCAGAGACTCCTTGGAGTTACTAACAATCTCTGAAGCAACTTTGGAGTAATTCCCAAAGGATTCTACTCCAAGCACACTAAAAAGCAGAGACCTCACCCTGTCAACAAAAGTGCATATAGTCAAGGCTATGGTCTTCCCAGTTTCAATGTATGGCAGTGAAAGCTGGACCATAAGAAAGGCTGAGCGCCAAAGAATTGAGGCCTTTGGACTATGGTGCTGGAGAAGACTCCTGCGAGTTCCTTGGACTGCAAGGCGATCAAACCAGTCAGTCCTAGAAGAGATCAACCCTGACTGCTCTTTAGAAGGCCAGATCCTGAAACTAAAACTCAAATACTTTGGCCACCTAATGAGAAGGAAGGACTCACTGGAAAAGAGCCTAATGCTGGGAAAGATTGAGGGCAATAGAAGAAGGGGGCAACAGAGAATGAGGTGGCTGGATGGAGTCACTGAAGCTGTAAGCATGAGCTTAAATGGACTCCAGAAGTTGGTAGAGGGCAGGAAGGCCTGGAGGAACATTGTCCATGGGGTCACGATGGGTCGGACATGACTTTGCAGCTAACAACAACATAGATAGATAGATAGATAGATAGATAGATAGATAGATAGATAGATAGATAGATAGATAGATAGATAGATAGAGAGAGATAGATAGAGATAGAGATAGAGATAGAGATAGAGATAGAGATAGAGATAGAGATAGAGATAGAGATAGAGATAGAGATAGAGATAGAGATAGAGATAGAGATAGAGATAGAGATAGAGATAGAGATAGAGATAGAGATAGAGATAGAGATAGAGATAGAGAGATATTTGAAATGAACCTTTATTGTCAAAGTACAACTATGTGTACATTGAGATTAGCTGAGCCTCCCTTTGTGCTCCCACCCCGCAACACACAGTGATAGCAAACCCTCCATCTTACTACACCATGTGAACCAACTACACCACACAATGGCCTCCCAAGTCAATTCTGCATAAAAATATACATATATGCAATATTTTGAAAAGCAAGATAAAAATTGTACTAAAGAAAAGTGTTCCATTACTTTCTATAGTACCAATTCTCAACAAATATATTGAAGACTACTTGTTGAACAAAGGAATCTCAATCCAGTCTTCTGTTGTGTTTATTTCTCCAACTTCACACTGTTGCCACAAGGCAGTGTTAAGTTCTAGTAGAAGAAATTGCTGCAGCATGAGGTCCTCTTGTGTTGTTGCAAAACTCCATTGTTTGATCTTAAAACTTCGGGTGTGAGACATTAAATTAAAAATTGGGCTTCAAATCATAGCTGTTATATTCACTAAGTCATCCACATTTAACTAAAATGAGAGTCTGGGCAGTTGCTGATATGGCTACAATATTATGTCTATCTCCATAGAATATGATGGAAAAAATGGTACCTTGTGTTTCTTTCCGACATGATGTTCAGAGCTCAAGTGTTTTCTAATTTCATTCTTGGAAGTTAGATACATATAATGCTCAGCAGGGAGAAGAAGGCATCCATTTTACAAATGTTACTGAGCCATCACATCAGAGATGAAGACAGTTTGAGGAGAAAGGGGAAAAAATCCATCACAAAAATATGCTAAGGAAGGAGGAGAAATAAGCACTTTTTTTGCTGTTGCCTAACAGAACAAGACTCACATCAGTACATTTTAACCTAGAGTTAAAAAAAGAAGGTATATCTACTCTATCTGGTATGAATGAACGAAAGGCATCATAAAATTCTAGATGGCACATTTATCATGATAATAAATAATAGTTTGCAGTAATGTCAATTCCTGCCCTTTTCTCACTGATATTAATTTAGGCTGCACTTTTATTTTCTCAGCGTACTTTTCTCAGCAAAGTAACATATGGTAACAAGTAGAGTGCAGAGAAAAATTTAAAAAATAAATGAAAAGTGTGGAATAAGAAATCAGAAATATAGAAAAAATTGTTATATTAGAAGTCCCTGGATAAAGCACATAGAATAGTTTCTGGTATTTTAAGATTATAAATTTCTGAATCTATCAATCTAATCTACTTCCTAAGACCTCTCTTTGTTCTGCTCATTTTAAAATGTTAGGAATGGTCTACTCTAGATTGCAGTCATGTAATATTTGTTCAGACAAACTATTGTTTTCTTCAAATAAATGTATAAGCATTGACCAGCTGGAAGCCTGGCATTAGCCTGGCATCAGTTCCAATGATATGATATTGCCTTGAGCAGTTGGAGCTGTTCCAAGGACAAGATGGGATCCTGAATGATGGAAAGGGTGTTGGTACAATTAAATTAGCCATTCCCATTTTACAATTAAGACAATATGTGATGTAGGAAATAGAAGTTTGAATTTTCCTCTATCACATCTATGTGGTAACTTGGGGCTGAAATGTTTAAACAGAAGTCATTTTGACCTAGAAATAGAAAATGCTATATTTAATTTGTCAAAGAGTCTTTGAAAGATTGTAAGATTCTTTCTTTTTTTCTTTTTCTTCCCTCCTTCCCTCCCTCCCTCCCTCCCTCCTTCTTTCTCTCTCTCTTTTCTTTCTAGACAAATTTCTAATCCTCCACATAATATTAAAACATATAGCCAATAAAAATATTCATAAGCCAAATCCTCATCAGTATGCTCATTATCACCCTGTCATTTGGCTTGGAAGAAACAATCAACATTCCTTCTTTCTCCATAGGTACCATAGAAATTCTTATGAACAGTATAGTTTGGGTTTGACTATCAAGAGGAGAGAGAAGAGATGGAAACCTTTAAGGATCAAGGTCAGTTAAATGCTTTTTGATCAGTATTAGCAATTCTAGCAATTTTATTTTTAATAGATTACTTACTGGTTGTGAATATTATTTTCCTGGAAGCCAGCAGAACATAGAAGAATGCATATCCCCTTGTGTAGATTACAAGCTTCCTCAGTCCACATTACATCAACTCAGAAAAAAAGACTGCTCTTTTTAAAAATAGAGGCAGAATTGCAGAGAAGCTGTGGTTTGAGGCTTTAGCATATTCTCTAACTCAGGTCTGGAATTTCCAAGAAGTTGGAAATCCAGATTTTTATTATTATTTTTTTAAAAAGGTTATTTCTAACTGATTTATTAATCAATATGGTGAAAGTGTAATGTTCTTATATCTCTGTGCAAATTATGAAAATGTTTAGCCAAAGGCTTTTATCCACGCATCAGGCTATATGATACCAAATTTTCTCTGCAATATTCTTGAAATCTGTAATTAATTAGTGACATGAATGTTTGATTAGTCCCCTCCTTTATAAGACTTTGGGGAAAATAATGAGTCAGTTATATCAGATCAGCATTATTGTGTGCGTTGCTGACAGGTTAGAGTTAGATGGGTTTTTGGTCCCAGTATGGTAAAAATAATAATAACAACAATATAGGAAACCCTATACCATTTCAGACAAATGGCTGTCCAGTCTCTTCTTAAAAACTTCCAGTGTTGGAGCATTCACCACTTCTGGAGGCAGGTTGTTCCACTGGTTAATTGTTCTAACTGTCAGGAAGTTTCTCCTTAGTTCTAGGTTGCTTCTCTCCTTGACTAGTTTCCATCCATTGCTTCTTGTCCTGCTTTCAGGTGCTTCCGAGAATAGCTTGACTCCCTCTTCTTTGTGGCAGCCATTGAGATACTGGAACACTGCTATCAAGTCACCCCTCACCCTTCTCTTCGTTAAACTACACATACCCAATTCCAGCAACCGTTCCCTATATGTTTTAGCCTCCAGTTCCCCAATCATCTTTGTTGCTCTTCTCTGTACCCTTTCTAGAGTCTCAACATCTTTTTTACATCGTGTTGACCAAAACTGGATGCAGTATTTCAAGTGTGGCATTACCAAGGCATTGTAAAGCGGTATTAACACTTCACGTGATCTTGGTGGTAGTTGTGTTCTTACTATCACTATTATTCCGCTTATTTTCTTGTGTTGTTATGTTGTGTTTTTTAGTCCTCTGTTTGCTCTCCCCAAGCCACAGTTTGTGAGATGGGTAACTATATACACTGATATAATAAATAAATACATGAATTTAGTTCATGGAAATCTTTGCTTTTGAGGGATTGAAAGCAAAGCATGTTATTGAAACATTATTACACAATCATTCAAATGAAACTTTCCCTAATCATAAGAATTAATATTGTTAGAGGTGTTCAAATAAGTCCTTCATGATTATTCCAATAGATCAATCTTCAGGGCCATGGGCAATGGCTCTGATTTACCTGATGTGTGTAGTGGCAATAGAGAAGGCTGCACCACAGGAAACTTTTGTGTGCCGAAAATACCTCCTAATTTAGTTTTCCCAACCACTCAAGACCTATTCAAAATCAATAGTCCCACTGAATGCCTATTATAAAGGAACAATGAAGGTACATTTTGCCGGGTTCCCAGTTAAAATGGGTCTTTCACTGAAGTATGGAACATCCATCCTTTTCACCTTGCAGTATATAGCAGGGGGGAGGCGAGGACCAAATGTGCCAAATTGATTAGAAACTGAAATTAAAAAAATGCAAAGTCACATATTATACTTAGTTCCTCCTATTAATCTTGGAAAGTTCTTCAAAACAGAAAGAGAATGGAAAACAAAGGAGAAAGTCCTCCCCAAGTACATATAATATTTCTTCCTCCTGAGGCTTACTCGTAAGTGTAATAAGGAGGTTGCTGCCTTTTGTGACAGATTTCTGATATAAATACGGAAATATCTCCCAGTGTATGAAAGTTCCTGCTGTTCTTAATATTGCTATGGCAGCACTATGCAATAGGTCTAGGAGATGTTGAGCCTTAAATTAAATGTCAAATATAATATAGTCCTGAAAGCATTACATATCTAACAAATTTTAAAGAAAACATTTTAACAGTCCAGGGAGTTGTTACAGATCAAAATGTTCTAAGATGGGGACAGGTCATTTGAACAGAAATTTTAGAAAATGCTTATTTTTGAACTTCATTACTCAAACAGTTGCTAGTTCAGTGTTCAGTTTCTCTAAAATTAAGAATTTCTAATTTTGCAGCATGAGTTTGGAAACCATTAAGGCAGTTCTGCACTTACATTTTATAAAAACATTGAGTAATTTTTAAATACATTTTTCTGTATTAAAGAAAATGCAATATCCAATTTATGAGGAAGGATTCAGTTTTTGAATCTGGAACTATATCACTATTGTTCTGTACACAACTGAACAGCCTCGTGATTGGCTAATTCAGCCAGCAGGAATTCCTGGGCACCGGGTTGGGTGCCTGAGGCAAGGTGGGAGATTCCAGCTGGGTGGTTGGCCAGCGTCTGGCACTTGCCGGACATATAAGCAACATGGGGCCAGGCGAGGTCAGTTCTACCACGTGCAGCTCAATAAACAGTCTATACCCAGATCCATCTCCGTGTTATCTGTCACCCTATCCGGACACAACAGTGGCAACGAAGGTGGGATCGCAGCAGAACAGCGGAGAAAAGGGCGCGTGAACGGAAGCGCGCGGAGCGGGAAATTCAAATAGCTGTCAGCAGCACAACGAGTCTTCAGCCCAGCGGTACAGAATCACGGACGGGAAGCACGAATGGCGCAAGTCGGCTCAGTGAGAGAATTCGACCCCAAATACCAAGAGGACTGGGACGAGTACGTCGGCCAGGTCGAGGGGTACATGTTAGTGAACGGCATAACAGAATTTTAATTTAATTTAATTTATTATCATTTCTATACCGCCCTTCTCCCGAAGGACTCAGGGCGGTGTACAGGGCAAGAATAAAACACAGAAATTTACAAAAATTAAAAGATAATTAAATGCATGCCCGATTAAAATACAATTGATACATAGTAAAAACCCCAATAAGAATGATAAAAAACCCCACCAATCCCCCCTCAGGCCAGGCCGGCTTGCTCGAGCAAGTATGTTTTCAGATCGCGGCGAAAGGAGCGCAGATCGGGCGCCGTCCGGAGCTCAACCGGTAACTGGTTCCATAGCTCCGGGGCGCCCACAGAGAAGGATCTCCCCCTGGGGGCCACCAGACGGCATTCTCTGACCGGTGGCACCCTGAGGAGGCCCTCTCTGTGGGAACGCACAGGGCGCAGGGAGCTTGATGCCGGCAGCAGATGTTCCCTGAGGTACTCCGGCCCCATGCCATGGAGGGCTTTGAACACCATTACTAGCACCTTGAATCTCACCCGGAAGACAACTGGCAACCAATGCAGCTCACGGAGCAGAGGTGTCACGTGGGAGTATCGGGAGACTCCCAACACAACTCTCGCGGCTGCATTCTGTACCAGTTGGAGCCTCCGGGTGGTCCTCAAGGGAAGCCCCATGTAGAGAGCGTTGCAGTAGTCTAGACGAGAGGTCACGAGCGCGTGAGTGACCGTGCATAAATCATCCCGGCTTAGATAGGGCCGCAACTGGCGCACCAGGCGAACCTGGGGAAAGCCCCCCTAGTCACGGCCACCATGTGATCTTCCAAGGTAAGCCGCAAATCTAGGAGGACTCCCAAGTTGCGAGCCCTATCTACGGGGGGTAATAATTCACCCCCCATAGAAAGAGATGGAATATCCGAATAGACCCGGGATGAAGGTATGCAAAGCCACTCGGTCTTGTCGGGGTTGAGTTGAAGTCTGTTCCTCCCCATCCAGACCCGAACCGCCTCCAGGCAACGGGACATCACGTTGAGGGCATCACTGGGGTGGTTTGGGGTAGAAAGAAAAAGCTGGGTATCATCAGCGTACTGATGATACCCAACTCCAAAGCCACGAATGATCTCACCCAGCGGTTTCATATAGATGTTGAACAGGAGAGGCGAGAGGACCGACCCCTGAGGAACTCCACAAACGAGAGACCTCGCGGTCGACCTCTGCCCTCCTGTCAACACTGACTGCGAGCGTCCCTGGAGATAGGAGGAGAACCACTGTAAAACCGTGCCTCCCACTCCCAATCCCCTGAGACGCCGCAGCAGGATACCATGGTCGATGGTATCGAAAGCCGCTGAGAGGTCTAATAGGACTAGAACAGAGGAATGACCCCTGTCCCGAGCCCTCCAGAGATCATTCACCAGCGCGACCAATGCCGTCTCCGTGCTGTGCCCGGGCCTGAAACCCGATTGGTACGGGTCTAGATAATCCGCTTCATCCAGGACCAAAGGGAGCTGATGCGCCACCACACTCTCAACAACCTTCGCAAGAAAGCGAAGGTTGGAGACCGGACGAAAGTTGTTCAATACAGCTGGGTCCAAGGCAGGCTTCTTGAGGAAGGGCCTCACCACCGCCTCTTTCAAGACGGCAGGGAAGCTACCCTCACTCAAAGAAGCTGATATAACTGCCTGGAACCAGCTGCGTGTCCTCTCCCGGGCTGCATAAACCAGCCAGGAAGGGCACGGGTCCAATAAACATGTGGTGGAGCTCAGTCTCCCCATAATCCTGTCCACTTCCTCCGGAGTCACAGAATCAAACTCCTCCCAAGTGATATCGACAAGACCACCCGCGTCCTGATCGCCAGACTCTGCCCAGTCGGAGTCCAGACCGGTCCGAATCCGAGTGATTTTGTCCGACAGATAATTGTTAAACTCCTCGGCACGACCCTGCAAGGGTTCCTCCCTCACCTCCTGATTAAGGAGGGAGCGAGTCACCCTAAACAGAGCGGCCAGGCGATTATCTGCGGACGCGATAAGGGTAGCGAAGTGATTAGACCTCGCCACCCTTATCGCAGCGAGATAAGACCTAATATGGGTTCTTAGTCGCAATCGGTCGGATTCGGATCGGCTGGACCTCCAACCGCTCTCTAGGCCCCGTCTCCGGCGCTTCATCTCCCGGAGCTCCGCGGAGAACCATGGAGCTCGACGGGATCTGCATCGGGTCAGGGGCCGCAAGGGTACAACTCGGTCAAGAGCCTCAGTGGCTGCCCTTTCCCAAGCTTCCACTAAGGCATCTGCCGAGCTGTGAGTGGGGGAGGCAGGTGGGGACCCCAGCGCTGCCTGGAATCTCGCGGAAGACCGGAAGAAGGCTGCCGCACTACTAACAATCAGCGGTACACCAGTCTACCGGGTCGCCGTTGGATTGTGCCAGCCGGCCGCCGTTGCCAGTGTGTCGTATGCCGAGCAAAACTCAAAGAGCACTTCACCCCCAAAACTCAAAGAGCACTTCACCCCCAAACGATCAGAGCTGTTCTGGAGAAGAATCTTCGAGAAAAGGAACCAGAAGCCGGGGGAATCCATAACAGAATTCATGGCTGCAGTGAGGGAAGCTGCACTCCGTTGTAAATATGACAATCTGGAGGTGCAAATCAGGGACAGAGTGGTCCTAGGCCTATGCAATGAACAACTACAAAACAGAATCATTGCAAAGCCCACGGGGAACTTGCAAGAAGTTCTGGACGAACTACTCACATACGAAACCACGAGACAATATGACCCCCCCACAACAGCAACGGAGCAGTGGAAGCCATCAACCAAGAGTGCCTTGTGGACGATGGGGTGGAGGACTACCCGTGGGAGACGTACATCGACGAGATTACCCGGAAAATTGGAAAAATCCCAGCGAGGACCAACCGAGCGGAAGGCACCGACCGCCCCAGGAGGCCACCACCACCGCAACTGCACAGATCACCGAGAGAAGGCCCGAGCAGACAAAGAGACCCCGAAGCCAAATGTGGAAGCTGCGGGGGAAACCATCCCCGTGCTAGCTGCAGATTCCAGAATGCAAAATGCCGAAACTGCGGAAAAACCGGCCACATCCAAATAATCTGCAGAGGCAGACCCCGCGACAACCTCCATGACATCGACGCCTGGGCCGCAGGTAAGGTAACCCCCCGCAAAAGTGGCAAACAGACCCACAGGCCACAGGCACAGGGCCCTAGCCAGGGGAAGGGGGTGGTCATCAACCAGCTACTAAGCCCCAAACTAAAAATCGAGGTCAGGCTCCAGGGCATCCCCTGTAGAATGGAAGTAGACTCGGGGGCAGCAGTGTCCATCATATCTGGAAACACGCTGAGACACATCGAAGGCAGAAGCGGGCGGCGAGTACCCATCAAACACACACAAGTACAGTTAGCAGACTTCCAGAAGACACCCATCAAAGTGAAGGGAAGAGTCCCCCTCGATGTCTGTTTCAAGGGGTTCAAAGGGCCGTTAGACCTCCTAGTTACCGAGGGCCAAAGAACCAGCTTAATCGGCTTCAACTCGTTCGGCCCATTAGGCATATGGGTCGGGGGAATAAACACCATACAACAGCAAACCCTAAAATCCATCTGCGACAGCTACGCAGACGTCTTCGATGGCACATTGGGGAAATACAGGGGGTCACCCATTAACTTTAATCTCAATCCAGCAGTAACCCCCATAAGGCATAAGGCCAGGAGGGTACCCTTCACACTCAAACAAAAAATTGACGTGGAGTTAGACAGGTTAGTAGGCCAGGGGGTACTGGAACCGGTAGAAGGGGTCCCTGGGAGACACCCATCATCACCCCCCTTAAACCTAATGGGGACGTGAGAATATGTGCCGACTATAAAGCGACACTAAACCGAGCAATGAAACAGCATGCTTACCCGGTCCCCACAGTGAAGCAGGTCCTCGCGATGTTCCAGAACGGCGCCATCTTTGCCAAGCTCGATTTGGTGCAGGCGTATTTGCAACTCACAGTTTCCTGGCAAGCAGCAGACGCACAGACGATAGTTACCCACAAGGGGGCATTCCGAGTCCACAGATTGCAATTCGGCATTGCAGCAGCCCCAGGCATTTTCCAAGAAGTGATGAAGAGGACCCTAAAGGGCATACCTGGGGCATGCCCTTACTTTGATGATGTATTGATAGCAGGAAAAACAGAGGGAGTCCTAGCTGAGAGGTTGGAAAAGGTACTGGGGAGATTTAGAACTGCAGGACTGAAATTAAAAAAGGAAAAAATGCTCTATAGGGGTAAAATCCACTGAATTTTTAGGATACAGGATTGATGCTCAAGGCATACATCCAACTGAAGGAAAAATAAAAGCAATTAAATCAGCCCCAGCACCCAAAAATAAAGCAGAGCTGCAAGCATTCTTAGGCCTCATAAACTTTTATCATACTTTCCTACCACATAAAGCGGCCATAGCAGAACCACTACACAGGCTACTTGACAAGAAAACCACCTGGCAGTGGCAGGAACAACACAAACGAAGTTTCCAAACACTAAAGGAGATACTGTCTAGCAGGTCCACAGTCACCCACTTCATAGAGGGTGAGCCAATATACCTGGCATGTGACGCATCACCATATGGGGTGGGGGCAGTGATCAGTCATATGGGCAGTAAGGGGGAACAAAGGCCCATAGCATATTATTCCCGAATTCTGACCAAGGCAGAGCGGAATTATGCACAAATTGACAAAAAAGCACTAGCAATCGTGGCAGGTGTAAAGAAATTCCACGATTACCTGTATGGCAGGAGCTTCACAATATTCACGGACCACAAACCTCTCTTAGGTCTTTTCACAACCGACAAACAGACCCCCCCAGATAATGTCACCCAGGATGTTGAGATGGTCAATATTCCTATCAGCATATACATTTTCCATAAATTACAGACCGGGGAAAGAAATGGGCCATGCAGATGCCTTAAGCAGACTACCCCTACCTGACACAGACACAGACCCAGCACCAGTGGGTCAAATCCTCACACTACAAGAACTCCCAGAATGCCCCCTAACAGCCAGAGACATTGCCACTGCCACCTGCAAGGATCCAATACTAAGCAGAGTAGCAGCATGGGTCCAAGGGGGGTGGTCTAGGGGAAGCCCAGACCCATAATTCCAGCCATACTTCAGGAGAAGGGACGAAATGTCATCACACTTAGGGTGTCTACTATGGGGAAACAGGGTAGTAGTGCCAGAGAAACTTAGGGACAAGGTCGCCTGTGAATTACACGAAGGGCACCTGGGGATCGTACGCATGAAAGCCCTGGCCAGGAGTCACCTGTGGTGTCCCGGGTTAGACAAAGCAATCGAGGAAAGGGTAGCAGGGTGTTACCAATGCCAGAAGTCAAGGCCAGAACAAGCTCACACACCAGTACACAGGTGGGAGGCGACACACAACCCCTGGTCGTGGATACATATAGATTATGCGGGGCCCTTCCATTCTTAATAGTTGTAGACAGCTATTCCCGGTGGCTTGAGGTAGTGCCTGTGAAGAGCATGATGTCTGCAAAGACGATACAGATCCTGAGGGGACTCTTTGCCACTCATGGGTTACCTGATGTAGTTGTGTCTGACAATGGCCCTCAATTCACATCTACTGAATTTCAGGATTTCCTCAACGCCAACTGGATTAGGCATGCAACATCGGTGCCCTTCCATCCCTCCAGCAATGGCTTGGCTGAAAGGAACGTGAGGACAACTAAAGACACACTGCGAAGAATTATTGTCGGGGACTGGCACCAAAGACTGGCCCAGTTTTTGCTGGCTCAGCACACAACACCGTGCACAGCAACTGGGAAAAGCCCAGCAGAAATGAGGTGGGGCAGGAGACTGACAACCAAATTAGATAGACTCCACCCAGATAGGTTGACAGTTGAAACTGAACAGGACTGCTCAGCCAGATCATTGTGCATAGGGGATTTAGTGTGGGCCAGGAACTACGGCCCAGGGGATAAGTGGACACAGGGAGTGGTAACAGACAAGCTGGGGCCGCTATCGTACATCATAGAGGGGGAAGGGGGACACCAGGTCAGGAGACACATTGACCAACTCAGGAAAAGGGCCCCTGAGAACACCCCACCAGCACCCAGAGAGACTCAGCCATTGCAAAACCACACTCACTACGAACCACTCCCATCTCCAACGTCAACACCCCAACCTAACCCAATGGGAAGAGCCGGACCAACAGAGGCCGGATCACCATGGTCCACTACAAGGGGGTCAGAGTCTACAGAGCCAGCCACAGAGACAGTGCCAAGGGATCCCACAGGAACATCGCAACTAGTGGGGCACCTGCAGAGGGGGGAGTTGCCACAGCCCACAAGGCCAATCCAGGAGAGAGAGACTAGGCCAGACAGTCCATCAGGGAGATACCCTGTCAGAGAACATAGACCCCCGGCATATCTAAGGGACTATGTAAGGAAATAAACAAAGGAACGTCAAGACCTGGTTATTAGGGGATCCACAATTGGGGGGGAAGGGGTGTTCTGTACATAACTGCACAGCCTCGTGATTGGCTAATTCAGCTGGCGGGAATTCCTGGGCACCGGGTTGGGTGCCTGAGGCAAGGCGGGAGATTCCAGCCGGGTGGTTGGCCAGCGTCCGGCACTTGCCGGACATATAAGCAACACGGGGCCAGGCGAGGTCAGTTCTACCACGTGCAGCTCAATAGACTGTCTATACCCAGATCCGTCTCTGTGTTATCTGTCGCCCTATCCGGACACAACAACTATGTTTTCTTATTGTTAAGTATTGGTATTAATTTTCCAATATGAGCAACTTTGGAAAACATATCTGAAGCAATACATACAGCTGGAGGGACTATATTAGGATCAAAATATAATAAAATTGTTCTTATATACATGTTTTCCTTGTGTACACTTTCAGAAATGGATATTGTTGTACTCTAATTCTCATACATTACAAGTTTGGTCAAATGTTGAGAATGGACCCAATGAATTTATGAAAAGTATAGATTTATTTATACCATGAAGATTTTTTTTCCAGGCCACAACTTTTTGTTAGAAAAGACATTTCAGTCTAAAATCGCCCTTATCCCTTCTGCTATGCACAAAAGAAGAATTGCTTTGCAGTATATATTTACAGATTTATTATTATTTTTTTGCAGATTAGCAGACAGCACTCTACAGTCTGTTTCTGGACTGCAGATGAGAAGTTACAATCATCTTCCTGTTGCTCCTAATAACCATAGCAGAATATTTCAGTCACTTTTTAAAATGTTAATGGTAAAAGATGAAAGAAGGAACATAAATTGTTAAATGTTAATACTTGCCTTGAGAAATACACTATCTCTATTTAATTCCTTAAAGGAAGAATGAAGTGGTTTTAGAGGGAAAAGGAGCACAAAGTCCATTTTAATGTCAATGTTAGTAATTATATACTTCAGTGCCTGAGTAGCTGATCTTACAGTAATTAGGAGGGTGGGTGGACATAGTTTCAAATTTCACACAAGTCTTCTTTAAGTGGGGGAACTGAAAACCAGCATACACAAGGAAGGGCCATAGTTTTTGAGAATCAAATATAGAATACTTTTTAAATTTGAAGTCATTAGATTATTGTCATCAGCATGGTCTCTTCAGAAACCTTTCAAGTGACAAATGTGATTAAATTTCTTTTTCTGCAAGCTGCAATACTTTTAGACATGCATAGAGTCACATACAAAAGGATGGGACACGTGTCAGAAGGGCAACAATGGAGTTTTTGTTCTTCTGTTCCCTTTGACCACCTTGTGGGTGCCACCAGTTACTGGGGGGGTGGACTTCCTGCTCAGATTAAAAAAATTATAACCCCTTTGATAAATAATTTGATGAAAGGGCATAATTTTTTCTAGGTTTATGTTGGAGGTGTCACCATCTCAAAATCATAAATGCAAAGTTCTGATACTGTCAGAAGATTTTTTTTTCATGGCTTTGTTCTTAGACACAACAGGAAGAAGAAGTTATGATATTCTATTTCTCCATGTAGTGGGCAGGAGAAAGAACTACAACTAAGACAACAGGCAGGTGAAAGAAATCCGAATCTGAGCAAGAATTGTAACCTCAGAAAGTTTATTAACTTAAGGACCTCTCTAGTTCTCAAGAGAGAGAGAGAGAGAGAGAGAGAGAGAGAGAGAGAGAGAGAGAGAGAGAGAGAGAGAGAGAGAGAGAGAGAGAGAGAGAGAGAGAGAGAGAGAGAGAGTAGAGAAGCATATTTGTTCTGAATTCTTTATGTTATCATAACCTTATAATAAAAGTAATATTAGCATGACTTTGGTTTCCTGGTCTGCTGTGTCTGGAAGGACTGACACTCACTTACTTCAAGGCTCAGTAGATTATACTTAATTTCACTGCATTTTACAGTAACATTGTATAAATGGGTACTTTAGCACAGTAATCCCTAACCTTTCTAGTTTGGAGGCCCAGCAGTGGTGGTGGTGAGGAAGAGAGGATGGTTTCACACATACGCTTGCTGCTTGGACAAATGGAGCTTGTGTGGCCGGTTGCATGGCCCAGTTTCCAATGGGTTGTGGACTGGTACTGGGCCATGGACTGGAGGTTGGGGAAGCCTGCTTTAGCATATTAGTTCTTCTCTTTTAAATAGATAAACATCTTGACAAAACCTGTTTGTTCTTGATTTCAGAATGATGATTTAGTTATAATGGAAATTAGTGCCTCTTTTTAGTCTTACCTATGCTGTTTCTCTCCTTTTTCATTGTCTTTTACTTTTACATTTATCAGCTAACTCTGTTCTCCTACCCCTTCTACATTTTTCTTACTTTTTCTCAGTGCTTTTTTTCTAAAAAAAAAAAAAGGTGCCAAACTCAGAAGTGCTGTCACTGGGAGCGATGCCGGTGTCTTGCTACGACGTCGCCGCCTGTCCTTTGCACCTCCACCCCTGCGGTTCGGAGCCACATGGTGTGGGGATTTCCCTCCCCGTAGTTGCCATGCCGCAGCCCGTGCTGAGCCCCCACCCGGAGCTGCTCCGAACCCCGACCCAAGAGCTGTGTTTCTCGTGGCAGTGGTCTCCGGCGCCAAACAGCTGATGGCGTCCGGCACCGGCACTCATTCACTTACTGCCCTGTCGCTTCCAAATGCAGTAAGTGAGTGAGTGAGCAAGTGGCATTTGGAAGTGTTTGGAAGCGATGGGGCAGTAAGTGAGTGAGTGAATGTGCAAATAGTGTTTGGAAGCGTTGGGGCAGTAGGTGAGTGTGAGAACGAGCAAATGGCATTTGGAAGCGATGGGGCAGTAAGTGAGCGAGCAAGCAAGAGGCCTTTGAAAGAGATGGAGTGAGTGGGGGAGAGACTGAATGAGGTGCCTTTGAAAGAGATGGAGGAGTGAGTGAGAGCAACTGGAGGCTTTTGTGAGGAAAGTGTGAGTGAGTGGGGGGGCTTTTGCGAGTGAAGGGTGAGAGAAAAAGGGAAAAGTGAGGGGAGAAGGGAAAAAGAAAAGGCACTTCCTCTGTTACAGGTGTAGAAGGAAGCATTAACATTGAACCTCAACTTTTTGCTTTTCTATAATATTATAAACTAGCCATTTCTATAACAATAAATGAATCCAAAAATGAAACCCAAAATACCCCCCCTTTTTTTTAGTCAACAAGTTTTTGACACCTTGTTAAGCACTGGTGGTGCTTGAATATTGTCATGTCCTAAAAGTGGTACAATTTCTGAAAAGGTTGAAAAGCCCTGATGTAAATGCAGCATAAATTGTTTATTGCCATTCTATTTGCAAATACCCCTTCATGGATTACTGCCTTGTCATGGCGAAGGGGCTTGCGTAATTCAATGAAGCTATGAGCTATGCCGTGCAGGGCCACCCAAGACGGAAAGGTCATAGCAGAGAGTTCTGACAAAACGTGATCCACTGGAGAAGGAAATGGCAACCCACTCCAGTATCTTTGCCATGAAAACCCTATGGACAGTACCAAAAGGCCAAATGATATGACGCTGGAAGATGAGCCCCTCAGGTCGGAAGGTGTCCAATATGCTACTGGGGAAGAGCAGAGGGCTAGTACTAGTAGCACCAGAAAGAATGAAACGACTGGGCCAAAGCCGAAAGGATGCTCAGCTGTGGATGTGTCTGGTAGTGAAAAGAAAGTCCGATGCTGTAAAGATTTTTTCTCCATAGGAACCTGGAATGTAAGATCCATGAATCAAAGAAAGCTGGACGTGGTCAAACAAGAGATGACAAGACTGAAAATCGACATCTTAGGTATCAGCGAACTAAAATGGACAGGAATGGGTGAATTTAATTCAGATGACCATCAGGTATAGTACTGTGGGCAAGAATCCCTCAGAAGAAATGGAGTAGCCTTCCTAGTCAATAAAAGAGTAGGAAAAGCGATACTGGGATACAATCCTCAAAATGACAGAATGATCTCAGTTCGAATCCAAGGCAAACCATTCAATATCACAGTAGTCCAAGTCTATGCCCCAACCACCAGTGCTGAAGAGGATGAAATTGACCGGTTCTATGAAGCCCTACAGCACCTTACTATAGAACAAACACAAAAAATGATGTTCTTATCATCATGGGGGATTGGAATGCTAAAGTAGGAAGCCAAAAGATAACCAGAATAACAGGCAAGTTTGGCCTTGGAGTAGAAAATGAAGCAGGGCACAGGATGATAGAATTTTGTCAAGAGAATATGATGCTCATAGCAAACACTCTTTTCCAACAACCCAAGAGGCGGCTCTACACATGGACATCACAAGACGGTCAACACAGAAATCAGATTGACTATGTGCTCTGCAGCCAAAGATGGAGAAGCTCTACAGTATACAGTCAGTAAAAACAAGACCAGGAGCTGACTGTGGCTCAGACCATGAGCTTCTCCTTGCAAAGTTTAGGCTTAAACTGAAGAAAGTAGGGAAAAGCACTAGGCCACTCAGGTATGAACTAAATCATATCCCTGATGAATATACAGTAGAGGTGACAAATAGATTTAAGGAATTAGATCTGATAGACAGAGTGCCTGAAGAACTATGGACAGAAGTTCGCAACATTGTACAACATATAGCAACCAAAACCATCCCAAAGAAAAAGAAATGCAAGAAAGCAAAATGGTTGTCTGAGAAAGCTTTGCAAATAGCTGAGGAAAGGAGGGAAGAAAAAGGCAAGGAAGAAAAAGAAAGATACGCCCAATTGAATGCAGAATTCCAGAGAATAGCTAGAAGAGATAAGAATGCCTTCTTAAATGAACAGTGCAAAGAAATAGAAGAAAACAATAGAATCCTACAAGCTAGACTCCAGCAGTTTGTGGATCGAGAACTTCCAGAAGTACAGGCAGGATTTCGAAGAGACAGAGGAACTAGAGATCAAATTTCGAAAATACGCTGGATCATGGAAAAAGCTAGAGAGTTCCAGAAAAACATCTACTTCTGCTTCATTGACTATGCTAAAGCCTTTGATTGTGTGGATCATAACAAACTGTGGCAAGTTCTTAAAGAGATGGGAGTACCAGACCATCTTATTTGTCTCTTGAAAAACCTATATGTGGGCCAAGAAGCAACAGTGAGAACTGGACACGGAACCACTGATTGGTTCACTGAAGCAGTAGGCATGAGCTTAAATGGACTCCAGAAGATGGCAGAGAACAGGAAAGCCTGGAGGAATGTTGTCCATGGGGTCGCGATGGGTCGGACATGACTTCACAGCTAAAAACAACAAAAAATTGCAAATAATATCTTATTTACCGTATATACTTGAGTATAAGCCGACTCGAGTATAAGCCGAGACCCCCAATTTCAGCCCCAAAAACTGGGAAAAGTTGTTGACTCGAGTATAAGCCGATCCGCCGTTCTGCAAGCCTCCGCCGCCAGCAGAGGCTCGATCCGCCATTTTGAAAGCCTGAATACACAGGAATACCCTGTGTGGCCGCGGCTCTCGGGGAAGCCCTGGCTGTCCGCTTCCTCGCTCCACGCTGCCATTCGGGGCCCGCGCGTTCCCCGGGCAAATCGCGGCACCCAGCAGGCGAGGAAACACGCCCGCTCCAGTTGCCCCCCCTTCCCTCAGGAGACATGAAGCAAGTGACCGCCCGGAGCTTACCGAGGACTTGCGCGCGGCCGAGGCTTCGGTGCTTCCAGGATCGCGCGCACCTCTCCCAAGCCGCCGCCGTCCGGAGACCTGCCGAAGTTTGGGGAGGTGCGCGCGCACCTCCCCAAACCTCCCCAAACGTCGGCAGGTCTCCGTTCCTCCGCACAGACCTGCCGACGTTTGGGGAGGTTTGGGCGCCTCCCCAAACCTCCCCAAACGTCGGCAGGTCTCCGTTCCTCCTGCCGACGTTTGGGGAGGTTTGGGCACCTCCCCAAACCTACCCAGGTCTCCGTTCCTCCGCGCAGACCTGCCGACGTTTGGGGAGGTTTGGGCGCCTCCCCAAACGTCGGCAGGTCTCCGTTCCTCCTGCCGACGTTTGGGGAGGTTTGGGCACCTCCCCAAACCTACCCAGCTCTCCGTTCCTCCGCGCAGACCTGCCGACGTTTGGGGAGGTTTGGGCGCCTCCCCAAACCTCCCCAGGTCTCCGTTCCTCCGCACAGACCTGCCGACGTTTGGGGAGGTTTGAGTGCCTCCCCAAACCTCCCCAGGTCTCCGTTCCTCCTGCCGACGTTTGGGGAGGTTTGGGCACCTCCCCAAACCTCCCCAGGTCTCCGTTCCTCCGCGCAGACCTGCCGACGTTTGGAGAGGTTTGGGCGCCTCCCCAAACCTCCCCAGGTCTCCGTTCCTCCGCGCAGACCTGCCGACGTTTGGGGAGGTTTGGGCGCCTCCCCAAACCTCCCCAGGTCTCCGTTCCTCCGCGCAGACCTGCCGACGTTTGGGGAGGTTTGGGCGCCTCCCCAAACCTCCCCAGGTCTCCGTTCCTCCGCGCAGACCTGCCGACGTTTGGGGAGGTTTGGGCGCCTCCCCAAACCTCCCCAGGTCTCCGTTCCTCCTGCCGACGTTTGGGGAGGTTTGGGCACCTCCCCAAACCTCCCCAGGTCTCCGTTCCTCCGCGCAGACCTGCCGACGTTTGGGGAGGTTTGGGCGCCTCCCCAAACCTCCCCAAACGTCGGCAGGTCTCCGTTCCTCCTGCCGACGTTTGGGGAGGTTTGGGCGCCTCCCCAAACCTCCCCAGGTCTCCGTTCCTCCGCGCAGACCTGCCGACGTTTGGGAATGTTTGGGCGCCTCCCCAAACGTTGGCAGGTCTGCGCGGAGGAACGGAGACCTGGGGAGGTTTGGGGAGGCGCCCAAACCTCCCCAAACGTCGGCAGGTCTGCGCGGAGGAACGGAGACCTGGGGAGGTTTGGGGAGGCGCCCAAACCTCCCCAAACGTCGGCAGGAGGAACGGAGACCTGCCGACGTTTGGGGAGGTTTGGGGAGACGCCCAAACCTCCCCAAACGTTGGCAGGTCTGCGCGGAGGAACGGAGACCTGGGGAGGTTTGGGGAGGTGCCCAAACCTCCCCAAACGTCGGCAGGAGGAACGGAGACCTGGGGAGGTTTGGGGAGGCGCCCAAACCTCCCCAAACGTAGGCAGGTCTGCGCGGAGGAACGGAGACCTGGGGAGGTTTGGGGAGGCGCCCAAACCTCCCCAAACGTCGGCAGGTCTGTGCGGAGGAACGGAGACCTGGGGAGGTTTGGGGAGGTGCCCAAACCTCCCCAAACGTCGGCAGGAGGAACGGAGACCTGGGGAGGTTTGGGGAGGCGCCCAAACCTCCCCAAACATCGGCAGGTCTGCGCGGAGGAACGGAGACCTGGGGAGGTTTGGGGAGGCGCCCAAACCTCCCCAAACGTCGGCAGGTCTGTGCGGAGGAACGGAGACCTGGGGAGGTTTGGGGAGGCACCCAAACCTCCCCAAACGTCGGCAGGAGGAACGGAGACCTGGGGAGGTTTGGGGAGGCGCCCAAACCTCCCCAAACGTCGGCAGGTCTGTGCGGAGGAACGGAGACCTGGGGAGGTTTGGGGAGGCGCCCAAACCTCCCCAAACGTCGGCAGGAGGAACGGAGACCTGCCGAGGTTTGGGGAGGCGCCCAAACCTCCCCAAACGTCGGCAGGTCTCCGTTCCTCCGCGCCCTGCCTGCCTGCTTCTTTCCGCTGCGGAAAGAAGCAGGCAGGCAGGGCGCGGAGGAACGGAGACCTGCCGTTTGGGGAGGTTTGGGGAGGTGCACGCGCACCTCCCCAAACCTCCCCAAACTTCGGCAGGTCTCGGACGGCGGTGGCTTGGGAGAGGTGCGCGCGATCCCGGAAGCACCAAAGCCTCGGCCGCGCACAAGTCCTCGGTAAGTTTTTTTGTTGACTGGAGTATAAGCCGAAGTGGAATTTTTCAGCCCAAAAAGTGGGCTGAAAAATTCGGCTTATACTCAAGTATATACGGTACTTACTTGTGACTAAACAAAATTTAAATGTACAGATAATACCACAGATAATACCACCAGAAATTATTTTAGCCTTTTAAATAAATGTTGTTATTGATGTTAAGCTCACCATGGAAAACATCATATATTGTTATGTATATACTAGGTTAATTATTTAAAGACTGAAGTGCAACATAACTAGATTCTAAATTATCTATTTATCAAAACACACAACAGTCCAAACAGTAAAAGTAAAGTCCAAATTAAGAATATTTCATTCTTAAGAATTGTTTAATTTAAAGTGGTTTAGTTTTAATAGATGGTTATAGATTCAAAATAGTTTTCAAGTTTGTACAAAAGATACTATTTTTTCTAGTATCAGTTAAGTTAGACATATTACATTGAGAAAAATGTTTCTCATTTCTATCCTGTTACCTTTATTAATTTCATTGCAGAGATGTTAACATAGAAAATAGATTATTTTGCTATCTAATTTTACCTTCCAAAAGACAGAAGCAGATGAAAATTGTGAGGTTCTTTCCTTTTGGCTTTTTAAAATTAGCTGTTTTAGATTCTAAAAGTTTAGTTCCTAAAGAAGTAACTTTGTAAATAATTTTAATATCCTCCTCTAGTGCAGGGTAGGCAACCTTGGCTCTTTTATGACTCAAGGACTTCAACTCCCAGAATTCCTGAGCCAGCATGGCTCAGCTTGGAAACCTCTCTCTTTCCCCTCAGCGTGGCTGGCTCAGGATTTCTGGGAGTTGAAGTCCACGAGTCATAAAAAAGAGCCAAGATTGCCTACTCCTGCAATAGGCTTTTGAAAGCCAATAGAGGGAGTGTAATCTTTGCCTTTGTCTTGTTAAGGGAACACCACGTGGGTTAATTGCTGGAAGGTTGCTTAAGCAGGGAAGCTGGCTAACGGCTCCCATCTCCTCAGACAACCCGTTTCCAGCGCCGCCATTGGCTGCCTCTAGGGCGGCAATAGGTTGCTTTAAACCTATTGGCTGCCACCTAGAGGCCAGGGTATAAATTGCTGCATTCACAGCCCTGTTTCTCAGTTCAGATCCTGCAAGCAATAAACAATGATCTTTGCTGAACTCACTCGCCTCGTCTCGTCACTGAAGCGACGAACCCAGTATCTAACAGGGAGCGCTTTTTTTTGCAAAAAAAAAACTTGCCGGAACACTGTTCTGAACGTTCTATGAGAAAAAAAAGCCCTGCTTTTTCTTAACAGTTAACCTTATATTTGGGTTTTACTAAAGCAGTGAGCTATCATTTTCTTTTCCTTCCTAAATGAGAAAACATGTTCCCATTTCTAAATTAACCCTGGAACCAATATTACAAGTATGTGGTCACCTTTGGAATATTCACAGTATTCCTTACTCACCCATCTCATGCCATATTCGCCATAGTAAAAAAATATTTTTGATATGGTTCTCTTCCAGTGAGCACTTTCACTGTTGAATATTTGATCACCATGGTTCTAGTGTTAATCATCAGCTGTCATATTTCCAAATAGCTTAAAAATAGCTGGGTAGAGAAAGATGAGCTGGAAGATATTAGCATTATTATTTCAGTAATCATAGAATACTTAACAGACAATCTGGACTCAAAAAATAAATAAATAAAGAGCATAACATACACCTGTAGACCTAGAAACATTTTAAATACATAAACAAACAAGTATGATATTGAAACACCATTTTCTATAGTATTTATTTATTTATTTATTTATTTATTTATTTATTTATTTATTTATTTATTTATCTATTTATTTATTTATTTATTTATTCATTCATCCATTCATTCATTTATTTATTAATGTTCTGGACTCACTAATCCATAACCCTGTGTGGCTCTGTGGAAAGCTATCCAGGCAGTTAATTTTTCTTGCCATTCAAAAAAGGAGACCGTATTTCACCATCAAAACTTTATTCAATGCTACAAGATCTATTAAAACTGTAAAAAATAAGCAATAGTATATGATTACAACACAAATAACAACTAGTAGCCATGCTCCGTAAAAGAGACCATGTGCTCCTAGCTATAACTTGGCCTACATACTGATTAGGCAAAAATATAACTCTCCCTGCACCCCTTTCCCAGGGCCTAAACTGCCTATAAGGGTTTAGGGATACACTGCTCACCTGCAATACCTCCAGATAGGTCGAGATTGCAGCTGAAAAACTATGAGTGGCTTCTCTGAATTGAAGACAGAAGCTGGAATTCCCTCACTTCCCTTCTCTTTCCTTTCCTGCTTATACCAGGAAGTGATGAGACAGGAAAGGGGTGGTAAGTAATAATCCCTGAACACTTCCTCATGAAGGGAATGTGCTGCATCTACTTTAGCCCGCAAGGTCAGGGTTGCCAAACTTTCCTATAAACTAGATAAACAGAAAGAAATTAACCTTGTCCTGCCAGAGCAGCAAATGCTTTGGGGACAGAACAATTAAATTTATACATCTTCCATCTCACTACTAGAATAACTCTAGTTAACAGTATATTACCTTTGTATTAAATTCATATCCCTTCTTTCCTCCATTTCATTTGTCAGAATAACCAACAAAGGTAGCTGGTATGAGAGAGACAATGACTGCCCCTAAATTATCCAACATGCTAGCAATGGCTGAGAATGGATTTGAATTTGGGTCTTCCTAGACCTAGTCCAATTCCTTAACACTGCAGGTAAGGACATCTTAATCATTCCTAAGATACTGTCTTACAACAGTAATGTTAAATAGTGGGTTTTTTGGCGCAGGAATGAAGACGAGGTAGCTGAGTACAGGGAAACTCATATTTTATTTCATGCAGAATCTGTACTGAGCAAATGGCTGCAACTAGCCACAATATATAGTCTAGCCCCCTAGGCGGCAGCCAATAGGTTTGAAACAACCATTGCCACCTAGGGGTAGCCAATTGTAGCGCTGGAGAATTGTAGTCTGGGTTGCTGGAGAGCCGTTAGCTGCTCCAGCAACCCACATTGTATTACTATGAGCCCAGTACATAACACCCCTCCCCTCTTAGATCAGACAAGTTAGTCTCAATGCAAATATCAAGACCAATTATCAAAACACACTAAAATAAAAGTAATAGAAGAAAAAAACCATATAGGTTACAACGTGATTAAACATCGTCTGAATGAATAGGATTCATGGATAGCATACTTAGACAGTTACAACATAGCACTAGTTTCTGTAGTATAATGGCATACAGCAATACACAATATTATAGCTCTTTATTTTACAACGTAGTCAGTAAGATATGAAGGAGGCTTGTGTGCCCTAGTGGAACGTCTCGGAGTCTACCAGCTTACCCAGTGGGCTGGGTAGACTTGTGTCCCTTTGTGCTCCTAAGTCAAGGGGATTAGATGCTCTCTGGGTGGTCTTTCCAGGTTGGCCCACCCCAGAGTCAGACTGATCAGCAGAGTAGGTGCAGCGGTTTCTGAAGTTCGGATGGCTTGCTCCTTCAGGTGATCCATGTTGCATTCCAGGACTCCCCACTTCTCCCTCTGGTTCCACCTCAGTTATAAAGGAAAGATCCTGAGACTCTATGTGAGGACTGGCTTGGTCGCAAGTTTGAGGACCTTGGGATGGACTTATGATGCAGTCCTCACTTACTGGCTGTTCTGGAAAATGTTTCCTGAGCTGATCAATGTGTCATCTGACAACTCGCCCTCCCTCCTACCCCACTTCATAAGACAGGGGTAATTTGACCAGGAACCCACAGATTCCCATGACCATAGTTCCTGGCCCAAACCCAATCACCCATGTGCAGCCCCCTTGGGGGTTTTGGTTGAGAGGCTTCTGCTGCCACTCTATCTGGATGCAACCTGTCCAGTTTAGTGATCAAACGCCTCCCCCAATGTAGTTCTGCAAGACTTTTGCCTGTAGCAGTGCAGGGTGTTGAATGCTGGCAGAGTAAAAAATCTGCCAATCTGTGATGCCAGTCACCTGTGACAATGCGCTTGAGTGATTCCTTTGTTGTCCTCACCATGCATGCAGACGGATGAAAAAGCACAGACATTGCATGTCTGATGAGAAGGCTTGAAATTCAGCAGCAGTGAATTGGGCCCCATTGTCTGAAACTAAGACATCTGGCAACCCATGTGTGGCAAAGAATTTTATCAGCACCTGGATGGTCCTAGCAATAGTCATGTTAGGAACTGGAATTACTTCCAGCCATTTGGAGTGGCTATCCACTACTATAAGGAAGAGCTGTCCCTGAAAGGGCCCAGCGTAGTCTATGTGAATTCTAGACCAGGGAGTGTGCGTTTACTCCCACCTGTGAATTGGAGCCTGTGACATTTCAGGCCTAGACTGCTGGCATTTATAACAACCATGGACTTGTGCCTCAATGTCCTTATCAAGACCAGGCCACCAAAGGTAGCTTCTAGCTAAAGCTTTCATTATGACAATTCCTGGATGGTCTTCATGTAATGACTATAAAACCCTGTCCCTTAGGGAAGTGGGAATTATGACTCTATTTTCCCATAAAATGCACCCCTTGTGGGTAGATAACTCATGCCTTCTGACAAAATAGTTTTGAAATTCAGAACCTGGGCTTTTATCCAACCAGCCCATGTATACCCATGACAATACTCTACTAAGTATTTTATCTGTGGCAGTTTCAGCAGCAATGTCCCCTGCATGGAGGGGAAATTCAGGTATGTTCTGTATGGACAGTATTATAACAGCTGGAGATGGATCTGGTTCCATTAGTGACATGGCCCATTTCTTTTCCTGGTTTGTGAATCAATTTAAAAGTGTATGCAGATAGAAAAATAGACCATCTCATCATTCTTGCAGAAAGTATGTGGGGGGTTTGTTTGTCTTTTGTGAAAAGACCCAACAGAGGTTTGTGGTCTGTAAAGACCGTGAAGTCCCTGCCATATAAATAGTCATGGATTTTTTTAATTCCAGCAACAATGGCTAGGGCCTCTTTGTCAATCTGAGCATAGTTGCGCTCAGCAGAGGACAATGTCCTTCAGTAAAATGCTACAGGAACCTGTGTTCCATTTTTTTCTATGTGGCTTAAAACTGCCTCCACCCCATAGGGAGATGCATCACATGCAAGACATACTGGTTTAGACTCTTTGTAGTGAGTTACAGTGAACTTTTCTGACAATAGTGCTTTTAAGTCCTGGAAACATTTTTCATGTAAGTCCATTTCCATAGAGCTTTCTTATCTAGAAGTCTGTGGAGGGGCCCTGCTAGTGCAGCCTTATGAGGTAAAAATGTGTGGTAGAAGTTTAGGAGGCCCAGGAATGCTTGTAGCTCTCCTTTGGATTTGGGCCTAGGGGCCATTTTAATGGCCTTCACTTTAGAATCAGCAGGGTTAATGCCATTAGCATCAATTCGGAAACCCAGGAATTCTGTTGAAGGAACCCCAATACTAACTTGCTTTTTAAAAAAATTGAGGCCTGCTTCATGAAGCCTCTGCAAAACAGCCCTGAGCTTACTGGCCAACATTTCTGGGGATTCCCCTGCAATGAGAACATCATCAAAATAAGGGCAGACTCCCTGAATACCCTTAAGTGTACGCTCCATGATTCCCTGGAAAATGCCCGGTGCAACACTGACTCCAAACTGTAAGCATTTAACTTTGAAAGCCCCCCTGTGAGTCATGATCATCTGAGCTGCCACTGTGGCCTCATCAACTGACAATTGCTGATAGGCCTGTGCTAAATCAAGTTTAGCAAAAATAGTACCCCCTTGCAAGGAGGCTAAAATGTGGTTGACCGCGTGTTGCTTGAGGGCTTTATTTAGAGTGCATTTATAGTCAGTGCAAATGTGAATTTCCCCGTTGGCTTTAAGTGGAATGATGATAGGAGTTTGCCACTCCCCACCATCAACAGGATGTAATATACCCTGTTCTACAAGCTTATCAATTTCTGAATCAATTTTATGTTTTAAGGCAAAGGGGACCCTACGAGGCTTAACCCTGATTGGGACTACGTTAGGATCTAGCTTAAATGAGATAGGCGGGCCTGTGTGTGTTCCTAGGGTTGAATCAAAAACATATGCATAGTCCTCACATACTGACATGAGGTCTGTAGTTTGTGTCTGGTTTATACCAGTAATCTGAATACCTAAGATATCAAACCAATTGAGTCCAATGAGACTCGTTCTCTGGCCCCCTACTACTATTACACCCAGGTGCCCCAAAAACCCCTTAAATTTTACCATCAAAGTGGCTTCTCCCAAAACTTTAACGTGAGCATTTTGAAAATCAGTTAGGATTATATCTGAGGGTCTTAGTTTGGCCCAATTGTTACTGCACCTACACACGAAGTTAAAAGTGTCTTGAGAAATAATTGAGACTGCAGAGCCAGAGTCCAATTCCATCTTACATGGAACTCCTTATAGCTCTACCATGAGCTTAAGTTTGGGTTTGAGGGGGTGTCAAGCCCCAGTGTGGCACACGCTTCTATGGCTTCTGAAAAACCCCACACTAAGTGGACCCTGGGCCCCAGTACCTCTCCTAGTCGGTTCTTCTGACTGGTGTTTGGGTGGCAGGTCTCTCTGTTGGGCTCTGCAAACCACTGCAATGTGGCCTGTCCTTCTGCCAGCTCTGCACGTGGCTGATCGGAGTCTGCATTTGGCGCAAAAATGGTTGCCACCACACCCCTTACATCTCAGTAAGAGAACTGCCTTGTAACTGTCCTCTCACTGCTGGCTGTTGCAGTGTTGCGTGTTGGGTTGCTTTTGGAGTCTGTTGATTTCAGGTTCTTCTTCCTCGGAAGATTCTTCGGTGAGTTTGGCATCCTCCAGGTGAATCATTTCTACAAACTTTGTCATTTTGGCGGGCTGTACTGTTTGAACTGTGCCCCCGGCAGCTTCGTCGGCCATCACTTCATCTTGCGCTTCAGAAAACATTAAGTTTGGTCTAGTAAAGAGTCTCTGCTGAAGCGTTTGGTCCCATAGGCCACAGACAAGCTGGTCTCATAGTTGCTCTTCTAAATTAGAAAATTTGCAAAGGTGTGCAGCCTGCCTCATGCCCACTATGAATTCTGAAGCCTATTCACCTGGTTGCTGCACTCTTTGGTCAAACTTGAACCGCCAAGCCATTTCAGACATCTTGGGCTGGAATTGTCCAGTTAGATTCTTTTTGAGATCTACATAGGAAACCGCTTCAATTGTAGTCGGCACGAAAAGGTTCTCAGCCAAATCAAAGGTTCCTGGGCCACACATGCAGAGTAGTGTTGCGGCCTTCAGTCCTTCTTCCGCTATCTGATTAGCCGTGAGGTAGTTCTCTACCTGAGATAAATATGCTTCATGTTGAATTCCCAAAGTTTTCCCACCTTCAGCATTCTTTCTTTGCTGGTTCTTGAGTTTCTTTCCAAATCCTGCTTTCCAGGCTCAGGGAATGAGTCCACTGAGCACGAGGTTGCTAGTGTAGCTTGCTAGCCGACCTTGAGAGAGGGGGGGGGAAAGTGCCTTTTCCCTCCGGCGTGCACTGCCTTCCCCTCCTAAACTTCAACTCTTTTTTAGTGAAGCAGGATCCCATCTTCGTCGCCAGTGTTAAATAGCGGGTTCTTTGGTGCAGGAATGAAGACGAGGTAGCTGAGTACAGGGAAACTCATATTTTATTTCGTGCAGAATCTGTACTGAGCAAATGGCTGCAACTAGCCGCAATATATAATCTAGCCCCCTAGGTGGCAGCCAATGGGTTTGAAACAACCATTGCCGCCTAGCACTGGAGACTTGTAGTCTGGGTTGCTGGAGAGCCGTTAGGTGCTCAATCAACCCACATGGTATTACTATGAATCCAGTACATAACAAGTAACATCTTATCTCTCATGAAAAAGTTAGAAAAAGTTGCTGAGGCCAGTAGTTATTTATATGGTGCAGTAGAAGTTCATCATCAAATAGCCCACTGTTAATGAGGCTTAAGGACGCCATCATTTCTGCTTTGCAAAGGCACCAGAGAGACACTATTACTTCATAGCAATGTTTTTCAAAGGCAATGCTTGTGCTAAAGCAGAAGAAATACTTGATTTCTCATGGACCAAGCCAGAGTCATTGCAAAGCAGATGTACAGTCTCCCTCACCCATGCACACTAAAACACTCACTACAAATTTTGATAAACTGACAAGTTGGCATTTGATCCAGTTTGCTCTTGCATTACAATTAATTTAATTTTTCCTGTAACCAGTATAATGCCTTATGTTAAACAATGGAAATGCCAACCTCATCTAAAAGAAGCACCCCATGGCTTCTAAAATGAAGCTTTCAAAAGGATTTGGCTCTTACTGACACCTAATTCTGCAAGGTGCCACGAGTCAGATTAGTACCTTTTTGCTTTTAAAGGATCTGCTGACATGCAGTTGTTATTGGGTTTTTTTTGTTCCTCGTCCCATATGACCTGTGTCATTTTCATAGAGTGAGGGGCATACCAGGCTTTGGCAGAGATGCCTGTCTAGGTGACATTCTTTAATTTGATTTATGTCAGTTCCTGCACTGAGACTGAAATCTGGCATTATTTGCAATAAAGCAAAATAACATTTGTTTTAGACACCCATGGAGCAGTGCTATATTAATGAAGATGGCAATAAATATGAGGCCTCTTCTGATGTGTGGTCATAATCAGATTCCTTGGTTCTGTTGCTCTTTGTCAATATTCAAAGTTTAGGTCTCCATTTCCACAGAGCGTTAAACTTTTCTAAAACTAATAGCACTCAAAATACAAACACTGGCAAAATGAATGTTTTTTTTTTAAAAAAATGTTTCAGTAAGGTTATTTCTCCTCCCTATACTTATGTGCAACTTCAATATAAAATTTAAGATTAGATAATTATAGCATCATGTTCTTCATGCTGTTAAAAGTATTCTACGAAACCTGCTATTATAGACATAATTTGTAATAATCAGATTATAACATGGTAATTTTACACTTAAGCATTGCTAGTACAATTGGTTTTTTTTTCTGATTTAGTGATAAGCAATATAATGGGCTCCATGGGATGCTTTTCCTGGCTTTTTTGTTTAAAAAAAATCATTTTGATCAATTTTCTCATCAACATGGGACCATACTCTACTTTATTGATCCCTACATAAAACAAATCACATGATTGCTGTAGTCTAGTGCTAAAGATTGGAATTCATAGCTTTTAACAGATCTGTCATCATAAGTGATCAATAGGATGGGTTTATTTCTCAGACAAAGCTAGCCAAACTGAACCATTTACAATAAATCTAGTGATCTAATTTTAGAAGCCTGCTTCTCTGTCTAAATCAAAATAAGCAGAAAGATGATGAACAGGTGTGATCTGTCAAGTTCTGTAAATATGAGAGGCTATGTTTTGAATTCTTTGAATTATAGAGCACTTTTTTCTTTGCAAAACATTGAAGCATTTGTTCCTTAAAAGCTGAATTTTCCTCCCATCAGGTTATTATTTGATTAGAAAGGATTATGATTGCTTAGTTACATAATAGTTGTTAGAACTAAAGAGTCTGCTAATGACTGCACAACAGCATGCATTTTTACAAAGGTGGAATTGCATATTAGCCTCCCATAACCATTATAAAATTATTTTGTAGTAGTAGTTGTCATTTTGGTCAGCTCTCTATTAGTGAGATTGCTTTCCAGAGCACATTGGATTATTTGTGTAAACCTTTTCAGACCACTAAAATTTAAAAGTTGAAAGCAAATATAGAGTTGGTTTCAATTTTTCCATGCTAAAAAGATAGCCAATATAGCCTAGCTAGCCTTTTGTAAAATCCTTGTCTGCCACATGTGACACACTATTGTTCCAATAGTCACTTGGTTTCCAGGACAAAAGTTCCCTATCTATAGTAATCATTGTCCTGGAACACCAGTTGTATGTGTGTTCTATCAGGACAATAGCAATGAACAATTAGAACTTATTGTGCCTCTATTTCATTTTTAAAAAATCTGTTTCCATTATAAATATATGGGCATTCTCTTTTCAAAAAATATTACTCTGGAGTAGTAATTTAGGTTGCCTTAGTTTAGATAAGTGCAAATGGAAAGTAGTATATGAGCAATACAAAGCAACTGGAAAACTTTTGACTCTCAATATAATAGAAATACAATTCAAGCTTTACTTTTTGTAATGTTATGGCTATGTCCATGCTGGTTTACATTATTCCATGCTTGTCCATGCTGTTTTGCTTGGTTGACATTAGTTCTAGGATGGTTTTCAATGGCCTTACAGATGTGGGATTTCTTCTGAGTCTTCCATTCAAGCACTAACCAGGTCTAATTTTACTTAACATTTTCAAAATGAGACAAGTTCAGTTGGATCCTACCATCTAGCTAGGCATCAATTGAGTCTTCAGAGGATTATTTATTTTTATTATTTATTTTACTTATGAAGAAGATGGACATGCTATGATGCAAGCTCACCACTTTTGTACTCAAATGGGATGTTGATGCAAGTACACAAGTGTGAGGCTTGTATATGGTTTTCTATTACTTTATACAAGTCTCCTACTTGTATAAATGTCTTCTACTTTCTCAAAATCCATGCGGTCTCAGCAACTACTTCAGCATCTTCTTTATTTAACTCAGTGTTTTTCAATTGGCAACTTTAAGAAAGTGTGAACTTCAGTTCCCAGAAATCCCTAGCCATGAGACATTGGAAGGGCCAAAATAAGTGATTTTTTTTTATTTGAGTAAATAGGATCTTGTGAGAATCTATATGTACACAAATAATGTACCTTTGGTTGATTGATTAAAAGGTGCTGATTTCTTTTTTAATGGAATACGATATTGGTTAGGGTAATAATATATGTAATCTGTTAGTAACTGGTGATCAGGAAAGAACATTCCCAGAGATAGCTTGCTTCTTTCGTGTGCAAACTAAAGTAATGAACCCATTTTAAATAGTAGCTTTATAAAAATTATAACTATAACAGTAAAAACCAATTCAAACTGAAAAAGTAGAAAGATAAAGACAGAGTAGAAGTTGTAAAAAAGAAAGAAAATGGGGAAAATAGAGAATTAGAAAAGAAAGTAAATAAGAATATAGCAAAGAAAAAGAAATAAGTGTATTCCCATCTTCATCACAACTATAAATTTATCTTCAAAGCTTTAACAAGCCTCTTTTGTAAATCTAGTATAGGAAATTCTTTGCTGTTTGTATATTCCTTTTAATTATTAAGAGTGAGCCAATTGCTTTTGTTCCAGTGCAACATCTGTTTCCATGTCATTCTTGTAACCTACCATTTGTAATCCACTTTCCACTCAATCTCAGTCTTGTTAAGCAGAACTTGTTCCTCTTCCATAACATCTTTTAGACATGGTATATCCACTGAGACAGACATTAAAATTAGTTCTAAGTTCATTGTCCAAAAACATCCAATTTTAGAATATTTTGCTTCATTCTGTAATTGCAAGTCAAGCTGAAGTGTTCTTCTCTTTAACTGTAATTTTTACTTCCCTCAAGTTCCCTGTAATATTCAATTTTTAAAATCTTTTTTTTTCAAATCAAAACAAAAGCATTTTCACACAGGAAGCTTTCTAATTAAGTCCTAATTTTTATTTCACTGTATAAAAGTTAAACTGTAACTTTCTAAAATCAAAGTTTTAATCATCTGTTTGCAGGTTCCTCAAAATTAACTTCCTAAACTTGTAGTTAAAATGTATTTTGCTCTAACAATTAAAGGAATCTCATTCGGCTGTATAACATGTCAATCCAAAGGTTCCCAGTAGCTGAAAAGCAGTTAACAAGCAATTTCCAAAAGTGATTAGAAAAGGAAGTGTGTAAATTTAGTGCTCTTTCCAAGGTGCAAACCATGGTTTGAGCAAGATGTTTATTTATTTGTCTCCCAGACGCTAACTCCACTAGAAGTCTGCTATCTTGTTGTGTCCTACTGAGCCTATCTGGAACACTTGTGCACATTCTCAAGTTCTTTCCTTTTCTGGAAAGAAATTATTAAAGAGCTAGAATACTTAATGGCTTCATCCTGTCCTGGTCCATGGAAATCAAAGACCCACAGGTAAGTCTTATTATTCTGTCCCAGCCTATGTGAGTCCTTGTTATGCTCACAAGGAGAAATCCCTCTTCCAACAAGCAGGCAGGAACCGCAAGAAAAACCAATCCCTTTTATTATTCACAGACCTGAGTCAATGTCCAAGGCAAACATACACAGTTCACAGAAACTTGATCCTCAATGTGAACAGTTGCCTTAGGCAACCAGCACACCTTCCCTTTTATTATTCAGCCAAGGCGTGGCTTCCTAATGCCTTCTCCTTTGCCTTTGGAGCCGCTCCATTGCGTTCCTCTGTCCTACTCTTTTTTCTTGTCGGCGTTTTCGTGTATCCTGAATATTTCCCAGCTGTGTTTCATCACTGTCCAACTCAGATTCCCACCATAGCTGTGTCTCAGCCTGAGTGCAGGTAGAGGGGCCAGGCGCCTCATCAGGCTGTAAGTCGTGGAGCTCCTCAGAGTCTTCCTCTGATGTCACTCCAGGCCCCTCCTCTTCCTCATCTGATTCCTCAGACTCAACTGTCAGATCCACAGGCTGGCAAGGAATCATAACAGTTAAATCTTAATTAAAAATGTTTTCAAACAGAACTCTAATGGCAAAAAAAGTTTTGAACAAACAGGTAAGCAGCTAAGAGGTTGAGGAACCTGATGGCAAAGTAAACTATCACCAACTGATCTGTGAAGTGTGCAGCTCCCCTTATATATAGGTGATATGATACCAATTTGTTTCTTTGATTGGGGTGAGTTCTTTCTGGCCAATAATCTTTCTGAGCACCTTTGTTCAGCCCCCCCCCTCTCCACATGGTGATCCCTTGCATTCAGGAAAGGTGTCTGCTTCACCTTTTTAACTTCTAAGGCCAGCAATAGTTCCCTCTTCTGGTTGCTAGGTAACTCTTCCTCCTGAATCTCCTCATGCTGATAATCCTCTTCATCTTCCAAGTCTGATCTAGGCATGACCAGCTCTTCATTCTACTGCAATCATTGGATCTACTTTTCAAGAGTTGTCTTCAAATCTGCCATTTCTTCCTCCAGAAGCACTAAAATAATTAAGACTTCACCTGAACACTATAATATGTTTGCATATTTCTTGACATAGCCTAACAGCAGGGCAGAAGACACTGATTCAGTGCTTGTAGAAAAAGCCTCTTCCATTCACCCAGTGAGTATCTCTGAAAGCTTGAAATGGCTGGCATTTACCTTAGAAACTATGATGACATACAGTTTCTTTGTTATTAATTGATTATGTGCTATTAGGTTGGTGCTGATTCTTAGTGATATACCTTAACCAAGATATTCCATCAAAGGTACCTTCTCTAAGGTACTTGGTCTTTCAGATCTTCTAATGGTATGCCCGTTGAGTTCTAGGTTATATTGCTATCAAAATGCAAGGAGGGGGGAGAGACTCATTTTGTAATGAGATTGGCAATTTAACAAAGCAAATGTCCACTGCAGGTGGATGCCAATTGCACCAACCAAAAAGTATCGTCATTTGTCAAAGAAATTCACAAGGGTCAGGTGAGTTAGCCTCTGGCTCATCCAATCCATGTCATTTTAATTGCTTATGAAATGATCTTTAAAAAAATCTATCTTTGACAGTAGCCAGATGTCCTGATTTAATGCTGCTCTAGCCAAAGTTATGCTTTTTATAACTTATCAGGACCTCTCCATTAAAAATGTGCAGAGCTTCAAGGGCACTTTACTTTGTCAAGACTTTGATTGATCTGCTCCCAAAAAGTCTAGTCAGACTTTGTTACAGAGCACTCGACTGATGTAGCCAGGTCATTCTGATCTGACTGCCAAGGCAGGAGGTCAGTTAAGCTATACAGTATTGTCACCTAGTGCTATGCTTCACTAATACAGAACAATCCACCTCATCAAACTAGGTCATTGCTGAACTAGACACCCTAATCTCTCTATATAAGTATACATATTGATTGAAATATGTATATAATGAATAACTACAAGGGACCATTACACAATGGCAAAGATTCAGTACAAGACACAAATCTCTGTTGTTGTTTTTTTTTTCCTTTTCTGAATGTAAGGTTCCATTTAATTTCAAAATTGTTTTTTAAAATTTGATTTTTTTTCAAACTTTGGATTAAAATCTATAAAATCCGGTTTAATCAGTTAAGGGCTAAGGAAAAATTGATTGGTTTTTTAAAAAAATTGCAGTATTGAATCTAAACATAAGTCATCCAAGAAATCTTTTAAAGAAATCTCTTTAAAAAAATAGTTTTGTATGCAGCAGCAACAAACTGTTTTAAATTTTGAGGCTTTTTCTCTAGCACTTCTGAGACTGCCCATGTGATTGTTATATGATCGCATATAAAGAGAAAGGCTTCTGGTTTTTAAACAGTCTACTTTATTGAAAATCTGATAACAGTTTTAAAGATATTAAACAAAGATTATTATTTTTTACCACAGTATATAATTTTTTAAAAAATAAAGAAAATTTCTGTTTCATCCCAAGTCTGTTCTCTCTCTCTCTCTCTCTATTTATTGCAACTTTATTTAACATTAGATATTCAAAAGAGAAGGACTAATACAAGTTTTTAAAAAAGAAAGAAAAATAAAAGTTGCTGCTCTCTCAAATTAATAACAACAACAATTGTTGCTAAAAAAGACAAGAAAAATCTGGATAGTGGCTTGTGGCACTACCTGGAGGCAGCAGACTACAGGTAGTCCCTGACTTGAATTCAAATTTTCTGTTGCTAAGCGACACATTTGTTAAGTGAGCTTTTTCCGTTTTATGACATTTATTGCCATATTTGTTAAGTGAATCGCTGCAGTTGTGAAATTAGTAACACCGTTGTTAAGTGAATCTGGCTTCCCCATTGACTTTGCTTGTTAGAAGTTTACAAAAGCTGGGGGAGAAGGGAAAAATAAAAAAAGGCATTGACTGTCGACTTCCTCTGTTGCAGTAGAATAAAGTGTTGACATCAAGCCTCAACTTTTTACTTTTCCATAACAGTATAAACTAGCCATTTCGGTTACAACAAATCAATCTAATTAGTAAAACCGAAAAACAAAGTTTCATTTTTTTCCACCACAAGCACAAAATCCAGCAGCGGTCTCCGTGTCTTTTTCCCTTCTCCCTCTCCTTTTCCTTTCCCTTTTCCTTCCCTATTGTGCCCTATTATAAATAAAACAAGATTACAAAAAGTGATAATATGATCCCAGGGCACTGCAACCATGATAAATATGAGTAAGTTACCAAGAGTCTGAATTTTGATCATGTGACCAAAGGGATGCTGCAATGGTCAAAAGTGTAACAAATGGTCATAATACAGGTAATCCTTGACTTACAACAGTTCCTTTAATGACCATTCAAAGTTACAATGGTACTGAAAAAAGTGACTTATGACCGTTTTTCACACTTACCATCTTTGTGGCAGCCCCATGATCATGTGATCAAAAGTCAGATGCTTGGCAACTGGTTCATACTTATGACCATTGCTGTGTCCCAAGTGATCATGTGATCAATTTTTGTCAAGCAAAATCAATGGAAAAGCCACATTCACTTAACAACTGTGTCAATAACTTATCAACTGCATTGATTCCTTTAACAACTGTGGCTAAAAAGGTCGTAAAATGGGGCAAAACTCACTTAACAAATGTCTCAATTAACAACAGTTATTTTGGGTTCAATTGTGGTCATAAGTCGAGGACTACCTGCATCACTTTTTTCAGTTTCAGTGAGGTTGTAACTTTGAACAGTCGCTAAATGAACTATTGTAACTTGAGAACTACCTATAAAAGAGAAAGAACTGAAGAAAATCACAAAATACACAGACCTGTACACAAAATACAAATAGAAGTACAACAACTGTGGCAAAAGAAGCAAGATGGCACCAACAGTGATAGCTTCATGGTGTGCAATTTCAAAATATTTGGAGCACCCTTTGAACACCATCAACACTGGCAAAATTACCATCAGCCATTTACAAAAGACAGTTTTACTTGGAACAGCTTACATCCTATGATGTAAGCCTTTAAACAACAACTTCTGTCTATCCCGGGTTCTTGGGACAGACTCAATAGGTGGATAAAAATGCTCAATCTAATCTAAGCATCTGACTGACTGTGTGACCAATCATAATGTAGATTGAAATTTGCCAAATATGGAATGCCTCCTCTCAAAGTGATATTTAACTGGAACATAAGAGACAAGTCTGCTAATCCCTGTTACAAAGACTGGATATGTATTACTACTCTGTAAGGTAAAGGTAAAGGTTCCCCCACACATGTGTGCTAGTCGTCTCCAACTCTAGGGGCCGGTGCTCATCTCCGTTTCAAAGCCGAAGAGCCAGCGTTTGTCCGAGGATGTCTCCGTGGTCATGTGGCCGGCATGACTAGACGCCAAAGGCGCACGGAACGCTGTTACCTTCCCGCCGTAGTGGTGCCTATTTTTCTACTTGCATTTTTACGTGCTTTCGAACTGCTAGGTTGGCAGAAGCTGGGACAAGTAACAGGTGCTCACTCTGCTACGCGGCACTCGGGATTCGACCCGCCAAACTGCCAACCATCTGATCGACAAGCTGAGCGTCCTAACCCACTGAGCCACCACCACTCCCTACTACTCTGTAGAAATGCTAAAATTTGTTCACAAATATACATTTAACAATTTATAAGGGATTAATAAATGCTATCTCCATAACTGTTAGATCAAACAACCATTTATCCTTAATTTACCCTATCACTTCTAACTAAGCATCCAGTGAAAGGTTGATTTAAGGTCTACAAATACTACAAATAGCTGCTTTTTGGCAGAAGCAATATTTTTACTCCAGAGGTGCTAAAAGAAAACACATACTTAATATCAAATGTAAAGTCTATAATTTTCCAATGAGAGACAGCAGGCTCTTCACCTATAATTAGAAGATTCAGATGTACATCTCAGTTAATGAACAGGAGAAAGTACAGCTTGATGAAGCAAAAGAAATAAAAAAGACAGGGCCAACTTAGCCAACTTTGGGATTTGACTTTTATCTTTCTATACAAAGCACATTGTGGCACCATGCATAATTAGGGACCATAAATTAAACACCACAAGGCTGTTGAGACTTTTCCTAGAATAGAATGTCTCTTTGTGTATTATAGGAAGCATTTTCTAAAATTTTATAGTGTTAGATTACATTATGTAGCCAGTGGTTGCATTCAGTGAGGTGGAGACATAGGGTAGTTCTATATTTTTCCCATCTTTTTATCTAAAAGGAATAGCTTTTATTTTTATTTTTCCAATGAATAATTCAACACAAAGTCCTTTTCCTTTGCTTTTAGTTTCTCAATTGGTAACATCCCAGGAAGAATATTCAGCTCAGAGAATCACTTTGAATCACTGACAACTAATGTCAAATATCTTGTCAATTTCCCCCCCCCCCCCACAAACACACACACTTTTTGGTGCATTATGAAAAATACAGGGGGGAGGTTGGGTGGGTTATGTAGCAGGCAATTCTATTATGTGGTTATGAAAACAATGCTCTGCAAAGTCTATATATAGATTACATCTTTGAGAATGTTTGCCTCTTTCTTTGATTTTAAAAACAGAAACCTGTAGCACTGTTTAGAGTCTCTATCCTTAATGTGAGAGGGTTTTCATTAAAGAGCTTTCTTTTTTCCTTAAAGTGCAAAGAGCAAATATTGATTTGAATTGCAGCATTCTATTCCTTCTGAAAGAAAAAAAAATATGAAGGAAAGGGAGGAAATTAGCAGATAGCAACGTAGGCAAAGAAAGAAAAATCACAGATTCTTTCATTTAAAATATTTTGGTAAATTGAAGGCAAGACAAATTTACACTCGATAATCAGTTCAAACTGAGAATCTAGGCATCTTATATTGAACACGTCATTCAAAAGCAAACGATTTTCCCTTTCATACTTAAAAAGACAGAGAATCTGACAAATGTTAATATAAAATTCTGTACTGCAAAACCCAAGCTCTTGATACGAGAGACAGCCTAAGCTCATGGTAAAATGTATGCTTCAGCATGAAAGTTGTCCCAACATTGTATATCCAGTTCATGTGTATAGGACTGAGAGAGACTGCAGGAAACTCTGCTATTTATCCATTATAATGAGTTCAGTGCTTCGATGGCCAGACCCAGTGTAAGATGTATACAGTGTAAGGTACTTTCTATTCCAACAACACCTTTCCTTTTGCAGTATAAAAGACATTTTGGTAGATTGTATCTTGAGTGGGGAGGGTGAATCATTCCAGATTTGTGTTAAAAGCAGCATGTTCTTAGAAAATGAGTTGCCAGTTAA
This sequence comes from Vipera berus, assembly GCF_964194415.1. Classification (NCBI taxonomy): domain Eukaryota; kingdom Metazoa; phylum Chordata; class Lepidosauria; order Squamata; family Viperidae; genus Vipera; species Vipera berus. The sequence continues at coordinate 61,888,530 of NC_138203.1, forward strand.
TGATTCAGTGGTAACAGCTTCTTGGTTTTCTTGAATCTCCAGTAAGAAAATTTCTGTGGATGTTTTGTCCTTTTCTCTGTAATATCTTTGTTGGGTTTTGCCTGCAGCCTACTGATACATAACATATTCTGAACCTATTGCATCTTTCAGTAGTCTCTGAAACCTCCTTCCAATGACCACTAATGAGATTGCTATTAGGGGGTGTTTACTATAAAACTCCCAAGTGCTTATAACCATTGCATCTTGAGTGCAATGACACCCCCTCTCCCTGGAAATCTCCCAAGTGCTTAAAATCTGCCATCCTGAGTGCACTAACTCCTCCACAACTGGCAAAGCTGTGGCTGAGTGAGCTTATCTTTAGCGTATTCTTAGACACATATTAAACTTGTTTCAAACACTCCAACCTAACTCCCACTCCTATATTCAATTAAATAAATATAGTGAGACTTCTTCATGGTTAAGATATAGCACAGGTTTGATGTAGATTCTAGGGGACTGGAGGCTAAAACATATAAGGAACGGTTGCTGGAATTGGGAATGTCTCATCTAATGAAATGAAGGACGACAGGTGACATGATAGCAGTGTTCCAATATCTCAGGGGCTGCCACAAAGAAGAGGGAGCAAGCTATTCTCCAAAGCACCTGAAGGCAGGACAAGAAGCGATGGATGAAAACTAACCAAACAGAGAAGCAACCTAGAACTAAGGAGAAATTTCCTGAGACTTAAGCAATTAACCAGTTGAACAGCCTGCCTCCACAATGTATGAATGCTCTGACACTGGAAGTTTTAAAGAAGAGACTGGACAGCCATTTGTCTAAAATAGTATAGGGTTTCCTGCCTGAGCAGAGGGTTGGACTAGATGACCTTTAAGGTCCCTCCCAACATCATCATCATCATCATCATCATCATCATCATCATCATCATCATCATCATCATCATTATTATTATTATTATTATTATTATTATTATTATTATTATTATTATTATTATTATTATTATTATTATTATTATTATTATTATTATTATTATTATTATTATGGAACCTCTCCATTAATTCCAATGGCCTTAGAATGTGTCCCTACAAGATAATGGGCATCAGAGTGGGGTGGAATTAGAATTTTGCACTTGTGAATTAATAGAATTTCCTGTGTACTGTAAATACTATGGGTAGTAAGTATTGACAGAAAGGGACAAAAGAAACTGACTTTGAATACAGGATACAAAGCTGTTCTTCTCCAAGATGGACTCATTTGGGCTAATAAATAATAGTTATACAGATCCAGGCTGAGTGTGAAAAATATCCAAACTATACCCTGCCTTTTGTTACTTTTCCTCCGAACCAACACAATTTGAAAGCATTTATGGATAAATTGTTCAGCTCCATCCAGCTGATGGTTAGGATTGCTTTATGTCTTCTTATTTTGTTTCACATGTTTAGAATACAGGACAGTATATAGTATTTACAGATGTAAACATCAATATCCAGCATTGATAAGTAATCTTTTAAATATAAAGTTAAATGTACTGGCCTCATATATCAGTACAAGTTGGGGACATGTAGAATTTAGAAAATTCTAGACACTAACATTTCAGATTTGTAATTAAGCTGCTTGAGCCTTTCATAGCTGATGCAGAAATGTAAAATAGGCTCAAACTTTCTGCATTGGGTAAATGCAGGGCTTTTTTCTCATAGAATGCTCAGAATGGAGTTACAACACCTTTTTTGGATGGAACCTTGTGGGGTAGACAAGGCGGGTTGTATGACATGTGTGAGTTCCGGCACCTTTTTCTTTTACAAAAAAAGCACTGGGTAAATGGGTAAATTTCTGCTGGTTGAAATTCTACCTTTAAAGGAAGATGGAGACCAAGTCCCTCCCATATTTCCTCAGCATTTGTTTCAACCTGATTTTCAATCATCTCTATAGGTATGAATTTTGCAGAGATGGATGCAAGAGGCAAATAACTATATATATATATATATATATATATATATATATATATATATATATATATATATATATATATATATATATATATAATTTAATTTAATTTAATAATTTGATTTCTATACCGCCCTTCTCCCTCATCTACTCTGCAGAAGAGGGTAGTAATATTGATATTACCCTTCTTCTAGCTTCATTATGTGCATTTGCATGGTGTCAGTAAAAAAAAAAGGTGGCTAAGTTGTGAGTCCCACAAGATGCTTTTTCCCAGAAAAGGTGTATCAGGACAGATGAAGTCCTTGGGGGGGGGGGTTAAGGGTGAGTTAGGAGATTTGTTCAGTGGGAAAACAGACTCACCAGAAACTCTGTGGGCTAGAAAAGTGTTAAAATGTATAAAAAAGAAATGCTCACTTTGCAGTAGTTTCAATACACTAGAGCTGAGCTGGATGTATCAGTTCAGTTCTCCAATATTGCTAGCTCTGTGGGATCAGAAAAACCTGGAACAATTTTCATTACTGATGCAGAATTCCCCTATAGATGTAACCGTAGAAACCATTTAATAATGCAGGGAGAGATAAGAACCAAATTAGAACAAGCTAGGGTTGATCTTTCTGGGATTTACATTGAAAGGAAGCAACCCATCTTGTCCAAAGTATTTGTTCTGTATTAAACATTCTTGAGAAGCAAATAGCCATGATATACGGTGCTGTACTATCTGTTGCTAGTAATTTTAATAGAAGTAGGAACAACAGAGTAAACAGCAACAGCCAAGTGCAAAACTTTGTCTTATACTTAAAATACAACAATGGGGAAGCATTTATTTTCCAAAGAGGTTATTGACAAAGAAGTGTATAGCAGCTGAAATGAAAGTATACCGTATACAGAGCTAAAGAGTGTGCTACTACCAGCTCATGTTTGGAAACTCTCAGATAAGATTTCTTCAAAAGTTCAAAGAACCTTGCAACTAATACCAATGAGTTATGAGCTGTTACAAAATAGCCTGATGCCATCCCTTGCTACCACAGTTGTGTAAAATAATCTAAAGTTATTTAGCCTTAAAATAGTAAGTGGTATTTAAATTTTCAATTCAGCATCTGATTCCACACATAATTAACATAGATCAGTAAAGTGTGACAATGTTTAAAGATTGCTTCCCATTTAGCGCCTGGCCAAATTATTGATTTAAACATTTTATGTTCACTAATGCAACTTCACTTGCTGAACCGCTTAATTGGACTGCAAAGTATTTTGTCAGAATTTACCATTATAGACAGCTGTATAGCAGTCCTTATTATAGGCAGAAACGTCTTTAGACATACTGGTCATTCTTTAGATAAATAACAATAACTTTGTTATAACTTTGTCAGTATTTTGAATGCCTTTCTTCATAGAGACATACAATGTTTTGTAGTGATTATTTTCACAACCACCATAAAATTTCTTAAGGAAAGTAATGAGAAGGGTTCTTTTTACGTAAAGTTAACTCCTAAAGACTTTATGGATATGTCCATATACCATAATTTTCTTGGCACTGATGTGGAACTGACTTGCCACTGACTGTTTCTGAGATGTTTTTAGACTTTCCAATGTAGATTGCAGCCCTGATGTTCCTTAGATGAATTCCATTCTAGTAATAACCATGCCCAATTTCTATGCTGCTGCTGAATGTACATAAAACTGCCATGTGCTCCCACCTGCTGTGACAATGAAAGTAGTGAAAATTGTTACAAATAGAAAATTGAGCCCTTCAAGGCATCTATGACTAAGCAGGACTGTGTCACCATATTATGGTGTTTTTTTTTCTCTTTGATGTTTAACATTCTATCTACCAAGCTACATTGACTGCCATTGTGCAGAACTATTTTTTTCCTGGCTTTTAAGAAGCTATATAGTTTTCTTTCCTGGTAAGAAGACTGTAAGGTACAGTGTAAGACTGCAGATTCTCATGGTATTCCGACTGATGATAGAGAAGACACCACACTGCTGTTGTAAATCTATGGATCAAGCTTTGTGAATTCTAGTTTTTGCTGTTTCACCTTATGAAAGGCAAAGGAATTCAATGTATTTTACTTCTAATGCCTAGACCTCAATCTTTTCTTTGACCATCAGAGATTCTGTAGGCCATCTTCCAGTTATTAGAAGTACATTTTTTTTTCTTTAGCTGCACTAAAGTATTTCTATGCTTTCTTAACTTTACTGATGGTCACATGTGCACCACCTTCCTCAACAAATGGGTTATAGGTGTCTTTATCTTTTTTATTCATCCTTAAATGGGTATTATTAGATAGATATTACATATTTGTGTCTTCAAATCAATTTTTGACTAATTGTGAATGTCTGATCTAGTGCCTGCAGTTTTCTTGGCAAGGTTTTTCAGATTTTTTTTTAAACCATTGTCTGCTTTCTGAGGCAGTACTATAGTTCACAGTTCCTGGTTCCTAGCATGATGACTTCACTATGACACCAAACTGGGTCTCTAGTCCCTAAATTAGAATGCCACAAAAACAACAATCTGTTAATTAATTAATCCAATAATATGCAAATTTCTGATCTGGAACCTGCAATTTGTGGAAGGTATGTAGCCTGAGTTTCATCACCACTACCACCGCTATTTTGGATGAGACCTCAAAAGATCTTAGATCAGGTTACCAAAGATCAGTGGCATTATTGCTACCATCACTAGGAAATGCCAATGAGAAAGGGGGGAGGGGGGAATCTCATCACTTTCCATTCCACCCTATATGCATGACATGGACTAAACCAGTTTTGCCCTGGCAAATCTATGGTTAACTTCCATTCTTCTCAAATATATGAACTGAAAGTTTGCTAAACCTAAGTAATGTGTGTGCAACATAAAGAAATACAATAATATTAAATTTTGAATATAGGTATTATAACAGCCTAGAACAAAAGTGAAACAGGAACAGATTTAAAAGCAGAAATGGAAACGGTAGGTGTTGAGATCAAGTTCAAAAACTAAACTAGTGAATAGGGAATATTTCACAGAAGAAATGGTTGTTTCAGAGGACTTGTAAGATAGCTACACATTTCTGCTCAGGAAAAGAGACCAGAATTACATGGGGGGAAAAACGGTAGAAGGTGAAAGGAGACATTTGGCAAGGTGAAGGAGGTCTGTTAAGCTCTTAATTACGTGGGAAGAGTGATGAGAATTCATATCCAGAATCCCAAAACATATTGAAGAACAAAAAGCCTTGAATCTCTGCTTGCTGAGGGAGCCCCTTTGAGGGCCTCTAAATGCGTCCGGTGGAATCTTCAATTAGTTTAGCATCCAGCTGGTCTATGCATGCCTGCATGCAGCTCTTCCTGGGAACTTCTCAATTGCCTTGGAGCTTTGACAATGTTAATCTGTGGTTTGATTTTTTTCTTATTTTTTCATAAAAATATAGTCTAAAAATAATGGGAAATTAACTGTATACAGGTTGAAATTGTATCCATGATGTACAGCAGACATGTGAAACACCAGGCCTGGGGGCCGGATCCGGCCCACAAAGTGGTTTCATGTGGCCCATGAAGCCATCCTAGAAAGAGTGGGGGAATGGCCCCCACTGCCTTGGCCCCAGCCCAGGCCAGCCAAGAGCCAATGTACAATTTTGTGGTGGGCATCTATACTAAAACGCATTCAGTCTTAGCTCCACAAGGCCATCTGGAAACAGCGAGGGACAGGTCCCTGCCATGATGGTCCTGCCCCTGGGCCGTGTGCTGGGGAGGTGTCACCCTTTGTGAGGAATGAAGAAATGCACCATTGCCTGGAAGTAGCCAGAAAATGGCCCTTGCCTACTTCACATATCCGGCTTGATGGGCTCTGGGGGAGGGGTTTTGGCAGGCAGCGAGATGCTCTCCTCACAGCACCAAGAGGCTGAACTGGGTAGCGCAAATCCAAAAAGAAGCATCATGCTGCCCAGCCTCCAGCCTGCCTGGTTTCAGCAAGCAGTGGGGCACTCTCCTCACAGTGCTGAGAGGCTAAGCCAGGCAGTGTGAATCCAAAAAGAAGCGCGATGGCACCCAGCCCCCAGCCTGCCCAATTTCAGCAGGCAGTGGGGCACTGCCCTCACAGTGCCAAGAGCTGAGCCAGGTGGCACAAATCTGATGGGAAGTGCTGGGGGCTGGGTGGTGTCGCACTTCTCTTCAGATTTGCGCCATCCGGCTCAGCCTCTCGGCGCTGTGAGCAGAGCGCCCCACTGCCTGCCAAAAGTGGACAGGCTGGGGGCTGTGTGGCATCACACTTCTTTTTGGATTTGCACCACCTGGCTCAGCTTCTTGGCGCTATGAGGAGAGCGCCCTGCTATCTGCCAAAATCCGGCAGGCTGGGCAGCATCACACTTCTTTTCAGATTCGCGCTGCCTGGCTCAGCCTCTCGGCACTGGGAGGAGAGTGCATTGCTGCCTGCTGAAACCAGGCAGGCTGGAGGCTGGGCAGCATTACATAGGTAACATCGACTCTCTCGCTGCTCATGGTGTCCCTTCCCCCAGAGCCCACCAAACCAGATATGTGAAGTAGGTGAGGGCCATGTGCTGGCCACTTCCAGGCAATGGTGCATTTCTTCATTCCTACGAAGGGTGACACTTCCCCAGCTGTGTTTCTTGCCTGTTTTTCTCCCTCCCTCATCTCAAATATTTTCCCACCACTCTGAAGGAAGGAAGGAAGGAAGGAAGGAAGGAAGGAAGGAAGGAAGGAAGGAAGGAAGGAAGGAAGGAAGGAAGGAAGGAGAGGGAGGGTCTGAGGGAAGTCCTGCCTTAGTTCTGCCCTGCTTTCACCATCTCCTTGCCCCCTCCTCCTGGCCTATCCTGGGGGTCTCCCATCCTATTGCTAAGGAAGCTTTGGATACAAAGCCAGGTGTCCTCCCATGGAGAGGGAGTGGGCCTCCATCTGACTTTGCCCTCGTACCCATCATGAGCAACCTGGCTAAGGAGAGCAAGCACAGCATCAGCAGCCTTGAGAAGGTAAGTGCAGCTGGGCGGCCCCTTGGGGAAGTGGGGCTGGGCTGGGTGGCACCATCCAGCCCCCCCTACATGGCCTGAGAGGAACCGTGAGGCTTCTCCAGTGGGCCATGCCTTGGCACTTGCCCTGGTCCCACCCCCTTCAGCCAGAGACCCTCAGATCTGTCCCACTCCTGCCCAGGCCCCCACAAGCACCCTTGATGTGAACGATGTAGAGCTGGCCATGCCTACCCAGTAGGCCACACCCACTCCAGCCATGCCCACCCAGAAGGCCATGCCCTCCCTGGCCACACCCACCTGGCCCTCCAAGGACAACCACAATGCTGCTGCGGCCCTCAATGAAATTGAGTTTGACACCCCTGATGTACAGTATGCAAACCTGCCCATCCCAACAAATTAAACATTCCCACTTTGCTAGACTCACGATATGTAGAACACTGTATTTGATTTTTCTTCAAAGATCACAAAGAATAGGGGCAGTCTCTTTCTAGTAACCTTGAAAAAGGCAGCATTTCATGGCGGGGGGGGGTTGTATGTAAAAATAAAGGACAATAGAAGTAAAATGTATACAAAAGCTAATTGTTAATAGAAAAAGAGTAAAATGATAATTGTTGATCCAGGTGTTTAGTAAATACATCTCACAAGTAAACAAAATAATGACTACTGGTTTTGTTTAGCATATTTTAATTAACCCAGCCACCAAAATTTATAACTTATGGCTAAGTCTGTTTAATAAACTCAGATACCTGTAATTTATTTAATAAACCATGTTTAAACAAATAATACTTGTGCAGTATGCAAACCAGAGATTCCTAGAGTGCCAAGACACTATTTCACATAAACTTTGTAGTTCAAGCATTATTCAGTTTTTATAGTTTAAACAATTTGTAGGCACAGCATTTCTTACCCAGTGTATGAATTGATTTTTTTTAAAAAAAAAACAATCAATATCATATTACTTTCCTTTTAGAATTGCTTTTAAATCAACTCTTTAAGCAAAGTTTTTGAGTTGCATGCTTTATAGAAAAAAAGCCTCATGAAAATGCCTTCTCCACTTTGGAGTTGGATACAGAAATGTTTGATATTTTAAACACAGCAAATCTGAAATCAGAAAGTGCTTTATTATATTAGTGGCTAAATCCTAGCATTAAGATGCACCTAAAAACATCTGGTGTTTCTAAATTCTTCTTTGTGCCAGAAAGCAAGTAAATCAGTGGTGGGATTCAAATATGTGAACAACCGGTTCTCTGTGTGGATGCCACTTCCGGAAGTCCATTCTGGGCCTGGGCAATTAGCTACTGGTTCTGCCGAAGTGGTGCGAACTGGCTGAATCCCACCACTGAAGTAAATGCCTGCTTAAATTCCATTTGTACAAAGGTGAGGTCCAACTACAATCTCATCAGCAAGAATTTTCAAGATGCATAGTTATATGCCCATAAGGGTCTAATCATCTAAAAAAAAATGTTTAAAGTTCTTTTGGTTTTACAGAAAAAGGATCAAATGTGGCTGAATAACACTGTTCATTATAGACTACATATGGTATCAGTTTTTTTCGGAAATTATAGGCATTTTATATGACATTACTATAAATTATTAAAATTTGAGCAAAACAAAGTCTACAAGAATAATTCCACTTTAGAAGCTTGCAAACAGAACAACTGAAGCATGTTATTAAAATTAGTTTATATTTCATACTTCAATATTGTGGAAGTTTATCTCCCCCCTCCAAATCACGTCTACTTTTCAAAAAGTAATTTATTCTTAGCAAAACCACCAACTATTAACAAAAAGAAGTTCAATAATTGGAGCACATTTCTCATGTCTCTCCCATAAAGTACGTGAGAAATAAATTGATTAGCAAACAATCAGGTACAAATGGATTTAAAAAGTTTTCTATCATTAAAAACCATTAAGCTTCTGTTAAATCAAGGAATGAAAAATGGGGAAAAGGTTTATGAACTCTGTTATATTTTACAAAGTCCTTGAAGATCTTTTGGAAGGAAAAACAACAACAACAAGAAGTCATAAATAAATTGTAGTTTACATATTTTAAACAGTGAAACATTATGGACAATGCTTTCTTTTAACAAAAGAATTGTATGGACGAGAAATTAAAATACATTATTCTTCTTGTCACACAACCTCATTAATGTTTCATTATAATCCTTTTAAGCCTTCTTGTTCCTCTGAACTCTTTCCAGGCTCTGAATCACTGAGAAGTTGGGGGAAGAGAAGTCTCATTGCTATATTTCTTGGCATTTTTCTGTAATGGGAAAAAAAAATCTATTGTCCCTTAATGGAGAGAGTTTATAATTTCAGGCCAACCTCAAACTAGTCTAAACATATGGTTGAGATTTGGGAAGTCTTCTCATCCTATCGATCCAGAAATACTAATGAAAATAACTAAATAATAGGACTATTTAAGAATCATCTAATTCAGAGTTCTGCAACCTTTCTGGCCTTGCAAATCTGCACAGCTCCATTTATACAAAGAGCAAGGACATATGCCTGCTGCTCATGCAAATGGAGCATGCCATGCATGCACTCGCCTGCTGCTCATGCAAATGGGGATGCATGCATGGGATCGTCCGCCGTTTCCATTGCCCAGTTACAAACACCTCATGGCCCACTAATGGGCCACGGGTCAGAGGTTGGGGACCCATTATCTAATTGGTTTGAGAGCCAGATCAGATTCTGAAAGTAGTTCAACCCATTTTATGCCCGACCAAGGTAGAGGAGGAGGAGGAGGAGGAGGAACTGTTCTTTTTCCATCCCACCTCTGCAGATAACTGCACAAATATTAAAATATGGGAAATATCTCTTTATTTAAAAAAGGTAATGAGCAAATGCAAATATAGCATGGCTAAACTGTTTAAAGTGCCTGAAAAGATATGTGAAATAGGGTTATTAAGAATACCAATGAGTAAAATTTGGAAGGGTTTTATGGCCAAAGCACAATGACTGGGCTCAACATGTTTTCCAACAGATTTTTATTCTTCAAATGGTCCCTCCCTGAAAAAATGTATGAAGCAATGAAAGAAAGCTTATTGGATTGTTGGGGACACAAAATGTGTTAAAGAAATTAAATTGAGGAAGAGGGAGTTCTAACATACTTAATCAACCAAAATTATTGCAACAACAAAATTTCTTTGTTGATTGTTTCAGATGTTGAAAAGAAACTTAAATATTCAAAACAACACTTTTTTGAACATGCAAATAAACCAGGGAGATGTTTGGCATACAAACTAAGAAACAGAAAAGGAGACAGAAAAGAAGATGAGGAATAAGACTTACATCAATAACAAAAGCATTCAAATACTTTTTTGGAACTGTTATACTAATTTATATAAAGAACAAGAAATTCCTTTACATACTATGGTGGAGTATATAACAATTAAAAACCTTACTAAACTATTGGAAAACTACATGCAAATTTTGAACAATCCAATAACAACTTTTGAAATAATAAAAGCAATTAAAAGACTTAAAACAGGCAAAGCTCTAGTACCAGATGGCCCACCGAGCAGATTCTATAAAAATTTGAAAAATCAACTGCTACCTCTGATGAGGAATAGAATAGAATAATAACTTTATTGTCACTTTAAAAAAAAGGTAAAGGTTTCCCCGCACATGCGTGCTAGTCGTTTCCGACTCTAGGGGCCGGTGCTCATCTCCGTTTCAAAGCCAAAGAGCCAGCGCTTGTCTGAGGACGTCTCCGTGGTCATGTGGCTGGCATGACTAGACGCCAAAGGCGTACGGAACGCTGTTACCTTCCCACCGGAGTGGTCCCTATTTTTCTACTTGCATTTTTACGTGCTTTCAAACTGCTAGGTTGGCAGAAGCTGGGACGAGTAACAAGCGCTCACTCTGCTACGCGGCACTCGGGATTTGACCCGCCAAACTTCCGACCTTCTGATCGACAAGCTCAGCGTCCTAACCCACTGAGCCACCGCGTCCCTTTAAATGTACACTAATCAGAATTCTGCTTTATAGGGGAACCCTATACCAGACTTTTGGAAAGATGCCTACATTTCTTTAATACCCAAAGATGGACTGGCCAATCTCTCTCCTTAATAATGACTACAAATTCTTTACACCTGTTTTAGCTGAAAGACTTAAAAACGTTTTACAGGATTATATACATGAAGGCCAATGTATAACATAATATAAGAGTAATTTTGAATATTATTGAATATTAAAACAACATAGCAACAAACAAGTTGCATTAATCTTTCTGGGTGTAGAAAAAGCTATAGACAATTTGAACTGGGTCTTTATGTTTAAAGTAGTGGAAAAGATGGATTTTGGATTGGGTTTTAAACAGGGTCTGAAGTCCATCTATTCATTCCAGAAGGCTCTAATCATGGTGAATGGAGACTTTACAAAACCATGTGAAAACCAGAAGGAAACAAGAGAGGGGTGTCCTTTATCCCCTTTATTATTTATTCTAGTGTTGGATGTATTAAATAGAGACATTAGACAGGATATCAGAGCAAAAGGACTTCGAATAAAAGTGCATAATTACAAATTATGTGCATTTGCCAATGATTAGGTATTGATTGTGCAAGACCCACTAGAGAACATTGAACATGTCATGAGGAAGATTAAAATGTTTGGAGAAATGTCAGGTTTAAGAATAAATAAATCAAATTTGACAGTACTGACTATGAACATAAAGGTTGAAGATCAGAAGAAATCAGAATTTAAAACTGGTTTTAAAGTTAGGAAAAAGGTACAGTACTTTGGGATGACTAAGTAAGAGGAAAATTCTAAGCTTTACAAAAATAATTATGTTAAAATAGGGAAGGAGATAACATTGGATTTTATGACAAAAAATAGATTTGTCATTAATGGAAAAAATTACAGTAAATAAAATGAATGTACTACCTAGAATGTTATTTTTATTTCAGACTATAGCAATATTGATTAGACATTCCACTTTCAAATAGTGACAGAAAGATGTATCTAAATATATTTGGCAAAAAAAAAAACATTAATTAAATATACGCTGCTAAAAGATTCTAAAGTTTAGAGGAGGTCTGGGTTGCCGGATCTTAGATCAGGGCTTTTCAACCTTTTCACCCATTGTACCACTTTTAGGATATGGTGACATCCGAGTACCACCAGTTGCTTAGCAAGGTGTGATGACCAAAAAAAAAAAAAAGGAAAAAAGAGATAAAGTACAGGTAGTCCTTGATTTACAACAGTTCACTTAGTGACTGTTCAAAGTTACAATGGCACTGAAAAAAGTGCCCACCAAGCCACAGCCAAGCAAGACACCTGCCTGCCCGCCTGCCGGCGCTCTTCTTCCTGACCAAGGTTTTCATTGTTGTGAGCATTTCTGTTGAGGATTGGCAGTGGGGGTGGGGAGCTGGGGTGTTTGGTTTTTATTTCCCCTGCTCTGCTGGGTGGTTGCAGAAGGTTTTGGTCACTTCACATGACCCTGGGACACTGTGACCATCATAAATATGAATCAGTTGCCAAGCATCTGAATGTAGACCCTGGAGATGCTGCAACATTCAATCTGATTGGTGCTTCTTCTGGGCTCAAAAGCACCAGGATCAGCGCCGAGCTCCAGCTGGAGCCTAACGCTGATCCTGGCGCTTCCGCTGAGCCCTGACAGCCCTGCAGCTCCAGCCATCTCTCGCTCAGGCTTGTGTGGTGCTGCCAACAGTTCAGCTCATTCCCCTCCCCTGCTACCACTTTTCTAGGATGGTTGTGTACCACCTGCCAGATGCCAATGTACCACAGGTGGTACCCATACCACTGGCTGAAAAGCCCTGTCTTAGATTATATTATGATGCTTGTTTTCTGGTGTGGTTAAAAGATTGGACAACTTTAAAAAAATCAGGGCTGTTAGACTTCAAAGATTTTATTTTGAGATTTGGGTGGCATACCTATCTGTGATATGATAAAGCAAAAATTAACCTAATTTTAAGATTCATGCTTTTAGGCAATTGATTGCACATGTATAGTGAAAGTATAAAAAAAGATTAGCTGATAAAGTCCTACTTTGGCTATCACCTCATGAAGCACTACATAGAACAGAGATGATTTCAGAATGTAAATGGATAACATATCAAGACATTGATATTTGAAAAAGTGGGATTTAAGATCAAGACAAGAGAACAACTAGTAAGTGAAGGATTTGCTTGATTTAATTATTATACAATTTTTGGAAAATTTAAACTTCACAGGAACTAAATCTGAATTGGAGGTTAATTTATATTCTGGGGATGACCAGAATATAAAGTATATAAACATTTTATAAAGTGTATAAAATGTTATTCAAAATGAATCTAGAAGATCAATACGTGTTTGATCAAGAGTGTTTGGATAAACATAACAATGACAATGCAAAAATATTTAAGGCACAAATATTAATGAAATCTAAAGCTTTTATTTTAGGTATGAAGGACAAGTTAATTGGAAAAACAATTTGGGGTTCTTTTCCTTCACATGGTGACGGCTGTGAGGATTGTACTTGCCAAACACTGGAAAGAAAAGGAGATACCAACTGTTGAAGAATGGATTTTGAAATTGACTGATTTAGCAGAGATGGTGAAATTAAATGCTTTGAATAGAGATAATGAATTAGATAACTTTATAAGAAACTGGAAACCGTTTGTGGACTTTCTTTTTTTTAAAACAAGTTTTTATTAGTTTTCCAATTTAAAGACTATATATTTAGAAAGCATTGTGATACCTGGGTAATCATCAATTGAATAACAGAGTTTTCAGTGCATAGTTCAGATTACATTGTCATAACATCCTTCTCAATTTCCCTTAACATTCAATGCAACGTGTTTAAACTAATGAATTTCTAAGAATAGCATGGTCAATTAAAGAAAAAAAATATAAGTCCAGTTTCAATGAAATATGTCCATGTCTTGTTATTAAATTTTATCTAATTTTGATATTAATTATAGTATTCAAATTTAACCTTTACCATCCCAAATGGTATTCAAACCCAAATTTCCCTTATTTTATTACACCAAAGATTGTAACGTCTAACATACACAGAATAATTAGGTGGCTGAACTCTACCTAATAAACATTGCCTATTTCATATCCTAATACATCACAACTTACCAATAGGAAAACCTATATTTATCAATCTACTTATACTTATACATAACCAAAATTTTAAAAATCAACGTAGGATCCATATGCCAAATTTGTCAATGTATGAATTATAATGTTTAAAATAAGCCTAATAAGTACTTAAACACATTCTAATTCTATCTCATAAACATTTTCTATTTCAGATCCTAATAGGTCACTGATTACTAACAAAATGGCCTATAATGATTCTCTAGGCACATTTTTTAAATTTAACTCTAGGTTTCTTTTTTTGCCAATCAGGTTTCCAGACCAAAGCGTTTAGATTGCCAAATAGGTCTTCCTTCACTTTCATGCATATTATTTGCACCAGAGGACGCCATCCAACCATCAATAATGCGCAAAAGTTAAACCATTTATAGTCATTATATTGTTGCCCTGTTGATTCCACTCTCTTTATTTGCTCTAATATCTCTGTCTGCAATTCAGTCTGGATTCTTCTTCCATCTGGGTTCATCTGTTTTAAGGAGAAAATCTTATCCAGCTTTATAGTTAGTAGTTGACTGTCCAGGCTTTCCACAGGTTGCCTTAGTTGGTCTTCGGCATCCTCTATGTTGGCATCACTATCTTGCCTGTAGTGTACTTCTGAAGTGATAGGCTCTTTAGAAAGGGTCAAAAGTTGAGTATTAAGTTTTTCCCTAGTTTGTTGTTGGTCTTTTGGATTGTCTGTCATAGTAGTAGTTCCTTGTACTTTAAAAATTGTAGGTTCCTTGAGTAAAGTCAGGTTTTGGATAATAGTTTTTTTCAGTACTTTGTTGTTGTTGCTTATATTCCTCTGTCTCAATAGTAGTATCTTCCAAGTTTGTTATATTCTGAAGTGTAATTTTTTTTTAGTTGCAGTCTGGGTTTCATGTAAATTATTTAATTTGGAGATAGACATCTCAGTGACTCTATAGATTGTTTCAAATATAAGGTTATAATCAAGTGAGGTTTGTGGCTGATTGTTTTCCATTTTGTAGTAATTATAAATAGTCTTTAGTGGAGGCTAATTTTCAAACAAAAGTCAGTAAGTGTCCACCTCCACAGGTCTAAGCAAAATTCATCTCCAGCTGTTTCAGGTTTTTATCTTAATGCCAAGGTCAGTTCCAAGGTATAAACAAGTTCGTTTGCCAATAATATTCACTTGCTATATCAGACTTGGCCACTAAATGTCCCCAGAGTACTTAAAATCCTTTTTAGACAGAGTAAGTTTTATCTATTTTGAGTCTTTTTATTTATTTATTTTTTTCTTGTTTGTCCCCTTTTTTAATCAAATAGGTAGAATAGTCATTTCTATGAGTTTAGGAATTTTGGGCCAAAAATAGAAAGGTAGTAAGTCCAATTAATTAGTATTATTTAGTTCAAAGCTTTTTTATTTCTCTCCTGATGTAGACAGAAACCCCTATTAAGGAGGGTAGGGGAAAAAAATCCCTTCCTTCTCTCCCCGCAAGGGGAAACAAATTCAAGAAGATTTTAGCAGGAAAAGGTAGACAGGAAAGGAAGAAGGCAATTCTCATCCAGTTTTCAAGTGCTTTCAAATGCTTTGTTGTAATTTTGGCTTCGGCAGGAAACGGCTGAAACAATGGGCCATGGGTGTGGCCAATCCTTTCTTTATTGTTTCAGAGAGTTACTCCAAGCTGGTGGGAGGGCCGCCGCCCTTCTACCACTGACCGGAGAGTCTTCTCCCCCGCTCATCGCCCCTCCAGGTGACTTTTGACCCCTTTACAGGGGCCCCCTGGTGAAGAAATCCAGATGACATGGGGAGCATCCCCCTCACACATCTGTCCGTGCCATGATTCAGAATTGGAAGCCGTTTGTGGACTTTCTACATGCAAAATATAATAACAGATGGTTAATAGAGAAATTTGAAGATTAGTGTAATATTTAGCTCAACCTGTTGGCTGCTTTTTATCCATGTGTGTGCAAGTGTACATTTAAAATAAATAAATAAATTCACCTTATAGTTTTAATATTTATTGTATGTATTTATCTTTTTAATTAATTAAAAGTTCTGTCAAGTTAGGAAATAATTCTAGAAAATTCAAGTTGGAAATCAAAATATCTTAAGATAATTGACTACTTTTACCCAAAGAGTTTTGTAAACAAGTATGAATGTGATTTCCAGGGGCTAATATTAATGAGCAGGGGCTTTCGCCCCCCAAAAAGTAGATTAATGAAAAGTATTCCATGAATGATATTAATAACCTTTGTCTGAAGCATAAAAAGCAAAATATTTAATGCATTTCCAATAATCTATAGTACACTGGATCAATGAAACTATAAGTTTTATTTATGTGTTTTGACTTGTGATATAACATGTTTTATTATCTGCTTAGAATGATAGTGGGACAAATATAACTAGCATTTTTTACAGAAGGCTATAATCCATGAATTACTTGAATGAAAATGTCCTTGTAAGGTGATAATGCTTAAAGTTGCTGTGCCCACAAGAAATATGGTTCACTTCTATTGTGCTGTTTCCTTACATAGTTGACTAACCCTTATGGACAAAGAAGTTGTTAACATTTTGTGCAATTTGTGTTTATGGCATTCAGGGCATGTTTATTGCTCTTAACATGGTCTGTTGCCATTTATAGTTATAATAGCTATTAAATATGTAAACTGACATTTGAAAAGCTACATTTGAGTGTCTATTATTATATTTAGGCCTATAAATCTCTTAACCTTCTAAGAAGTTTATAAAAATAGTTTAGACATATAAAGGGTATTTGATTGCTATATGCCCAGGTGATAAGGTTTCAAGTGAACTGAATACATGTACAGGTTCCAAAAATATAGCCATGTTAATTTATGGCAGAGTAGAGAAACCATGGGCCACATGTCACTTTGACCCTTTTTCTAAGAGGCTCTAAATACTGTATCACTGAAATTCAGTGTCTGATTATCAATTAATTCAGTGCAATATTTTTCATAGCAAAAATCTCTGTTTTAAATATATATTTTACTAACCTATGTAGAAAGTAAAAAAATTCAGGGAAAGAGGTCCCCAAAGACTGCCCTTCCATAATGGCATCACATTATGGCTTCATACTGTGGCTTTACCTTCAGCCCCTGCTGAAGTGTCCTAGAGCAGCCTTCAATTGTTTCAGTTGTTCTCCTGATAGAGAACTTCCCTGGAAAACAATCTAGAACATGGGTGTCAAACTGGTGGCCTATGGGCCAGATGCGTCACGCACAGACCACATACCCCCTGGCTCCGCAAAGGCAAAAAACATCATGATACATCATGTTACATCACACGACTTGATTGAGTTTGACACCCATGATCTAGAGCACCCCAATGTCCAGTCTGGGTATAATATGGACTGCAACTGCTCCACTCCTATTGGCTTAGCAAGCCCCTCTGGGAATGTCTCCTTCATTCATTGCTGGGCATTGCAGCCTTGTAAGTAGAGATAATGTTTGCCATAAAGAAAGCATAAATATACCAAAGAGAGACATATGGCCAGATCTTTATTGGTGTTTATTTTAATGGTCTACAAAACCCCACTGCCAGAACTTGCTGACTATTCTTGTCTCCTATATTGCTCTGTGGAAATATTTTATGTATGAATGATAGTGTGAGAAGAGTTTATCCAATTTTCTGCCCCACCATTTCCCCTTGGAGTTCATCCAAACAAAGGAGTCAGAATTAATATGAAGTCTAAATGTCAAGTTTAAACTGTAAGATAGAATATTTTCCTTGAAAAAAAACCTTACTTTGCCTCTTGCCAAAGTAGTGAGTTTCAGACAGCAGCAGCCGATTAATTGAATTAAAATTATTTAATTAAGCCTCCATATTTTATTCTATATTTTAGAAGATTACAAAGTGCAAACATGTAAACAGAATTCCAGAGTAGCCAATAAAAAAGAAGAAACAAAAGGAAAGATAAGTAACATTTCCATCCCTCTCCGAATGATCCTAACAACATGTAACAATTATAATGCTGAAACAAGAGAGTTAGAATCAAACCTAAACTTGACTCTGTTGTTGTTGTTGTTAGTTCCGAAGTCGTGTCCGACCCATCGCGACCCTATGGACAACGTTCCTCCAGGCTTTCCTGTCCTCTACCATCTTCTGGAGTCCATATAGGCTCACACCTACTGCTTCAGTAACTCCATCCAGCCACCTCATTCTCTGTCGTCCCCTTCTTCTATTGCCCTCAATCTTTCCCAGCATTAGGCTCTTCTCCAGTGAGTCTTTCCTTCTCATTAGGTGGCCAAAGTATTTGAGTTTTAGCTTCAGGATCTGGCCTTCTAAAGAGCAGTCAGGGTTGATCTCCTCTAGGACTGACCGGTTTGATCGCCTTGCATTCCAAGGGACTCGCAGGAGTCTTCTCCAGCACCATAGTTCAAAGGCTTCAATTCTTTGGTGCTCAGCCTTTCTTATGGTCCAACTTTCACTGCCATACATTGCAACTGGGAAGACCATCGCCTTGACTATACGCACTTTTGTTGACAGGGTGATGTCTCTGCTTTTTAGTGTGCTGTCTAGATTTGCCATGGCTTTCCTCCCCAGGAGCAAGTGTCTTTTAATTTCTTGGCTACAGTCCCCATCTGCAGTGATCTTGGAGCCCAGGAAAATAAAATCTGTCACTACCTCCATTTCTTCCCCATCTATTTGCCAGGAATTGAGAGGGCCGGATGCCATGATCTTGGTTTTCTTAATGTTTAGTTTCAACCCAACTTTTGCACTCTCCTTCTTCACTCGCAACAAGAGACTCTTCAGTTCCTCTTCACTTTCTGCCATTAAAGTGGTATCATCTGCATATCTTAGGTTGTTGATATTTCTTCCAGCAATCTTAATTCCAACTTTTGATTCATCTAGCCCTGCCTTTCTCATGATGTGCTCTGCATATAAATTAAATAGGCAAGGCGACAGTATACAGCCTTGCCGGACTCCTTTCCCAATTTTGAACCAATCAGTGGTTCCGTGTCCAGTTCTCACTGTTGCTTCTTGGCCCACATATAGGTTTCTCAAGAGACAAATAAGATGGTCTGGTACACCCATCTCTTTAAGGACCAGCCACACTTTGTTATGATCCACACAATCAAAGGCTTTAGCATAGTCAATGAAGCAGAAGTAGATGTTTTTCTGGAACTCTCTAGCTTTCTCCATGATCCAGCGTATGTTGGCAATTTGATCTCTAGTTCCTCTGCCTCGTCGAAATCCTGCCTGTACTTCTGGTAGTTCTCGATCCACATACTGCTGAAGTCTAGCTTGTAGGATTTTAAGCATAACTTTACTAGCATGAGAAATGAGTGCAATGGTGCGATAGTTTGAACATTCTTTGGCACTGCCTTTCTTTGGAATTGGAATGTAAACTGATCTTTTCCAATCCTGTGGCCACTGTTGAGTTTTCCAAATTTGCTGGCAAATTGAGTGTAGCACTTTTACTGCATCGTCTTTTAAGATTTTGAATAGCTCAGCTGGAATACTGTCACCTCCACTAGCTTTGTTGTTGCTCAGCTTTTCTAAGGCCCACTTCACTTCACATTCTATGATGTCTGGCTCGAGGTCAGTGACCACCTCATTGTGATTATCAGGGACATTAAGCTCATTCTTGTATAGTTCTTCTGTGTAATTTTGCCACCTCTTCTTAATCTCTTCTGCCTCTGTGAGGTCCCTGCCATTTTCGTCCTTTATCATGCCCATTTTTGCATGAAAAATTCCCTTCATCTCTCCAATTTTCTTGAAAAGATCTCTGGTCCTCCCTATTCTATTGTTTTCTTCTATTTCTTTGCACTGTTCATTTAAGAAGGCATTCTTATCTCTTCTAGCTATTCTCTGGAATTCTGCATTCAATTGGGTGTATCTTTCTTTTTCTCCCTTGCCTTTCGCTTCCCTCCTTTCCTCAGCTATTTGCAAAGCTTCCTCAGACAGCCATTTTGCTTTCTTGCATTTCTTTTTCTTTGGGATGGTTTTGGTTGCTACCTCTTGTACAATGTTGTGAACCTCTGTCCATAGTTCTTCAGGCACCCTGTCTATCAGATCTAATTCCTTAAATCTATTTGTCACCTCTACTGTATATTCAACAGGGATATGATTTAATTCATACCTGAGTGGCCTAGTGCTTTTCCCTGCTTTCTTCAGTTTAAGCCTAAACTTTGCAATGAGAAGCTCATGGTCTGAGCCACAGTCAGCTCCTGGTCTTGTTTTTACTGACTGTATAGAGCTTCTCCATCTTTGGCTGCAGAGCATATAGTCAATCTGATTTCTGTGTTGACCGTCTGGTGATGTCCATGTGTAGAGCCGTCTCTTGGGTTGTTGGAAAAGAGTGTTTGCTATGACCATCGTATTCTCTTGACAAAATTCTATCAGCCTGTGCCCTGCTTCATTTTGAACTCCAAGGCCAAACTTGCCTGTTATTCCGGTTATCTTTTGGCTTCCTACTTTAGCATTCCAATCCCCCATGATGATAAGGACATCATTTTTTGGTGTTAGTTCTATAAGGTGCTGTAGGGCTTCATAGAACCGGTCAATTTCATCCTCTTCAGCACTGGTGGTTGGGGCGTAGACTTAGACTACTGTGATATTGAATGGTTTGCCTTGGATTCGAACTGAGATCATTCTGTCATTTTGAGGATTGTATCCCAGTATTGCTTTTCCTACTCTTTTATTGACTATGAAGGCTACTCCATTTCTTCTGAGGGATTCTTTCCCGCAGTAGTATACCTGGTGGTCATCTGAATTAAATTCACCCATTCCTGTCCATTTTAGTTCGCTAATACCTAAGATGTCGATGTTCAGTCTTGTCATCTCTTGTTTGACCACGTCCAGCTTGCCTTGATTCATGGATCTTACATTCCAGGTTCCTATGGAAAAAAAATCTTTACAGCATCGGACTTTCCTTTCACCACCAGACACATCCACAGCTGAGCGTCCTTTCGGCTTTGGCCCAGTCGCTTCATTCTTTCTGGTGCTACTAGTACTAGCCCTCTGCTCTTCCCCAGTAGCATATTGGACGCCTTCTGACCTGAGGGGCTCATCTTCCAGCGTCATATCGTTTTGCCTTTTGGTACTGTCCATAGGGTTTTCATGGCAAAGATACTGGAGTGGTTTGCCATTTCCTTCTCCAGTGGATCACGTTTTGTCAGAACTCTCTGCTATGACCTGTCCGTCTTGGGTGGCCCTGCATGACATAGCTCATAGCTTCATTGAATTACGCAAGCCCCTTCGCCACGACAAGGCAGTAATCCATGAAGGGGCAACTTGACTCTAGTCATATGCAGTAGTTCTTGACTTAGAAAAGAAGCGGGGTGGGGGGTGGGGGGAGGAAGAGATGAATGAAGGTTGCATTCTGTTTCAAGATTACTCTCTTATACACAGAGAGAGTACTATAGAAGCAGAAATATTTGCTACAGTTTGGGCAACTAATAAGCATTTCATAAATTTAAACATATAAATTTAATAAAGAATAACAGGAATGTGATTCAAATGCTAATTAAAAATGCTTCCCTGAAGGGAGCCAAATGCAATCCAAGAACAACAATGTGTTCCAGAGGCATTTCAAAAACCGCAAAATACCAAATTGGGTAGTCAGCCAATCCAAGAGTCAAGAGTCACCAAATAGAAGCAGGAACATGAACACAATTCAAGAGTTGGATAGCCAAACAGTTGTCTCCAACAAGGACTGCAAGCACAGGAGCAGATGACTGCAATTACTCATGTTTTGCCATTTATTTAGGGAGAAACCTCAGTGAGGAATCCCAGATATGCTTTTTCAAAAGGCAACTGGACAGGTTTTTTTTTGTTTGTTTGTTTTCCTTGAAGACATTTCACTTCGTGGATGAGAAGGAAAATTCTTCAAGCGCAAAAAAAAACAAACCCAAGTCCGGTTGCCTTTTGGAAAAGCACCTTCGGGACAACCATGATCTGGATGATTGACAATCTCTATAGCGGGGGGGGGGGGGTCCTCAAACTTGGCTACTTTAAGACTTGTGGACTTCAACTCCCAGAATTTCCCAGCCAGGCTGGCTGGGGAATTCTGGGAGTTGAAGTCCACAAGTCTTAAAGTGGCCAAGTTTGAGGACCCCTGCTCTATAGACTCAATGAGTAATATTGTTGTGCTTGCTTCTGTATCTGCCTATACCCAGGGCTGAACAGGACTGTGACTGAACAATCTCAGTTGAATACTGATTTACTTATTCCTGAGGCTGACAGTTCTGAAGCACTAGCTCAGCTGGAGCAACATCATCAGATTCAAGATGAAAGTCAGATTCTGAATCATGGCTCATAAGAAACACAATCTAGATAAATTTTGGTAATTAAAGAAAAAGTGAGAACTTCAAAGCAAAGATTTTTTTTTTGAAATTGAAATAATACAGCCTGGTCAGATAGATTTATTCTGAAGATATATATGAAAGATAATACCTATTACATTAAAAAGGTCAATAATAAGATAAAACAAGAAAAAATGGCCATGATTTCCTTGAAAAAAGTTTGGATTATATTTTCTTAGGGTTCCTTCACTGTGATGGAAGATGTTAAGTCGTGGGCTCTGGTGAGCAGGAATGATGACACAAGTCTGAGTACAGGAAAACTCATTTTTTTTTATTCTTGCTGGAACTGTACTGAAGCTTGGGCCACAACCAGCCACAATATATAGCCTAGCCCCTAGGTGGCAGCCAATAGGTTTGAACCCACGCTTGCTGCTTGGGGCTGACCAATTGCAGGACCGGAGACGGCCTGTCTGGGTTGCTGGAGAGCCATTAGCTTCTTCAGCATCTCACGTGGTGTAACACCACAAGCCCAATACATAACAGAAGAGGTAGACTTCCCATAGGGGATACATAGCTCTACAATATTTTAATTAATAAAAACAGAAATAAATGTTTTGAAAAGATTATATAATGTTAAGTAACATATTGAATATTTGAGATTAGTGTATAGGGAAAGGTTAAGACAGACTCTGCTGCTTCTTTCCTGAATGTCTACTTTTATAATTAAGAAAGCACTAAGAAACTTACTTAGTGGAAAAACAATAATTGTTTAAATATAATATTTTTATTATTAACAAGATAAAATTAAGATTTTACAACCCTTTGCTGTACAGTATTCTTTCCCACTCATTTGATTCCAATAATTTCAAATAAGCAGTATAATTACAAGGGAATGATGGTAACAAGAAGAAAAATGGAGAAATTTGTTGAATTTGAAGATAACTCATAATATTGAATATTTACTGGGCACAATTTATAATCTATTAATAAAATATGATTCAGAACTTGAACATGTTAAAGACTGCATTCTTAAATGGATGCAAAATCTAAATACAGAAGTTTTAAAGATGGAAGAGTGAGAATTTCAGTTGCAACAAAACATTAAATTTACCTCAGGCATACTTAGAGAGAACTGGTATAAGTTGTTTTATTTCTGGTACATTACTCCACTCATGATTGCTAAAATTAGTAACTCCCTTTCTGTGAAATGCTGGAAATTCAATGAACAGATGGGATCTTTCTGCTACATGTGATGGCAATGCTGCAAAATTAAACAATATTGGAAATTAATTATTCATAGTTAGGAACACATTTTTAAAGTCATAATTCCATTTCAAACTGAGATATTTTTATTAAGCTTCACCAAACCACATATTTCTTCAAAATACACTGAACTGGCATTTTATATAATAATATCTGTGAGGATTTTATATGCTTTTTATTGGATAAGATCCCTGATACCTCCTATGGCAAAAATACTAATTACATGATGATAATGTATTTTGATGTCTAGAATAACTTCATATCAAAAAAGTTATTGAACAATTCAATCTTATTTGAGAATAATTTATGGACTATAATTCATACGTAGAATTTTGCTGCATTCCAAATTTAGATTCTAGAATTCATATTTTAAAGTGACATATTCTGCACAATGTTTACAACTTTTCAATAAATTGTTTATTGTTTATATCTTTTCCTCTTACTGATTTCAGATGTGCTAATCTAATATTTTTAGTTTAGTTATATGTCTTGACTACAAACTGGGCATGAAATGTCTATAATATTTTTTTAAGTCAGGGGTGTCAAACTGCCAGCCCGCAGGCCGGACACGTCACCCAGAAGCCATGCCCACCCCATTGCCGGCAATGGCAGAACTGTCCTGATACATTGCGCGACGTCACATGACATTGCGAGT
This sequence comes from Vipera berus, assembly GCF_964194415.1. NCBI lineage: Eukaryota > Metazoa > Chordata > Lepidosauria > Squamata > Viperidae > Vipera > Vipera berus. The sequence continues at coordinate 61,912,674 of NC_138203.1, forward strand.
TTGACATATCTGTTTTAAGTCATTAATAGTGCATTAAAATATATTAAATTTGTCAGTTGATCAATGTATTTTATTACTTATCTTGTTTCTATTTTTCATTATATTTTATATATTCTTTTAAATATTTATTTGTATTGAGATTATTTCTTTTTCCATTTCATTGAAACTAAAATTGTTAGATGATAGATAGATAGATAGATAGATAGATAGATGATAAGAAAAATAAAAATAAAGTAATCAAAAGAAAAGAGAAGAAAAATAACAACATGAATCAACAGGAAAAAAAGAACTTTCAATTTATTACAGTGCAAATACACACATAAATATTTATATTTTTTCTTCTTTATTTTTCTTCTTTCTTATCTTTTTCTTTGAAATTGCATTTTCTGTTGAGTTAATTTCCCTTTTAAATCATAACATATTTTACATTTAACACCTGGATCCATCATTTTCTTCTAAATTTGGATATTCAATTATTCATAAATGTAATTAATGCTAACTTTCATTTCATTTTTTAAAAAACTCTGAATAAAATTGAATTGCTGGTTTCCATTATAGAACTTTATCTCTTAAGGAGGTTAAAACTGCAGGTAGCTGGAATTTTTAGGCCATCCACACTATGCAGTTTAATAAGCACATATTAATATTGTAATATTAATGGAGTGAATGGAGGCAAGTCATTTTCAAGATCCTATGTTCAACATACAATCTCTCTAACTCTCCAAAACAACCATTGGGAACTAACAGATTTATTAACTGAATCCCTTGTTTAGCCCAAGTATTCCCATAAAATATTTTTCTTGCTCCTTTCAAATTTAAATCATTCCATGCTGTCAATTTAACATTTCATTCAAGATCAAAATGGAATAATTTATCTATTAATGAACTGGTCTGCCCGTCAGCTTTCAAGATTGGAAACAAAGACTCTTGCCAAGACTTAAGAGTTGTTAAACACTCACTCTCCAAATAGGTCCAAAGAAGGGAATATTCATAAAAGGTCTTAGCCAAAAGAAAGCAAATGTTAAAGCCAAACCTAATTATAAAGTTGAAAATCTGGTTGGTAAAAACCACCATTATCTTAGGGTAACCTTTGTTTGACCAAAAATATTCAAGGGAGTTTAGCCTGCCACAAATTATCATTAACTGATCTAATATACATTAATCTTCCATTAATAATCAATTTAGTAGTATTAATCTAGCTCTGAAGCCTTAATGAAAGTTTTAATCATCAAGTTTTATCAACTGAAATTGCATTTTTAGAGCTCTCCAATCTATAATCTGCAAATCATCAATACATAATTTGTGCTGAAGATTTCAATTTAAGACTTACAAATAGAAGCACAAATGTTTATATTTGTTTTCAAAAAAGCATTATCTATGTATCTATCTATCACCATATGTATACACACAGACATGCTTATGGAGTACAGCTTCCTTGTGGTTGAGGATGAGACACAAAGCCCAAGAGGAGGGGGAGGAGGGGGGGGAAAGAAAATGATGTCTTGAAAGTGCTGAAAGAAAAGTCAGAAACCTGGTTGGGGGATATGCCAAGGTCCAGAATGTAGCAGGAATTAGAGACAAGAAAGCATAAAACATAGAGCATGAATCTGGATGCTGAAGTTGCTTCCAGCAATGGAAGACAGTCCCTGTGTGGTTTTAATCCTCAATCATTGAGCTGAAACTTTAATCAGTTAAACATCTCTCCCTACAGGGAATCATGGAGATGGCCTTGAAGCGAATATTTGGAAATCATTAGAGAAAATAGGAAGAAACCTTTCTTAGGCTTGATATTAAGAAGTTACTCAGGCTGGCTTTCAGATTGGCAATCAATGGATTATACAAATGAGAGAAGGCAAAATATTGGCAGTCTTGCAAGATTCTATTCAATAGCCTTTTCAATAAAGCATTGTTCTAATCTTCCTGTGAAGTTTGTTTCCTGATTTGATCTCCCTTGTGGAACTGACAGACCTCAGCTTCTCATCACCTGTATTGGCCAAAGAAGTACTGGCTGAGGAAGAACCACAAGAGACTTTTGTATTGGTAAAGGAAAGGCTAGCCTTGGTGGAGCAGTGGGCTAATGCCTCCTTAAGTAACACCAGCTGCCTGCAATTAGTGCAGGTTCGCATCCCACCAGGCTCAAGGTTGACTCAGCCTTCCATCCTTCCGAGGTAGGTAAAATGAGGACCCAGATTGTTGGGGGCAATTAAGCTGACTTTGTAGTAATGCCGCTTGGGGTGTGTGTGAAAGCCGTAATAAGCAGGCATATACATAGAATGAAGGCTACTGCTAAGCTTGTAAGCTGCCCTGAGTCTTCGGAGAAGGGTGGGATATAAATGGAATTTAAAAAATAAAAATGAGGACCCAGATTGTTGGGGGCAATTAAGCTGACTTTGTAATAATGCCGCTTGGGGTGTGTGTGAAAGCCCTAATAAGCCCGGCATATACATAGAATGAAGGCTACTGCTAAGCTTGTAAGCCGCCCTGAGTCTTCGGAGAAGGGCGGGATATAAATGGAATTAAAATAAAAAATAAAAATAAAATAGCCATCAATGAATCTGCACACTCAATGCCTGGCCGGACCTACTCGATTTGTATCTTGGGGCCTGACTCTACTAAGGCCATGATACTTTCCTCCCTTGGCTAGTAGCCATCTTCAAATGCATCCAACCAAGCTATCCTATTTGGCACAACCTTCTGCTTTGAGAAACATGAATCTAATGTTAAATATTAAAGTTAATAAACACATGATAAGAGTTGTGCACACAGTCTTGCCTTTCTACATGTCAAAGAGAGCAGTTGGTTACTTTAATGCCATTAGATGATATTAAGATAGAGGGGAAAATAGCAGGGCAGCAACACCACCGAACCTTGTTTCTGAAGTGTATTAATGATAGATTGCATTTTACGTCAACATACTTTCCTCTCAATTTAGAGAGGGGGGATAAGCATGTTAATAGCTGAATAGATGAGCCCTCTTTTAATCTTGCAAAAGTCAGCCCCAGAATATAGCACTACTTCATCAAAATGCAGAAATCCAAATTTTAATGAAGTCAATCTGAGATTCTTCTTGAGCATTAAGATTTTACCCTTTCTTCTTCTCATAGCGAAGGATTCAGACAGGTTCACATAATACCAGAGAATGAGAGAATGTTGTATGTTTTGCCTAATGTCTATTCTGGCTTATTCCAGGTTTGAAACCAACCCTGGGGTTCTCTGAGATTTCATTCTAACCCCATCTCCAGCATGCGATTGGCCAAACTAATTATTGAAAGCAGCATCCTGCCAGGAGAGAAGCCAGAAAACTGACACATCACATTACTCTCCTGCACAATGACAGAAGACTGGTTTAACTTTATTTTCCCTTCAGCTTTAACATATTATTTTTCTGCATTGTGTATTTTGGCCTTTCTAGTCCTCCAAACTGCAGCTGAACTGCAGTGATCAAAGACTATGTATTCAAATGGGGCACAAAGTTGGAGAATCAATGAAATCTTTTTGCCAAGTTTCATTTACTAAGGAGGAAAAAAAAACATCAATCAAATTAACAAAGTGACACTTTAAACAAGTGTTTGAGGTAACTATGTCAGAAATATTTTCTAAAGCTAGTGTAGCCTAATATTTCCTAAAAAGATCAGATTATACGCATTGGTATATGAAAAAAAATCCATAATAAACTCTTTTGCAGCCCTGAGGTATTTCTCTTTCAAATTTTGTATTAAAATCAATCCATATTAAAATGTTGGCACAGAACAAATTGAATACTTTTTCATTATGCTGTAGATGTTCTGTAGTTTGAGGTGATATGATTTCTAAGATAAGGCAATGCTACACAGTGGTTAATAGTTTGCTATAAATGACTTTTCTCAAAGGTCAAATTCAGATTAATTCAAGTCCTTCTTTAGCAATGATGCAGAAGAGATTTTAAAATTGAAAAACCATAATAGCAACAGTGTTTGGTACTTCAAGTACATCTTCATGGATGGAATTATGATTTGCATAGCAATAACAAATCTTTGTTTAGATCTACAAAATATAGGAATAGACAGTGTTGTTTTTCACATATGAGCATTACATGATGATTCTCTCTAGTCAGGATATCAATATTTTCTGATTAGGGTTAAGGTTAGGGTTAGCATGTAGATTTTAAAGATTTTAGGTATAATTTCAGGAAAATACGAGAAAGAAAATGTATATTTAATATTTGATATTTAAGAGCCTTGGTGGAGCAGTGGGCTAATGCCTCCTTAAGTAACACCAGCTGCCTGCAATTAGTGCAGGTTCGCATCCCACCAGGCTCAAGGTTGACTCAGCCTTCCATCCTTCCGAGGTAGGTAAAATGAGGACCCAGATTGTTGGGGGCAATTAAGCTGACTTTGTAATAATGCCGCTTGGGTGTGTGTGTGAAAGCCCTAATAAGCAGGCATATACATAGAATGAAGGCTACTGCTAAGCTTGTAAGCCGCCCTGAGTCTTCGGAGAAGGGTGGGATATAAATGGAATTAAAATTAAAAAAATGGTACATGTATTAACAGCAGCAAGAATTGTTTTTGTGCAGAATTGGAAAAATGAAGAAACGCCCTCTGAAGATGATGTAATTAAGAAAATACTGGAATGTGCAGAAATGGACAGATTCACAATTGAAGATTAAAGAAAAAGAAGATACAGAGTATTTTCAAATATGGGATGTGTTTTACCAATGGCTGGAAAAACAGGATAGAGACTAGGATTCTATTAATATGTTATTAAGACAAGATCCAGACAACACATTGTTTATTAAGCACTTATGAAATGTAAACTTATAAAAAAATAAATAAAATATATTATATAAAAATATTTTCTTGTTAGGCTTGGGTTATTATTGAAGATTCTATCCTTGAGAAAAACATTATTTCTCTCACTCTGGAACATTTTTCTTTGTTTTTGAACTCCTTACCAAAATCAAAGAAAAATATATATAAGAATTGCATCTCTCTATATCACTGGAATGGGCTTTCTAAAGAATTTCATTTGTGATAGCAGTCTAAGGATCTTCACAGTGAATGGCGGGAACATTTCTTTGTATTGTAAATGTAAATTAAAACTTTCATAAGTTGGCACAATTTCCTTGGTTTCTGCTGACAAGAAATGAACATTGATCCAGTAAGAGTGAATTTCCCAAAGCATCATACAGTATTTGTCAGACAAGGCAAGTACTTTTTGAAATAATGCTTCCATAAATAAATAGACATAACTTTCCTGGCTTCAGCTGATGAGAAATGTAAATTGACTACAGGAGAGTGAGATTCCTGAGACATCATTTTGTCCGTAAGCAGCTTAACATCCTTTAGTAAATCAATTATAGATATGTCTACTGACTTTGACAATCTTCCAGCTGACAGATTCTATTCTCAGCTGTATCCAAGGTGGCATTTGTAGGATTCACAGTATCTTTAATAGCTTTAATATTCTCACTCATCTTAAGGCCAATATCCATCACATCTTTCTCAGTAGTTGCCAACACTGTTGTGTTAGCAGGATAAAACGCTGGTCAAACTTTCTTGGGCACTATCCAAACAGATAACAATGAAGCCCTATCCGATAATCCAAAACAAAAAAAAAAACCACAGAATAATCATCTGCTTCTGATTGTACTAATATCAGTTTGCATAGCAAGTAAATAATTACCAAGATGGAAGAAGCAGCAGGTGCCAAGGAATATTGATATCCATTTGAATACTGTTCTATCTTGGTAGAAAGTTACTGGTTTGATTTATTATTGTTCAGGTAGTTCTCGACTTACAACAGTTCATTTAGTGACCATTCAAAGTTACAATAGAACTGAAAAATGTGACATGACTTTTTTTTCACAGTTATGACCTTTATGTGATCAAAATTCAGACAACTGATTCATATTCACGACACTTGCAGCGTCCAGGAATCATGTGATCCCCATTTGTGACCTTCTGTCAAGCAAAGTCTATGGGAAATCCAGGTTCATTTAACAAGTGGGTTACTCATTAACAATTGCAGGGATTCACTGGGGCAAGAAAAGTTGTTAAATGGGGCAAAACTTAACAAATGTCTCCTTAGCAACAAAAAAAAATTGGGATCAATTTTGGTCGTAAGTTGAGAACTACCCGTAATATGAGGTGGAAAACTTCTGAAAACTTGGAAACTACAACTTGTTTTAACCTTTTGGAGAGGTGTTGTTTTTTTTAAAGCTGCCAGGTAACATAACTGACTATGGAGATTCTCAGTCATACAGATCATGGTTCTCCCAAAGGTGCTTTTTTCAAAAGGCAACGAGACTTTGTTTTTCCTTGAAGATGTTTTGCTTCTCATCCAAGAAGCTGCTTCAGTTCTGAATGAATGATGGAGGATGAGAAGCAGAACATCTAGTTGCCTTTTGAAAAAGCATCTTTGGGACACCAGATAACATAGTATCATTAAATGTGTAATTTCTTGTTTCTTTTGTTCTCTTTTCTTGCTTCTCTTCCTCCTCTTCTTGGGGAAAAAAAACCTACCCAAAGTTGGCTGCCAACTCTGTCACTATTAAAAGACTGCTGATAGCTTTATAAATGTTATTCCTGCAGTAGACTGTAAACAAGGTTTCAATGAGATCCAGCTTCAACTTTATTTTGGTCAAGCTTGCAGGAAACACATATTGAAATATTACTTATCCTGATAAGCAATCTGATAAACCAAGTAGATTAGAAAGATATTACATAGCCCAAAAATTATTGCCAGGCAAACTGAGAGAATCCCAAACTGCCAAGCTTTATACCGCAAATGCTTTCACCAGAAGGTGAATCAAAAATCTAATCTTCACAAAATGCCTGTTTGACAGGTGGGTCATTTTGTTCAGCATTGTCCCATCAGAATGAAATGTGTTTTGCAAGGAGGCAGACAAGAATATAAAGTGACCAATGTTCCTTCCAAGATAAAACAAGCCTTCATAGATGCAATGGTAATTCAATATTTAAACCAAGCCAGTTAATACAAATCTCAGACCTAAGAGTCAAAATTAAAAACAAAGTTAAATACAAACTAAGTCAAGTGAACAGTCAGCTCTTCCGCCATGGCCTAATGGTTTTTTGCCATTTGCTCATCTGATTCTTGCCACAACAAGCACTTTAAAGACTTGAAAGTTGTCCCGATGAATATGGAACCAGAGTAGGTAATGTATTAATATGGGATACATTATCCCAGTTTGATACTGTTCTGTCCCAGCCTACAACTGTCCTTGTTTGCATCACAAGAACAACCCCTTTTTTATTAGTAGGCTGAAATAGCCAACCCTTTTTATTTATATACAGTCATAATACTTAAGTCCTCAAAACAAAAAACAAAAAAACAACAGAAAACTTTTCAAATGAATAATTGGTGCAAACAGCAAAACAGAGCAGGAGTTAAGCAAGAAGTTCACCAATAAAACAAACAAACCATGATTCCCTTGAAGTTCTAAAAATGGTTGCCTTCAGCAACCAGCACCGCCCACACCATCCCCTTTTATTAAGCAGCCCCAAAGCGTGGCTTCTCAATGCCTTCTCCTCCTTTCACTGAGTTGCTGCATAGTCTTCCTCTGACCTGCTCTGGTTAATTGCCTTCTATTATGAGTGTCGATAATGATGTCCATTTGTGAGTCCTCAGAGTCCGACTCATCCTCCCCACACAGCTGAGCCTCATCCAGAACATGATTGGAAGGGCCAGGCCCTTCCTCTGGCTGTGAGTCTTATAATGCATCAGAGCCTCCCTCTGACTCTGATGGCTCTCCAAACCCCTTCTCCTCCTCCTCAGATCCCTTGGACTCATCTGTCGGGAGCACAGGCTGACACGGAATCACAACATCTTACTATCTTATTCCAATGGCCCCTGGTTCCTATTATTTGTGGCCTCTAAAGTTTTGCCAGGTTTCTTCTTAACCTGTGAAGACTCATCTGTAGTATACATGATGAGCATTTTCAAAGAAAGTCATCACTTGCTCTATCCCAGATTCATGTGCTTGTTTGCTGCAGTTAAATTACTAAAAATATGGTTTAATCCAGTGATTCTCAAGCTTGGTAGCTTTAAGATGATTGGACTTTAATTTACAGGATTCCTCATTCCTCATAGTTTACAAATTCTGGGTGCTAGAGTTCACACATTTAAAGTTATCAAGGTTGAAAAATACTAATCTATTCCATCCATAACATAGTCTTCTTCTGTGGGGTAATTTGCTACCAAAACATTTTAGCTGGAGAAAGTAGGAATTGAAGCTAGGACCTTTAGGCTGAAAAATTGTCCTTTACTAGTGAGCTTTGATCCTTCCATAAAGTAGTGTAGAAAAAAAGAACCGTACTCATGTTAAAAATAAAGAATAGTGTACAGATGTGCTGTCAAGGAAACAACCATAGAAAATCCAGTAGTGTACGAAAATTGTGGTCCTCATGAGTGTACCAAACCATCTGTCTACATATCACAGTAAGTTCACTATAAAATTACAGAGAAAAATGTACTGACATTGAGAAAACATTAGTTCACCTTTAAAAAAATATTTTCAACTTTAGTTTCTTCTACAGTTGAGTGTGTTTTGGTGGAAGACAGGAAAAAGAATTTGGGCTGGAACTAATCTAAATTCATCAATTCTGTACTGCCTTCCATAATCTATTCCATAGGCTGCATTATATAGAATTAGGAATCCTATAATATACTTACATTCTGGAAGAAATGGCTTAGAGATGATGAAACCAAAAGCTATTTATTAATTACAAACCCATTACCATTTACAAGAAAATGATGTTAACTAAAACACATCAAGAAAGCCCTCAGAACTTGTGGCTATCTCAAATGGGCCTTCATCAAATTAAAAAAAGAGATCCTCCAAAATAGACAAGGAAGAGAACAACAAACAAAGCAACATTGTCATTGCATACATTTTCAGGAATATCTGAAAAGCTCAGGTGGATTTTCCACCGACACAACATACATGCATGCTTTAAACCCAAGAATACACTAAGGCAGAAGCTTGTCCACCCCAAGGATAAACTGCACAAACACAAACTGAGCCATGTGCTATATGCAGTACAATGCAGTGAGACATGTGCAGATCTGTACATTAGAGAAACAAAGCAACTGCTTCACCAATGCATGGCACAACATAGGAGAACAAACCCATCAGGACAAGATTCAGCAGTCCATCTGCATTTGAAAGACAAAGGCTACTCCTTTGAAGGGGCAGCAAAGTCCACATTCTGGACAGAGAGGACTGCTGGTTTGAAAGAGGGGTCAAAGAGGCCATCTATGTTAAAATTAGGTACGTGGTGGCTCAGTAGGTTAGGACGCTGAGCTTGTTGATCAGACGTTCGGCAGTTTGGCGGGTCAAATCCCGAGTGCCGTGTAACAGAGTGAGCACCTGTTACTCGTCCCAGCTTCTGCCAACCTAGCAGTTTGAAAGCATGTAAAAACGCAAGTAGAAAAATAGGGGCCACTACGGTGGGAAGGTAACAGCGTTCCGTGCGCCTTTGGTGTCTAGTCATGCCGGCCACATGACCACGGAGATGTCCTCGGACAAGCTCTGGCTCTTCGGCTTTGAAACGGAGATGAGCACCACCCCCTAGAGTTGGAAACGACTAGCATGCATGTGCAGGGAAACCTTTACCTATGTTAAAATTGAACAGTTCTTTCTCAACAGAGGGAGAGGAATAAGACACCACCTATCTCTTGTTTACAACACAGTCCTTTCAGTATTTCCAAGAAGGTTCCACACCCATTTGCACTATTCAGGTGACCCTGAGGGCATAGATAAACCTTCAAGTGGTCCCAATAACTCTCAGAAAGAGAGCTAATCACCATATGACTGCAAGGAATATAAATGGAATATAAATCCTTCCATTCTCCACCATTAAGTCAGAACTGAAGAAGCTTTTGGGATATTTCAAGGAAAAACAAAGGAAATCCAGTTGTCTTTTGAAAAAGCACCTTTGAGACAACCATGACCTGGATGATTGAGAATCTCTATTGACATATATAGGATGATAATTTGTTGA